>NW_028292577.1:9168802-9488474 GCF_029948245.1 Actinia tenebrosa | reverse complement strand
TGGCTCGCTTTTTGTAAAGGCTTGAGAACGGTAACCTCTTTTAGAAGACTCTGTTTCCATTACTCTAGAGTCGGAAGAAGCTTTTCTCAGAGGCAGCTTGCCTTCCTTTGAGTTTTTCCGTAAAGCTAAGGGTTGGAAATCTGGTTCTGAACCTTGTCTTTTGGCGTCTTTAAGAATCAAACAGATTTACTAATCAGGCTTCTTCGCAAGTCAAATATGTAGAATGAAAAAAATTACAATGGTATATCTATAAAACAGACACCCTTGGAATCTTGTCTTGTGTCTACTGAAAATAATGCTGTAAATATATGGGGTAAAAATTTCTGGATCATGTACACAGCACACAGAATTAAGGGAGTCTGCTTAACAAGGGGTACACTTAATCATTTTTTACTGCCATTTAAACAGAATTTAAGAAAATTAAGCAAAAATTTCCTAATGTTTTGTAATGAATGAACAATAAAAACAACATACGTTCAATACCAACAGCAATATTCTTATGGATTATTGCTGAGGAAAATTCTTAGCAGCCATTCTCAAACAAGAAATAAAACTCAAATCATTAGGCAAGATGAACAACCCACTTGTATTTCATAAGCTTACCTTTTGACGGCTTATCACCAGAACTAGTTTTCCTTGCTCGTAATGCCTCATTTTCTTCCTTTAGACTTCGATTCTCAGCTCTCAACTCTGTTAACTGTTTTCTAAAGTACTCACTAGCACCAGGCCCGGGTGCCACTGATGAAAATGAAGTCCTTCGAGTCCCATCATATCCTTTTAGTTTAGTTTCATAATTTCTTTCATCTTCAACACGTCTTTTTATCTCCTCGTCCAAACGTTCTTTCAAGCTCCTAACCTCTTCTTTATGCCGACGTTTCTTAACTTCCAACAAAGATTCTAGTTCTTCAATCTTAAAATCCAAAGTTCGAATTTGATTTTTGTGTTCCTCACAAGCTGGAAGTTTGCTATTCTTCCCTGTCGTCGTCGAGCTTAAGCTTTCCTTTTTTAAATTCCGGACTTCTTTATCATGTTCAGCGTTCAAGCTTTTCACATTCTTTTCGTGACTTTCTTGTAATTCTTCAATTTCTCGTTTGTGTTCAAGCTTAATTTCCTCGATACTATCTTCTAAACCTTTGATTTGAAGTCTTAAATCATTTACATCCAGAAGTTTTTCTTGTGCTAGCTTTTCCTTATAAAGTTTGAGTTCATTTTCATGTAGTGACTCATCTTCTTCCATCTTGAGCCTCAATTCCTCAAGCGCCAAGGTTAATTCTTCGTTTTCATGAATAAGCGTCTCGAGATCTCCACCACGGCCTTCTCCACCTTTCGTCTTTATCTCCTTTTCTCGTTCGTACGCTTCTTTATATACGTTTATTTCTTTCATATACTTACGATCAATGTCCTCCATTTCTTTCTGCATTTGGTATATTTTATTACTCATTTCCTCCGTTCTCCGCAGACCAAACATTGTCGCCGCTTCTTGCCTTTTTAGACTTTTCTCCATTTCTTCTTTTTCTATGGTAAGAAGTTGATTCGCTTTCTCGAGTTCTTCAACTCTGGAAACATTTTCCTGTATAATGTGAATGAAAACAAACTGAGACTTGAAAAATTTGAAGGCGCAAATCAATGCAATAGAAACGCGAAAAATCGGCGAATTGCGAATGATTCTTTAGAAGGGCTGGTTTTTCTCGCTAGCGATGTTGCCCAGTTTTTAGATAATCTGGAGCGATGCACAAAGGTTTTTCATAGTCAAATAAAGGGGGGCAAAAGCAGACACAACGAAAGACAAACCGGCAGAAAGACAGATAGAGGCGCTCTAAATGAAACTCGCTAGCTTTTAGGTAGATAGTGCTGGCTTACTCGCTAACGCGGAGCGCGACTGAGACGGGGGCTCGGAGTGTGCTCTAAGAATATTTTAAGAAAATCTAACAGATAAACAAATAATTGGACTATTACATCAGACGTGACTTCTCCTCCCGATTCAATTCTTTCTTTAAGCCGTTTAATCTCCTCTTCTTGTTCGCGGACAGTTCGTTGTAGTTGCTCGGTATTTGGGTCAAGGTCGTACTGCTGAGATTTGACGGCCTGGATAACGGTCATCATATCATCGCGAATCTGGTCGAGTTCTTTCTGTTGAGACTCCTGGAAAAATATAAAGACAGCAAGACAAAGTGAGAAAGCTATATATAACACGGTATATGATTGGCTTGGAATGACATAACGTTAAGACTACGATATCTGAAGATTTCTATATTTTCAAGGATTAATAGTCTTTACCAAAATAGTAAAAATGGATGCAAACTATTTTGAAATCAGTTTGAAAATTCGAGTTAGCCACCATTAATTTGGTTTTAAAGACCGGCACTTTTCGCTACCATTGGTCTATCACTAATAACCGACTAATAGCTCAGCCAATCAGAGCGCAGGAATCGTGACAGACCATTAGTAGGTTTAGACTAGTATCCAATAGAAAACTTCTCTTACTCTCTCGATTCGTAATTCTTCGTTGTTTTTATGAGTGAGTTCGTCGATCTCTTCTTCCAATTCCTTGACCCTCAATTTTAGTTGTTGGGTGTTCTCTTCAGTGGCGTCTTTTGTAGGACTGTAGGAGCCTCCCATCGAGGCTTGGATCACAAGTGTCATATCCTGTTCAAAAAGATAACCGAATCAGTCAAAAAGGAAGTAACGTAAGCATATATATTGTGCATAGATATTTCAGTTAGGTCGTGAAGTAAATCCCGGGTCCAAATGCACGTGACAAAGCGTTAAAATAAACAAAATTTTTCCTGGAAGTCGTTTTCCCTTACGATTGACCTAAACTTATCGAGAGTCCCAGAGTTTGAGAGGGAGAATGGGTGGTGGCCGTACGCTCGAATTTTGGCGCGAAAGTTTCCGCCAAACTCATTACAACTCAACATCAGTGGACTCTGGAGAAAATTAGAACCACTTAGTGGCGTCGCAGCTTTTGTTTTTTCTTGTTAAAAAATTGGAAACCTGAATATTAGGAGGGCCTGTCCATCTCCTTTCCCCCTTGCAACCGAGTTCACACTAGCTTTGGTGGGTCCCTAAATTCCCTGAAGGCGGAGACCGCGGAGACAATGGAGACTAGGGCGAGTTCAATCATGAAGTCACATATTCTGTAAGTGCGGAGACCTGGGAAGGAATATATGGGCGAGAAGGCCTTGGTACAGCATGCAATACTTACAGTTTTAAGTTGATCTAATTCTTCTGCGTGTTTGACCTTCAAAGATTCAATTTCCTTCATGTATTTCTGGCCCATTTGCTCCATCTCGTGTTGAAGCCGAGTTACTTCAGTCTGTAAGCCTTCTCCATGGCCGCTGCTTCGTTTAATCCTCTCCATCTCACGCTGATGGCTTTGTTTTAACAACTCCATCTGATTCTCGTACCTGTTGCAATGGAGACAAATGATAAGGATATTTTAATGGATTGCCTGTGTAGTTCTTTACCAAAAGCTCCAGAACGCTGATTTCCTAAAGGAATTGTTCTGGGGGAAAAACAACAGGCCATCTTTTTCCATGCAAAAAATTCCATTGTTTTGTCCCATAGAGCAATTCCTCTTTACCTTTGGCATAATGTTTTCCCATTCCAGACCATATGCCATTCCCTAGAGTATCATTTCTTTGTTTAGCAGTTTCAAATAAGAAGACAAATGAATATGGATACAATTCAAACAAAGAATCTTATTCTCTCACGTGGTCTGAAATGGGGGAAAAATACGCCCAAGGTAAGGAGGTCTATTTAGGAAACCCTTGAAAGCGTCCACTCGTGTCTGATATTCACCCAACAGGGGCGGATCCTGGATTTTGTTCAGGGAGGGGTGCTGCGCACAAAGTTAACCCAAAGTTAAGGGGAAAAAACAGTATTGGTTGTCTTCGAAGTAGGGGCACAAGATGGAACCAGGGAGGGGTGTACACCCCCTACACTCCTCCCCTGGATCCGCCCCTGTCCAAGGAATGGGAAAAAAGTTTCGAAGTAAAGGCAGAAAGCGGAGGAATGGGAAAAATAAAATTCTTGGGCAATGAGAGATCACATGATTAGTTCCGGCGACCTTTTCGAAGGGCGAGCGAATCTTTTCCCTGTTAAAAAAACATTTAAGTCAATTGAATCCTCTTTGCACGTCATTGGCTATGTTAATTACATCTTATCTATAACACAAACTCCCTCTGACATCCATCAGATTAATTTAAAATGCATGTCTATAATCTGATCCGTTAGTTCATGTTCTGCTACATGTTCTGCTACATGTTCTTTTCCATTTACTGTCTCTCGCCATGCACATATTATTCGCTTATCTGACTTGTATATTATTTGTTTATTCTCGCTGGAACTAAATATCTTTACGAGAGAAAGGGAAAAATTTTATTCCTAAACCATTAGTGCCAAACAGTATGAAGGAAAAGGGGATTAAGCACTGGATTTGTTAGTGCACTTTCTAAACAAGCCGTTCTCTTTTAATTTCTCTTTTTTGCTAATACATCGGTTCAGACGGATATAAATATCATATAAGTTCACGGAAGTGAAAAAATACAATTTCTAATTCAAATTTTTTTAAAATATTTATGACAGAAGTTTTATGTTTCTTTTCGTTTGTCTTGCGAATACGTATGCTCAAAAGTAAATATTATATAAGATCACGGAAGTAAAGTGAAAAATGCAAATTTTCCAATCATTTTTTTCTTGGAATATTAGCGGCAGAAGTTTCATGAGTAAAATTAAAAATTGGGATATTGAATTATTGGTATGACAATATGGAAACGTTGGATGATGATAATAATAAGATACGTGAAAACTGCAGGGGTCCCAAGCCAAATCAGCAAGACATCGCGATAATTACTCCAAGAAAATACGATCCATCACGAAAACCTACCTCGCAGCTATAATTTACATGCCTAGGTGACTTCTATTGAAGGCTTATATAGGGATGAAGCTATTGGGAGAAGTTCTATGGTACATATCAGTGAAAAATATTCCGTCACATGATTTTCATGAAACATTCCATTGCATGTGGAGCGTGACACTGTTGGATTTGCGTGACTAATAAATGTCACGCTCATCTTAAATTCCAAAATCTCGGGACATTGTGTATTTTTCCCAAAAAAAATTGTGAAATTTTAAAGACCTGTACCCACGATTTCTTCTAATCTTCATGGTAAACTATCATAGAGGTTGTAAGCTGAAATCTTAAGATTTGAAGCCCAGATTTACTCGAAATTACAAGAGCTCGTACTCACTGACCACCTACCGGTAAAGGACAGCAAAACTTAGCCAAAACTCTCCAGCTCCAATGTCATATCTAATGCCCAAGAATGATGCTCCAATATCTTCACGATTTTGACATCAAATAAAGCAAAACATATGTTTTGGAATATAAAAGTGATTCCCTTGGTTTAGTGTTGTGGCATAACACGAATCCCCCTAACTGATGACACGAATGGAAGAAGGTCAAGAAGTGTAAGTGTTCTTAGATATTAAATAACTAGAGCTGTTTCTCCTTCAAGTAAAACAACTGCCTCTTCAAGATCGAAACTTTACCCTTACATTCAATCAAGGTGTATTCTAACGACTTGCACCTGAAAATTCAGCTTTGCGCGGATTTTAGAGTCCTTCGATTATGACAGAAACAACGTCCATTTATCGGTTCATAACTGTACGACTTACCGAGAGAGACCGGAGCTTCTGGATGTAAAATTTTCTCGGGGATATCGATGAGAAAGCATTTTCCCCCTACATATTTTTAAGATTTAACTACGCCATGGAGAACATATGATACGAACTTGATTTGCAGGTCTAATGAACAAAAAGCGACCGTTCAACCACCATCTTTCAGAATGGAGCCCGGTAGGAGATGTTGGGATGTATGGAATCATGCAAATGGTTACCTCATGTAAATTAGGGTAAAATACTCTGCCCTTCCCCCCACGGGGAGCTTTTAAGTTCAGTGAAATAAAACACAACGAACTGATACGATACGCCAATTATGAATTTAGAAAACAGTAGGAGCTTTGTGAAACTGACGTTTCGGACGTTAGTCCTTCGTCGGAGTAAAGACTTACTCCGACGAAGGGCTAACGTCCGAAACGTCAGTTTCACAAAGCTTTTTACGGTGATTCAATTTATCCATAAGTTTCTACTGTCTTATTCAGAAACACCGACGCAGTCCACGCTAGTATTCTACTAGCTATCACCACTTGAATTTAGAAAAGGTAATATGAATTCAAAAAACGTATTTTACCTGTATGTACGCGCTTTATTAAACAATTATTGGATGAGGTTAAGAATGATATCGTAAGTTATCAAGACTAAGGCCGTGTTTAATCTACCGACTAAGGCGGATGAAACGGCTGAGTCTTGATGACTTAACATATCATGTGAAAAATAATTGATTCAACAATTGTTTCATTATACAATTTAAAGACTAAGGATAAAGATTTAAGTGTTCTTTATTCTGCTTTTGTATGAAAAGAGCAAATTGAATTTCAATCTCTATTGTGACCTTGAGTGAACTCTACATGATAAATGTATTACAGTAGTATCTGCAGAAACACTTACAGATAATACATTTATCCTGTCAAGTTCGCGCGATATCAGGGATTGGCTGAGAGCTCTCGGCCAATAAGAAGCAAAATAGCGAGTAAAATGTATAATAAAATATATTACTAACAAGAATAATACTCTAGAGAAAAGGGGAAGGATGGAAATAATTAGGATGTCTGTTCTATGTCCAGCGGCGAATCACAGCGCACATTCAATAGAGCTTAGAATGTGTAAATGTTTCCATTTTTAGCCAATCAGGAACCTCAAGAGAGCCACCCAATGGACTGAGTACTTCGACAATGCGGCGGCCATTTTGAATTGCAAGGCATTATGGGTCACCCAGGGAGCAAACCATATATCCGTGTTATAGCACAAAACTAAATAGCACTATTTTGTACTCATTAGTTAGTACTATATTTCACATGATATATTGTTTGCACTCTATCAATCGTAGCTGTGACAAAGCTTTGACTATTTGCCCCCTGGACGACCCATCGAATGCCTTGCGATTCAAGATGGCCTCCACATCGTCGAAGTAGTCCATTACAACGAAATAAAAAAATACCTACCTTGAAACCATGTCCTTCATTTCGGCCTCCATCTCAATGACAGAAGCATTCATTTCTTCAGAGCTCTCCATGATCGGCTGCTTCATACTGTACTCGAGTATCGCTTCTCTACGTGCCTTTTCTAGCTCCTTCTTGTGTCGTACTTTGAGTTTCTCAATCTGAGCTTGGTGGGCCGCTTTCAATTCACTGATATCTGACTGTAAAGTGATGACACGCGACGTTAATCTTAAACGCAGCTCGTCTCCCTCGGTTTTGGCTGCGCCAGAAACTCTGAAGGTATCTTCGTTGATTTTCTTCATGTCCTTTTGATGTGCTCGTTCTGCAGATTCGAGCCTTTCGTTTAGTAGTTGTTTGGTGTCCTCGAGTTCCTGAGTGAGCTCCGACACTCTTGCTTTGTGAGTTTCTCTTTCTTTCTCACTCGAGGCTAGTTTTTCGGCAATGTCACGGAAAGATTTTGAACGTTCACGAATACCACCAAAAGAATCAAAAGTATGTTCCTTGGATGTTTTGACTGTTCCTTCTCCAACACCGTCGGTAACATCAACAACAGCACCGTTCTCAAGTTTCTTCTTCATTTCTTCTACTCTTGATTTTTCTTCTGCAAGAGAGCTTTCAAGCTGCTTGATATAATTCCTCGATAATTCAACCAATTCCAAAACGTTAGTCTTTTCGAGGTCGAGTTCTTGAGATTTTGCGATTAGAGCGTTCCTTGTACTTGACAAATCATTCTCTGTTTTTCCTAAACTTGCTTCAACTCCCTCCATCCACTCAGAAATCTCTTGCTCCAGTTGCATTCGCTTTTCCAATTCTTCTGCTAGCTCAACAACTCTCTTTTCACTCTTTACAAGTTGGGACGTTCTTTCGTCAAGGAGAGTTTTGTAATCAGTGTCTTTTTCGTCTTGCTGGTCTGTAGGCTGGTTCTGGAGTTCTTCAACACTAGATACAGAAATGGCGGTTTCCTGAGTGACTATTTCATCTTTCTTACACTTCTGAAGCTCTGCCGCAAGTAGCTTTTCTTCCACTTCATGAGCATGCAATTTTTCTTCTGCAACAGTCGACTTCTCACGATATTCACCCAATTGTTTTTCAGGAATTTCGATCTTATTTTCAAGCTCTTGGTTCTTTTTTACGAGTTCGTCTCCTCTGTCTTGGGAAGTAAGCTCATTTATTTTGCTTTCATATTCTAGAATCGTTTCCTTCGCTGCGGTAAGATAAGTTTCGTACTGCAAGATCTTTTCCTCCAGCTCTGCGACGCGTTCTCCTTCTTCTTTTCGATGGTCTTTGTGAAGATTCTGTTTCTCTTGAAGTCTTCTATTCTCTTTTTGCAACACGCTTAGCTCATTATCTTTTTCTCTAATAAGTTCTTCCGTGTTTTTATTCAGTTTTCCGATTTCGTCTTCGAGTTTTTTCAACTTGAGAACGCTTTCATCGTCGTCTGAAGCCTTCAAAGCACTCAACTCCCGTTCCATTTTTAGTGCACCAAATTCTTTTTCCTTCTCTTCTAACGATGATTTTATTTCTTCCAATTCCTTATTTTTCTCATTCAAGGTTTTTTCAAGTTCACGTACTTTTTCCTGTTCAACTTCAACGTTGGAATCATTCTCACAAATAGATTCACTCAGTGCCATTTTTAAAGTCGAAATCTCTCCACTCGAGTCAGAAACCTTTTCCTCCAAAAATATAATTTTACTTTCGAGTTCTCTCTTTTCCTTTGAATATTTCTCGTTCTCTTCAGAGAGAGAAAACTGTTTCTCAAGACTTTCGCAGAGTTTTTCATCCATCGAATCTAGCTTTTTTTCCAGTTCTTCGTTCTTGCGATTAAGGACCGCAAGGTCTTTCTCAAAGTCGCTCAAAGCTTCGCTAGCAGAATTTAATTCATTATCTTTCAAAGAAATAATTTCTTTCAGTTCTGAAACACTTTCTTTATCTTGTTTAACTGACTTATCCCTCGGATGCTCGAGGTTTTGGCGCGCTTTTTCAAGTTCATCATAAGCCGCCTTCAACATTTTTTCATTTTCTTTAAACTTCTTTTCACTGTCACTCTTAAGTCTCTCCAACGATGTTAATTCATTCTCAAGACTTTGAATTTTATCTAGAAATTCTTTTTCTCTCGATGCGAACTGTTTTTCGACTTTTCCTAACTTTTGCTCGGCTTCTACCAGCTCTGCTTTGCTCCTGTCTTCGTGTTTTTCGGTTTTCGCTTCTTTCATCAAAGCAACAGCATCCTTGGGCAAATGAACCTCTTTATTCAAGTCAATTAACCTTTCCAAATCAGCATTTAGTCTTTGCTTTTCTTTTTCCAGCTTAGCTTTCTGTTCCTGTTCATACTCCAACTCTATATTACTATTTTTTAACTGATGTTCAGTTTCGGCCAACTTTCGTTCATTGTTGCTCAACTTTGTTTCAAGTTCCTGCAACAACGAGCGAGTGTATTTCGCTACCTTTGACCGACTTTCATTCGCTTTTTCAAGTTCTTTCGTCTTTATCATAAGTTCTCTTTCATTTTGTTTTAACTTTTGTACAAGAAAAGCAAGTTTACTCTCCAAGTCTTGTTTCTGTCCTTCTTCGCCATTTGCCCCAAAACTAAATGTTCGATCACTTTCAGGCTCCTCGTCCGACAGAATAACCCTTCCCTTTCGATCTCCAGAAACTTGCTTTGCACTGGAAACCTCGCTTTTCAAAGCCTCTATATTCGCTTTATGAATACTTATGATACTATTCGCTTCGTCGAGGTCTGCTTTTGCCTCAGCTAATTCTTTTCCATGGATTAATAGCTTAACTTTGAGTTGTTTGGACATTTTCTCCGATTCTTCAAGTTGTTGTCTCAAATCTTTGATGGTAAAACGTAAATCCTGCAACTCTTGTTCTTGAAATATCACTGCCTTTTGATAATCCTTGCATTTCGAAAGTTCTTTTTCTAGTTCCTTGACTTTGTTGGTTTTTAATTTTAGCTCTTGTTCGAGAATGTGAAGTGATTCTCTTTGCCTTGTCGTCATCGTTGACTTTTCTTTTAACTCCTTATTCTCCTTGCGTAGCTTTTCTAATTCCAGTTTGAGCGATTCATCCTAAAAAATGCAAACACCAAATATTGAAATCTAGTTGTAAGTATTGTAGTGTAGTGAGGTGTGATGTGGTTAAGGTGTGGTGCAGTGCAGTGTAGTGTAGTGTAGTGTGGCCTGGTTTGATATGGTATGGTGTGATAGGGTTTGGTTTGATGTGAAGGTAATGTTGATGTGTGGTGTGGTAGGCATGGCATGGTTTGGTTAGGTTTGATGTGAAGATGGTGTTGAGGTGTGGTGTGTCGTGTGGGGTGTCGTGTTGTGGTGTGGTGAGGTGTCGTGAGGTGTGGTGTTGTGGTGTTGAGGTGTGGTGCGGTGTGGCATAGCGTGGCGTGGTTTGGTTTGGTGTGATGTGATGTGAAGATGGTGTTGAGGTGTCGTGAGGTGTGGTGTTGAGGTGTGGTATGGTGTGGTACGGTGTGGTGTGGTGTAGTATGGTGAGGTGAGGTGTGGTATAACAGAATTTTTTCAGTCATAATGGTATACCTTTTAGTATGGGTAATTAATTTCTAAGTAAATGCAAAATAAAGGAAAGAGAAATAGAAATTACTTAAAATGAGAAAAAGGATTACACTTACTGTAGGATGAAGATCTAAGTCAGGTGCAGTAAACCTGGTCTTTGGTAGAGTACTAGATGCCCTGGGTGGAGTTGCTGGTCTTGTCAAAGAAGCTTTACCAAAACTGGACCCTCTAGTGAAGTTAAAGCTTGGTACTGTAAAACAAACATGCGTGATAATAATGAGAAAACATGCTGGGAATTGGCCTACAGTATATTTTAGGAGTAAAGCAATTCTAGGAGTTTTTGACGGTGAAAACAAGGGTTAATAAGAAAAAAAAGGGCACAGAACTTAGAAATTTCATGTCTTCAGTAGCAAAAATCTAGCTTTTGAGGCAGTAGTTGGTAGAAAAGTATGACAACATCCAAGAGTTTTACAAGATTCCCAGTGGTAGTACAATCCCTGAAGATGTGGGGGAGGGTTAGGGGAGATGTTTGGGATGGGGTAAAGAATGATGAGAAATGTGAAAACCTTCTTTGTATCTTCTTTTTTCAGCTGGGGGATGGACGTTCTCAGTTGGGGGGGGGAGATAGAAACATGAATGTTACTCCCCTCTCTCTCTCTTCCCACAGTCAGACTGTCAACCAACCTTGAGTAGTATTAGCAGTGAGAGCTTCAATAGACCCAACAGAGTTACGACTTCCTCTCTGCCTGGAATAATTTTTTGCAGCCTGGACAAATGGCCTAAACACCCTAGTCCAGCTATCAATCTCTAGTTGGGACTCTGCCTTGAAGTAGTGCGTAGAGTCTGGTGTGTTGAGGCCAATAGAAAATGGATCACCTGTATCTACATCTCCAACAAAGACGTTTGTACAGTCATCTAAAATGAGCTTGCCAACATGGATGTCTGTAAAACAGTTCTGCAACGATAACAAATTTATTTCCTTATATTAAAGATCCTAATATTGATTGGAGCTAAACATACCTGATAGGGGGTGAGGTGGGGTAGAGAAGACCCTATTAAAATTTTCAATACATTCATTTTATTGACTGCTAAGAAAGTAGACCAGTCAGGGCTAAAAGTAATGCCTGGTCAGTTGCTGGTCATGATGACCAGGCAAACTGGTGTTAGTTTATACCATGTTTCTGGCTCAACGTCTCCTCCTCCTAAGCCTGTACACCCCTTGTGGGGTATAGGCAATCAACAACATCTAAACGCCACTGGCTCAACGTGACTGGTAAAAATAGCTGGCAAGGCAAAGATTTGACCAGACAAGATCAACTTTTGGTAGACACTATCCAATTACTGGCCATTATATTTAGCCCTGAGATTAAATGCTGGCTAGAAATAATGTCTGCTCAATGGATGGACATGATGACTGACTATATCAGACTGATGTGACCAGTCAGACCAGTCAATGTCAATGAAAAAATAATCAAAATGTTAGAAAAAACGTTTTCAATATAGCCACATTTTCGTATCTTGAATTTTAAGAAAGCCATACTCACAGAAAGAGATAACACTGTTTATCAAAATAAGACAAGCTGATGTAATTCCAAGATCATATAGATAAAAATAAATAATGCATTAACTAGAAACTGTTTTTGGAATCTTATCATGAAAAAAAACACAAACATTCTATATAACTCCTGGCCACATATGTTAACTAAGATGTATAGCTTTTAAGCATTGTTGTAGGAATGGGTAATTGCTAGTAAGTTTTGAGTGTCAAAGAGTCAGCAACTGATAAATGGTTCATATTTATAATAATAATGAAATAATAATGATAAGCAAAAAAATAACATTTTTGCTGCTGCCCTCTTAATTACGGACTTATTTGTTTAGTGATTTTATCTCAAACATGAAAACTAGTCTACTTTCATGTCTATGGAACCCCTGTTTTATTTTCATTATCATTCAATGGCTTAACACAGGCTGAGAACAGACTCAAAGTCCACACAAGGTCAGCCAGTTTATTGTCCAGTAGTAGTTTAAATGAGCTTGCCAGGGGAATGGCTGAAGTACAAATAAAAGACTCTATTCTTCCATTCAATGTATTAAAAGAGCTGCAACAGTAAGCCAAGACTTCCATTATCATGAAAGAGGTTTAGTCCCCCCTCCCTCCCTTCCCTCGCCAAGAGTCATGTCCAATTCTCTAGCCAGTAAAATTTTCCTTTCTTTACTTTACACATTAAGTAAAGTTCAGTATTTTTTACACTTCAATTCATAATTTGATCAGCAACATAATTGAAATTGAAAATCATATCACTACGTCTTCCTATATTCTTGATATGTTATATGATGGCTGAGAACAATCAAACAGCTGTTTTCGTGGTTACAATTTGTATTAATTTAGTGATAAATATTGGAAAAAAGATTAACAATGATAAGAGAGAATTGTTTGTTAAACGCACTCATATGAAATATGACAGACTTGGATTATCTGCGACCAACCAGACTTCTCCAACAGCATGTATTTAAGTCATGAATTCTTTATATGAGTAATAAAGCACTGCTTTGTTTGTTTAAGGACTAATCATCCAAATTAATGAATTTATCATCATGGTAATTGCAAAATTGCTGAATTTTTCAAAATCAAAAATAGTTTTTCATCTCCTAAAAATGAACTTTCTGGTGAGCAGAGTATGAGGCCACAATAATGTTGCATATTTTGCAAATTGAAACAAGATGATGTAGTTTTTGAGGTCCCAAAAATAGCCTAAAAACAATGAATTTTGACAGAACAGAGGTTCCACCTTATCTTCAACTTGTTCTAATCTAAGTTCTTGGCTCTCACTTTTATATTGCATAATTTTTAATCTAAAGTTCCAGCTTGTTCTTACAAAGGGTCCTATAAAAGTTGAATCCTGTCTGCTTGATGTCTAGTGGGGTTTGACCTCTATCATTAGCTATGGCATAAGGATATCCAAACTTGGTGTTATTTTTTGAGACACAGGAGTGATAACACGCTATTAGTGGTCTAAATGGGAATCATCCCAATACCTACAGGGTTATATCTCGGAAGCATTACTCACCAATAAACAGGAGAACAATTTCCAAGCTGATTTTAAGCCGTTTTATAGACGTAATGATAAATAGTTTACTAGGACACCGGAAAAAACGAATTCCTAATTTTATTGAGGCGCCAATGTAAATATTTGTTCTCTTTTAGGACGATCTAGCGAGTTGTTTGAGTCATAACCGTCAAAATATGAAATTGTTGGAAGTTTTGTTGAGAGTACCTTCAAGCGCTATTTATGTACATGAACGATTCTGGTTGATATTGGATCGGGCTTGGGGCCTTTAGTAACAAATAACGGACAAACCTCGTCGTTATGCTAGAGACTACATAAACAACAGCTAACGAAAATGTCAGGTCGTTGAATAACCGTTTTTCATGCGGCTTGACTTTAAAAACTCTGCATGAAAACATTACTTACATTGAGCTCGTCGTAGACATAGTAGTCAACGATGCCAGAGGAATTTAGCACAATCCATCGACGATTCCATTTCTAGGGACAAAAATTCAAAGAATTAACCATTGTAGGAAATTAAATTTAATAATACACAGAGATCGGAGGAAAAAGAATTTAGAAAGTCTTGGACTTACGTTCTGTTGTGTTTTCGTCTTGTCTGTACTGGACTCTAGGATGAAGATGGAAAGTACTCCAGACTTCACGGTATTCTTTGCTTTGCTAGCCTATTTAAAAAGCAAATACTAGGTGATACTAAATCGAGGTTTTAATTGAGCCGGATCTGTGATTGTGTACATGATTAACAAAAGAAAACAGAACAGAAATGGTAAACGAATAAAGACGATCAACACCTTGAAAGAAGAGGTTGGTGTAGGAGCTGTTGCTGTACTACTCGTACTTGCCAAACCTGCTAAACTCTTCTGATCTGTGATCGTCTGAGAAGCCCTGTGTGCTTCTTTAAGCTTGTAACAGTTCTGGCATTTGTTCTTGTTGAAGATGTTGGGCTGAAAATTCCTACAAGCCCTGTCAGACATCATGAAATGGTTAACTTTGGAATGTTCGTGTTGCAGGACAGGGGAAACTAGACCAGTGCGTTTTGCACAACTGCTCTCAAAAAACCACGGCTCTCTCGCAGATCTGGCCCGATTTTGTCAATCATTGGGTTTCCTCGGAAATATGGAGTTCTATTACAGCCTCAGAGCGCATTTTTGAGGTTATTTTCGAGCCGGTTTATAAAATTTGATGGAGTTTTCAAACGACGCCCAGTCAACACTTTGATCTTTGCATTGTGTAGCTATATACTGATCATGCGCATTGGAAATTCTCAGAGCTATTCCCCTATCCCTCCCCTCGTGAGCAGCAAAATGGACTCGATTAATTTTTAAATACAATTTTTGACAAATTGCAAAAAAAAAAAAAAAAAAAGAAAAAAAGAAAAAAAGAAAAAAAAAAAAAAAAAAATGGACCTAAGCACATAAGAATATCATTGGCTATATTTTTTTTGATAAACAGTATCGTATAAAGTTGTGTAGCGAAGGATTAAATTGAATTCCAATCATTTTATCGTATTATCACATCACCTAACCCTGGCCTAGACTAAGATAAAAACAACTCTTGTGCTATGAAAATAGACTTATGGCTGTCAGATGAATATCGCGTTTCTAATCGTTTATGTGCGGAGGCGTATCTAAGGGGTAACTCGACCCTTGCAGAGGAAGACGAGAAACTCTACGAGGTTTCGTACGATCCAAAAGTAACCCGTCTTTCGGTTCGAATTCCGGTCTGTTCTCATTCGATATTTTTGTTTTATTTCCCCGGTTTTATTGCTTAAAATTTTAGTGTTAGCTCGTTTCTTTTTTATATTCCTGTTTTATTTTTCTATTTTTTTCTCTTAATTTCTTTTTCAGTTATTTTCCTTTATTTTCCTTTTCCTTTTTTTTCCTTTTCTTTTTTCTTATTTCTTTCTTTTCTTTTTTAATTTATCTCTTGAACTTTTTTCTGGTTTAAAGAGTGATTAGAAGCTTCAAATGTCCTTTCACTGGATGTGAACTCCATTAGACCATGACTATTTCACACCCAGTGAAAGGACCTTTTCCATAATCGAAAGATTATATGATTTGGTCAACGCAAAACAGACAACAAAAGCAAGAAAGAAAACAGATAAGAAGAAACTTTATGGACGAATATACGGTTCAAGAGTTGATTAGGAGCTTCAGTCAAAGGTCCTTTCACTGGATGTGAACTCCATTAGACCATGACTATTTCACATCCAGTGAAAGGACCTTTTCCAATCGAAAAACTATATGTTTTAGTCAACGCAAAATAGAAAAAAAAAGATAGATAGAAAACAGATCTAAAGAAACTTTATGGACGAATATACGGTTCAAGAGTTGATTAGGAGCTTCAGTCAAAGGTACTTTCACTGGATGTGAACTCCATTAGACCATGACTATTTCACATCCAGTGAAAGGACCTTTTCCATGTGAACTTCACGAGTTTAATTTTCTTCCCTCTTCGGCCCAAAAGCATTTCTGTGACACGTGCACAAACCTTTTTAGACCAACAATAGCCTAACTAGCTTGGCTTTATATATATCAGACCCAATCGTCGTATCAGTTACGGCTACTGATATCTTACTAATAGATTCGGTTACTGAACCAGACAAACTACTTTCTTTAATGACGTCACATATCACTCTATATACTGTATAATGTTCTTTGCGCACGTCATAAACTCTTCCAGCAGGGTGTGGTCTAATGCGAGAATGTCGCGGCTTTTACTTATAGTCTGCCGCCTATGTCTGAGTTCGAATTTGTTTGCCAGTGCAATGTGCGGTGCTAATATATATATAGTTGAAACTCGAGAATGCGCGCGTCTGCAAGGGAGGAACGACCGAGCTCAAAATAACTCGATCCTTTATATGATGTATTGCTGGGTTTCACTCAGCTGATAAAAGTCTTTGAATCTCATTATCTTCTCCAAATGGTTGTCAAACACTGACCAGCATGTGCTGTCAGCCAGAAAGAATTCTATTGAAAACTTGTAATTCAGCTGATGAACATTCCGCACGAGACAGGAAATGGAGCGTAGTGAAACCCAGCCGATTCCCAGATATAGACTGAAGTGAATTATCCCTCCCGCAACCAGTTTTATAATAGGACGTTTACAATCATGATGGCGTCGTTGTCCTCTACTACCAGACTCCCTTGCACACTGTCTCACTATTCTCATGACGGAATATAAATTTAAGTAAGAAAGAAAATTCGCGAAGCATTTTGGAGTGGGAGTCAAATAAAGCCATCATGCAAACGTCCTATTGTAACATAGCTCAATGCAGTAGTGGATTTCCCAAAGGAAGGTCACTGAGTCCTTGCGGAACTGTCACCGGATCGTAGTTTATGGTTTGACTTAACATATCATCAGTGTATGAACACCAATAAATTAAGATTATAATTGAGGACGACACGGCTGGCGAAGATTAATAGGCATATTTATATATAGATAATAAATCAGTGAGATTTTCAATGCGCAGTTCCATTACTATGATCACCGATTCGTTTTCCGGTCCGGATCAACCTCGCGTTTTCAGTAGCATCTTGAGTGACTTCTGGCACTTGATATTAACGTCATATACGCAAGCGCACGCCAAAACGATTGGAAATCCTTCGTTTCCTCACAAGGGATCATGCCTGAGATTTCTTCATTTAAGGAGTTCCTCACTCATGCATAGGATCGACCTCTTATTAAAGTCTTTTCATGTCACATATTTTTCTCACCGTGATTCATGCCACTATTAAAAACAGGAGTTCCTCTCGGCTCAATCATAGGACCACTTTACGCTAACCATGGAAACATGGTTCGCAAAGATTTCAGGAACAAAACTGGGCGAAGAGACTATGAATTTTGACGCCAAAATCTTTTGACCAGAGCTAAATCGGGTTCAAACTGGGAAGTATCGAGTCAATCGACTAGACATATCGTACGTTCCACGTCAACCACCGTAATTCCTAAATATAGTCATTAGCACTGTTTTAGTCCCTTTATAGTCAGATATAAAGCGCTCGTGATTACCCTTGTGTCATCCCATACGTTTATCGCTATCATTCTCATCCAGAACCTTCGAATTCCAGAAAAGCAACTTAACCATATGCGTTTCTATTAAAACGATTGATATAAATAGAATGAGGGAATCTGTACAACTTGTGAACATGTTGAGAACCGTATCTTGTTTCAAGTTCGACTGACGTGCATGGTCTATATATAAACACACACAATGGGCATATATTTCATGTTCTTAAAAGAGTTCACATGTCATATTATTAATAGACCAATTCATTCATCATATCTCTCAATCAGTGCTCCACAAATAAGTCAGTGGAACAATAGTGAGGTGCGCCCGGCTGCTGCTCTGGGTTACTTCTAAACCACGTATCAACATCAGCTAACCAGTTGCAATCTTTACAACACTGCGACCATGTTTATTCTCATGGCAACCTTAAATGCATGCACCCGCATAAACGAGGCCACGCTATTTTCAAACCAACATGGCTGCTGCGTGAAAGAGGCACACATAAAATGTGTGTGTGTGGTTTGTGTTGGGGGGGGGGGGGTTAAAAAGGGGAGGAAGAGTGGTATCGTATTTAAAAGTAATGGGCCATTAGAGACCTTTAGCATCGTGTTTAACGCTAACGTAACCGCTAGGGAACATGCCAAGAAACGCGCCCATTGCGGCTCTTCCAGCAACAACTTCGTTACTTTCGTACGTTATATTACGCCTTGCTAGGTGTCAAAAGTTTAACGGACTGCAGTTTGAGGTTTGCGGTACCTAGCAAGAACGTTGTGCTGAAGGTCTCTATTAGCTGTTTGCGTACGCAGGGCAAAATATAACTTACAAATTACGAAATATTCTAACGATCTTTAGGTAATTCGTTTTTCTTTGTAGCCACAATGAAATAAAATCAAGAGATGTCTTGATAATAACTTCTTGTAATTGCCTACCTCTATACTTCGTTAACCAAAATTAATTTCCATTTGCGTCACTTAAAAATTCAACACTTTTGCTCAGCCTCAGAGCTCAAATATAATGGATTTAAAACGTCTTAAAATTAATAAAAATGTCCGATTTATAATTTAGTAAAGCAGCAAATAATAATGCTGGTTTGGAATAATAAGAGAAAAAACATTTGAAATGATAGAAAAAGAGAGGAAGAAAGGAAGAAAGGAAGAAAGGAAGAAAGGAAGAAAGGAAGAAGGAAGGAAGGAAGGAAGGAAGGAAGGAAGGAAGGAAGGAAGGAAGGAAGGAAGAACGAACGAACGAACGAACGGAAGAAAGGAAGAAAGGAAGGAAATAATTAAGTAAGGAAGAAAAAATGAGACAACTTAAAATTTAAATGTTTACACATGTACAAATCTATATACCTGGTACATATGTATAACGATCAATATAAATGAGTATATACTGCATAAAAATGTAAGCACGCTCCAGTGGCACAGAAAACGTGCCATATTGCATGCGCAAATGTTATTTTTCCATCTGATTTAAAGAAGTACACTCCCCCGATGTAAAACGCTCCACCCAGTGCTACTTCTATTAGTCCAGCGGTGTCAGACTGTAGAAAAAATAGGTAGGTCAGAAAAGATGTGAGTCACCAGACAATAAACACACATACACTCTCTTGCTCTCTCATGCTTACTGGCTTAGGTGGGTGTATATCATCTTTCTTTATTTTTGAAAAAGATGTGGGGTAAGGCTGCTTTCATAATGTATGGCAGAGGGGGGGGGGGGGGCAGGTGAAATCTTTAAATGACAAAAATATTCTTAAGATCCCCGCTTGAAGTCCCCCCAAAAATAACTATCCCCCCAGGCAATCTCTTGTAGCTTCTTCTAAAAATTTTGCATCCCCACACTTCTCTGAAAGAAATTTTCAAACCCCATTCATTTTACTGGTAAAAAATTTTCTGATCCCCCCTAAATTTCACCTGCCCCCCCCCCCCCCCCCCCCCCCCCGCCATATATTATGAACGTAGCCTAATCTTTTGGTTTCAATTCAAGCAAATTAATAATTATATTCAAGAGCGTGAGGATGTAATAATGCAATTAATACACACCGCTTGGAAGATGAGAGGCAAGGAAGGAAGGACTCCAAACATAAGATAAAATACTGTCTCTAAAGTCTTGTATCTAGAACAAAGAATAAAATCGGATCACTATGCATATGATCACGGGTGGATCTAGCAAAAAATATAGGGGGGGGCTTTACCGAATTTTGCTCTTTAAATCCATTCCTTTGATCAAATAAAACTATATATGGCTAAAGGGGGACTACAGCCCCACCCTCCCCTCCCTGGGTCCACCCCTGATGATACATGATGTCTAAGCTTTTACAAGTATGGGTGAATGTATTAATCTGGTCAATGAAGTTGGGTGGCATAGAGGCGTTACTTACTTCTCATGGAATATGCAATTGTAAAGTGTTCCCATGATGGCTCCTATCCACAGCAGCCAGGAGAGTCTGTCCCCCCAGATTCCTACATCCCGCAGGACCAGCCTAGTGTATAGTCATCAATATTGATTAGTATCACAACACAAGTGTATACTACCTCTTTGAAAAGATATCTTTATTATTATCACAGCCACAAACACTAACCATCATCATTATCATCATCATTTTTACTAGAATATTCATCTATCATCATCACCTTCATTGCTCATAAATGCCACCACCAACACTAACCATCATCATTATCATCATTATCATTTTTACTAGAATATTTATCATCATCATCACCTTCATTGCTCATAAATGCACCACCACCAAAATCTTTATGCCACAATCATCAATCATCAATCATCACCAACACCTAAAATTCTACTGTCATCGTCATCACCACCCACCATGATCACAATCATGATCATTCACATCATCACATTGTCATTTTCATCAACACCACGACCACCATCATTAATTCATTTGTATTACTGCATAATTTCAATAATAACTATGTACATACTTTGCACAAACAACATACATACTTCTAGTCTGAGGATCCCAAAGTTCAAATTATTAGTCGTAAAGAGCTCTTTATCATAATGAAAAATACATATCTTACCAAGGCATGTAAGATGCAGCTATGAAGAAATAGATAATTCCACGATCACATAAATGAAGAATATGTCTCAAATTCCTATAAAATACAAAAAGTCCATCAACAACTATGGACAACATTCAGAAGAAGAGAAAAACCCTTGGCTTAGTAAACCCATAAAATATTCTTTATGGGCTACATGTAGTGACCAAGTTGAACTATGCATTTTTCAATTGGAGGCTATGTTGCTGCCATGTTAGTGGTGTTCAACAAAGGATTTCTTATTAGCTCCCACTGTTAATACCACTAACTTGGCCATCATGTCCTTGTCATTCGACACATAAAAATCTCTTGACATTGCTTGCAAACTATCGATAGACCTCTTTACCTTGGGCACATTATTTTCTCATTTCAGACAATGTGTCATTCCCTAGAGTATTAGTTCTTTGTTAAAAGTTGTGCATGAAAAGACACATGAATATGGATTCAGCTCAAGTAAAGAATCTTATTCTCAAGATATAGATACTTGGTCTGAAATAGAAAAACATTATTCCCAAGTGAACAATTTGAAAATATTTATTTTTCTCTGAAATGTTATTATATTATACTTAAAACACAAGAATAAGCCATGCAAGCAAGCCCTTCTCATACCTTAATCTTCCACTCAGTGAAATAACATGAAAGAAGGTGGATATTGAAAAGATAAGAACAAGAGAGATGCCATACACCCAAGCTATAGCTTTATGGCTGTAGGACTTATCAAGTGCCAGATGATGAAGAGTATCCATTGCTTGGTAAGCAGGTACAACAAAAAACTAGAAAGTGAAGAGCAGACAGTCATCATGAATAAAACACTTTATCAAGGTGTTTAAACTGCAACTTTCCCTTCCCTCCTTTTCTTCCTTTTTTCCCATACATTTTCTCCCCTCCACTTTTTTTGCATTTCCTCTATCTTCTCCTTTGACATGCACCAGAGAATAAAATGTAGTTACTCTTACAATTTCAAGTTTTTGTCTTAAAAATAATAGATGAAATAAAAACTTGATTTTTAGAAGGCATGCAGCTCAGCCTCTTACACCTGTCCTTAATTTTCATATTAGTAATATTTACCATTTAAGGGCCGGGTAAAGTATCCTAAATTATATATTATATATTACCACTATTTTCGATTTCACTGCAACAGGGAAATTAGGCAATACACTGCTGTCAATCATAGAAGTTATCGGAAACTAGTTTAACATGCACAGTCTAACAGCTAGTTTATCAGCTGACAGACAGTAGTCTATTGCCTGATTTTCCTGTCGTGCCACTGTTGTTTCATCAGCGCATAGTAGTGAAAACAGTAGTAATGAATTCGAAAATACACCTGCTATGTGCTGGAACATCTATATTGGTTAAAACTGCTTATTTACTTACTCCATGAGTTATAATATTTGCAATTTGTTCTTGAGATGTTGGTATATAAGCTTCTCCTGGTTTTGCAGGAGGATTTCGGTATCTATGAGACAGAAAGAAAACATTCTATTTATTCAAAATCCAATACAACATTATGTCATATCAAAGATAAATGTATGGACACCTTTATTAGCGTCCCGGAAGTCCAAATCTCCGAACTTTGGACCATCTTTCAACACTTAGAAAATTATGTGGTATCAAATTTAAAGATTTTAGTTTCGTTTTTTCAGAAGCTAAACCATGAAACTAAAAGTTTATATTGTGTTAAACGGTACGTGTTAATAGAAAAATTGAACTTGCAATTAATAGACCAAAAATCCCTTGCCAATATCATGGTTGTTTGGAGCCAATTTTCGGGTTTAATTTTTTGGGGGAAAAGCGCGAAAAAGACTTAAAATTACAACCATTCTTACAATTTAATGATAATGCAAAGAAAAAAACAGACATCTTATTCAGAGTAAAGCAATATAAGCTAATAATATTACCTTGACAAATCTACAAGTCTCTTCATCATGAACGCGTTTAGTTGAAGTGGGAAAACTGCTCGAATGTTTCACATAGATTCTACGACCCTCGCCATTTTTTTCGTTGAATTACAAGCGTTCAGTAATGAAAGGTTAGAGCAGTCTGTCGGCCAAAATTCCTTTCTACATTTTATAAGAGCTTTATATTCGCTTTGTGGTATAATGTAATGACAACCGAATGTATATAAATTAATGATTTACAATTAACAGCAGGCGTTATGAATCAAACTGAGAGGAGCATGGCACTAGCTCCTATGAACCCGTACATTTCTTTTCTTTTCTTCTTCTTCTTTTTTTTTTTTTTTTCTTTTTTTCTTTTCTTGATTCATCTCATCTTTTCTTTTTTTTTATATATATAATAAACCTCTTAAAAACTATGGATTGTTTCTGTAAAAAGGTGTGGGTTTGAGAATAAACTTAAAGTTTTTCCTTTTTTCTCTCCCATCCCTATATATATTTTTCTTTTATATTTCCTTCTTTGAAAAAGGATAGTACAACATTTTCTACAATATTCATTTTCCCCATTTTTCTCATCATTATCATTGTATTTATTAACTACATATGAAAATATTCTTTAAACGAAAAAAAGTCAATACAGGCGTTTTATAATAAACAAATATTTACATCACTATGTGTAAATAAAATTGAACAATTTTTGTTTAAAACGATTACTGTTTTAAAATGATTATTTGAGAAATAATCAATTATTATGATGATTCAATGATGATAATGAATGATGATGATGATACTAGTGCCTGCAGGTATCCCAGCCAGCGGTTGTCATGTAGTTGTTCATGCGTACTATCAAAGTTCGGGACATTTATTTATTTTTTCCCACTTTGATTAGAAAAATACACACAGAAATCAATAATATTAAACTAGTAAGAGCTTAAATCCAGCCATAAAACCCTGGCCATGAGTGCCGCAGAGCTGAAAGACCAAGGTAATCGCCTGTTCAGTGCTAAACAGTTTGATGACGCCGTCCAGTGCTATACTAAAGCTATCGTAAGTCGACTACAACACTGAAAAATACTTTGAAAAAGTAAAAATAATGAATGTTCCTCAAAACAAAATATTTTATTCGATCGCAAGTAGATGCCTTTTACGATTTGTGTTTGGGCGTCTTAATGCGTCATTTAGAATCCTAGTCGCTAGGTTTTTGTGATTTTGAAGCTGTTCAATTTAAAATATTTGGGTGCTGTTAGATGTACCAAAATATTTTTGAATCTGTTTTGTGTAATTTTATTGCTCTCGTGTCAACCTTGTATCGTTTTTTTCCCCTTTAACACCTTAAGACTGTTTTAGATGAGCTTAAATATGCCATAAAGCTATCAGTAACCATCAGTAACCTATCTTCTGACTACTAGTTGTGTAACTGTCAATATGGCAGCCCTGCGGGGGGGGGGGGGGGGGTATTCCCATATATGGACTATACGGGGATGATCCGCTGAACAGGGTATAGTTTTTTGAGCTTCTTGTCATAAACAGGGCATGCAATTTCACACTCAAGTTCCAAGTTCTTCCTGAGTTTCCTGTCATATTCAGGGTTTCTACTTTCGTATTGACCGAAACTGGCTATATTATGGTCGTAAAACATACCTATGAGCATTCCCTTGAGTAATATACCTTTGTTCGTCAGTGCTTTTTGATTGGATAGACTAATATGGATGCCACTCAAACAGAGGATTTCATCCTCAAGGGAATGATGTTTGGTCTGAAATGAGAAAACATTGGGTCTATTAGATGAGATGAAGAACAAGAAAGGATTGTCTGCAAGAACCATGTTAAGTAGTCCAGATACTGGTTCCTCCTTTCTCAACTCTGCTTGCACAGGAGTTCAAAAAAAGCAGATAGAGTGAAGGAAGGAGGGCAAGTGTCTTGACTAGAAGTTACCATGTAAGACTTGCCACAACGATCTATCTTCCTCTCCTTGTATAACTAGTCATTCAAGAAAAGTGTGAATTTCTAGATTACAGCAAGCAAGTGATGAGGTTGAGAGAGTTACTGTGGAGTACATAATAATTCACTTTTTTAAACTTGTCCACAGATAAAAAATTCCACAGTCCCTACATATTTTACAAATCGTGCTCTCTGCCACCTAAAGCTTAAAAAATGGAACCAGGCTATACTAGACTCCCGACAGGCACTAGATCTTGATGGCAACCTTGTTAAGGCTCATTTCTTTCTTGGACAAGCACTTCTAGAACAAGAATGCTATGATGAATCAATAGCTGCACTAAAAAGAGGTAATGTCTCCCTTAGAGGGTCTTAATTTAACAAAAGATTTTTTTCCTTGATTCTTTTGCTATGTCTCGAATGACCAAGTAAAATGGTAGTGGCATCTCATTTGAAGATGTTTAACATAGATGGCCCATAATTTATCAGCGAAAATCCATGTAATTCCACTCTGTCATTGATTATGCATTCCCAAACAAAATCCCTAGATTTACAGTGTAGATATGGCTATGGTATTTGAATCTTTTTTGTGTTTTTTTTAGCATTTGACCTTGCAAAGGAGCAGAAACTAAACTTTGGGGATGATATTGCAAGTGCATATCGAATGGCAAAAAAGAGGGTACAGGATTATCATTATAGTATTAACATCAACTTTGTAGAATCACAAAGGATATCGATCGATCGGTGAAGTTCTTCTTCTTGTTTTTCTCATTCACTCTCATTTCACAGTCTTCACTTTCTTTCCCAGTCTTTATTGCCTTTGGGCTGCTACATTTTCTAGATTTAACTCAAGGGCTTGATTAAGTGGTGACTTTGCCACCCCACTTAAAAATAGAAATTTATTGTATTTTGAAATTCAGATGAAACAATATGCTGGCTTTCTAGGTAACAGCCATCCCTTGGAATCATCCTAGATCTGATACTGTTTTAACCATGTTATTAAATATTGTAAGTGGTACCTACTGCTTTGGTATATCTTCATTTACTATTATTTTTCTTCAAGAGGTTTGCTGTTGCAGAAGAAAAAAGAATATTACAAGAAGTAGAACTGCAAAAATATTTAAATAAACTGGTTATAGAGGATAGGGAAAGGTAAGGAATACACTGTACACCAATAGAAATATGGTAACCAATTTAAAATAACAATTGTTCTAAACTTCTTACCCAATCCCTTTGCTCTTCACATTCCCTGTGGTACATAGTCTCCAGTGTGCCATTAGGGGCTGTCAGTTGCTGGATGGCTGTCATTAAGGAGTTGGTGTCTTGTAAAGTACAAAAGGCAAATTAATCATTAGGTCAATGGGGGTCCAGATAATGAATGAGAATATAGAACAAAAGGAGTGTCCTAACATCCACCCCACCCCCACCCCCACCACCCCCTATGAGACACATACAAATCCACACTCTTCTTATGGATTTACAAAACAGCTTATTACATATTTTTATATCTTTTAAAACATCAGATCTATAGCTGCCATGAAAGAAAGTACACTTGATGATGAAGAAAAAGATGCAGAAATTCAAAATATTGATCATGAAGCTGTAAGTGTAGTTTGAAGTGAAGTGAAATCTAATGAGAAGTGGTTTAGGAAAACATTTTTGAAAAAAAATCAGACTTCCAATATTTTTGTCTCTAATTTTTCTTTTAAAATGAAGTGAAATCAATTGTAATTTATAAATAGCCTGTTTTCTGAAACCAAATGAGTTCATAATCTTAGAACATACTTTTCAGTGGTAAGCCAATAAATTATTTTACAATTATTTTCTTCATTCTTTGTTTTGTACTTTTTTGTCTTTTTAGGAAAAACGATTGTCTCAAATCAGTGACTTATTTGCTGAAGTTGATGATAGACGGAAGGTAAAGTTGATTAAAAACTGTACTTGTAGATCAACAGCAGCATTTGATTTAAATTTATTGTTCTCACTACGATCATCTTAAAAAGTACATTTTCAAACCCATAGACCTTTGACTCAGACCTTTTGAATAGCGCAGCGCAATTGTGACGTCATAAGGACGAAGACAAAGACGAAATTCGAACAAACAAACTTACAAGTTTACTTTCAGCAGATAATTTTCACAGCTGATTGCAGTTGATCTTAGTTTACATGGGTTATTATTGTAACTTTAAGTAAAAATAATAAAATCAGTTCGTATAATCCTTGTAGCAGTTAAACAGAATGCAATGTTTTCCAAATCTTTAAGCTATTTTTAGAATCAGTGCGCTGTGCTATTCATACAATACCACTGTGTTCTTTGATTACTTGCTCATTTACGCAGGTTTAGCCTCATTTTAAAATATTCTAAAATACTACATGTATAGTGAAGTATAGGATGCACAATTTCAACGATACGTCAAACACATTAAAATCCCACAAACCTTCACTAGAAAACACACAAAATCGAAGCTAGAGAGGGATCCAGAAATTTGAATCTGTAGGGTCACCAAGCTGTGAATTTTATCTATTCTCTTTCTCAGAAAAGAGAGGTTCCTGATGCTCTTTGTGGAAGAATAAGCTTTGAAATTATGAAAGATCCTGTGATTACTCCAAGTGGAATAACGTATCCTTTGACACTTTAATATTACATTAGGAATTTTTTTCTAAAAAGATGGATGAATTTTCCTTATATTGCACTAACCAGGTCAGAACACTAGGAAATGGATATCATGGGTGGATTTAGGGGTGGACCAAAGGGGCCATGCCCCCCCCCCCCCCCATTTTTTTTGGCTAGTTATAGAGGTTCCTTTAACATCAAAGTTCTTAACCCCCTATCTCCAATTCATAGAGGCTCCTCTAACTCTGAAGTTTCATCGTATATTTCCTGGATCTTCCCCCTGGAAATTATGAGTTTGGATGTGTGTTTGGGAGCTGGGGGAAAGGGGTTTCGGAGTGGTGGAAAGATTGAAATACTTGGAGTAAAAATGGGAAAAAGTGGCTGTAAATCCAGTAGGTCACTCTGGTAAAAATGCAAAGATCTGTTCTTGACAATGGTTTAGATATGACAAGAAAGTCATTGAGGAACATCTACAGGTATGGCACTGTGTACTTATTGTCACAGCATTTTCATAAAACCAAAAACAAATTGCTCTGCTTCCATTAACTATTTGCAGCTTTTTGCATCTAAAGAGGCTGCTTGAAAGTCAAAAAAAATGCCCAAGAAATTTCCCTTTTCATATTAGCATTTCTTTACTTTGTCTTCTTTCCTCTCTACCACCCTCTCCCTTTCTTTCTTTCTTTCTTCCTTCCTCCCTCCCATCTTCCACTCTTCTTTCTATTTCATTTACTTTTTGTTACTTTTTCTTTTCTTTCTCTTTTATTATCTTTGTTTTTCGCTCATTTTTCGTCTCTCGTTTATCTCTCCTTTTCCTTATCCTTGCTTCCTTTTTTCTTTTAATATCATTATATTTTCGTCCTTCACTCATTTTTTGTCTCGTTTATCTATCTTTTTTACTTAGCGTGTTGGCCATTTTGATCCTGTAACAAGAACAGACCTCAGACAAGAACAGCTTATCCCCAATCTGGCCATGAAGGACATCATTGATGACTTTGTGACAAAGAATGAATGGGTGGTAGCGGAGTACTAAGGGCCATCATGTTCCATGGTCATTGTCGCATGCACAGTACGCGCAGGTTTTAATCACGACTGCTTAATTTGGCAGTTGCAAGCCAGCCATTCGGCAATCTCACATTATATTGTATAGAAAAATAGAGATTTCTGAATATTCAATAAAGTTTTTCCTCTAACTTGAAATAGTCGATAATTTATTCCAACACATCTTCTACACTGGCTTCAGCTTAGCCATTACGTATTTTCTTTAGTTTTAGGGCGCTAAAGAAGATATGTTTAAAAAAAACTTTTTTGAACTCCAACATATGCTTTAAAAGTATCATACTCAATAGGCTAATTAACTATGAAGTAATATAAATAGTATCAAGAGTTTAAAATGTTGCACCACTCTATTGGGTACTGATGAATTTAAAAATATTCATACTGCACGAATGATTAAAAGGGAAAGTTAATTCGTAAGAGCGTTATCTTAAATGTCAAAAAAAATTTCACGAAAGGATTCAGTTTTGTGACATGGAGATTTTGAGTAAATTTGAGCTCGCGATGAAGTTCTAGCTGGAAAAAGAAAAGCTAGTTACCCGAGAGTTATAAAGTTCTTTCCCGAATATTTTCCTTTAAAATTTAAAGAAAAGTTTCAGGGGTTTTAAGACGTTACGGTTTTTAAATTTCAGCTAGTTACCCGAGAGTTATGAATTTCTTTCTTTCTCCTTTCTTAGGAGTATGCGTAGCTCAGTTGGTTAGTGAGCGACCTTCAGAGCTTGAGGTCCACGATTCGATCCTTGGGGTCTCCACGTCAGTTTCGACTTCTCTCTAATCCGTGTAGCTTCAGTTTTAAATACTCTTAAAACAGAGCACTGAGGGAGGGGGTGGGTAAAGTGCGCACCGTCGGCTTCCATTGATAGCAGTTGAATTTCAACTGAAGGAACTACCGACGTTAAATAAAGGTGCTTTACCTTTACCTCCCGCCCCCCCCCCCCCCCCCCCCCCCCCAATATTCTCCTTCAAAATGTAAAAAAAATTACTTTATACAAGACTCGCCTTTTCTAAATTTTCATATATATATCTTTCGTAAAGCATTCATATCTTTAAGTTTAATAATTATGTTTATATACCAAACGTTGCCACGAAAGCGAAAATTTACATGTAAATATCATATCAGGAAAACGATAAATATTTCAGTTTATTGGTTTTTCCTTCGCATTAAGACGTTTTTTCATAATAATCCAAGTACTTTTACAAACAATACCAACAGTGGATCGTTGTTTACCGGAATCACAAACAAAACGGAATACCTGTATTTTATCATTCGAGTGCAAATTTTTATAACATCGATTATTAATGGTCTAAACTTGTCCTAAGGTATCCATAGCAACGTATCGGAACAGGTGAAATTTCTACAAGAGAAACAAGAATATTTTAAAAGTCGAAGGTACACCGACATGGACTTCTTATTTCTCATCCTTGTTTTCCTAAATTCTGGATTTCTATTCTCAGAGGTGAGTTAAATATTTTGTTTACTTTGAAAACTAAAACCAATTGGGTAGAAAATGTCGTACAAGTTGTCAAAAGTCTAAAAGTCGAGTTTCCAAAATAGAGTTGAGAAATAAAAGCTTCGTTCCAGCTAGTTTGAGTGTCAACTTCTTTATTCGTTTAGGACAAGTCTAAAATATTACACTATACTTGCTTTATTTGTAAATTTTTCGAGCTGTATGAGCTAAGGCGAAGGGCCACGAACACTTAACTTTATTTACAAAGTTCTTATTTTTGAGCATAACTGCCTTTCGATTTCGATTCAGAGACGTCCGGTGTTAATTTGGGCTTCTTCTTGCGATTGCTGTAATAATAACTGGCAATGTTCTGAATTAGTAATCCTTAAATAAGCCGCGTTTCCTAACGTACGAAATAAAAGCAACAACAAAGATAAGTAAGCATCAAAACAAATGAAATTAAGGAGAATTACAGTTGAAATCGAAACTGAAATTTATGACCCACTTTTTGGGGTTAGTTGCAAGAAGTATTTCGCACGCGCTGCAAACAAGACTAGGTCTAATTACTTTCACCTTGACAAGAACAAGAGACAACAACTCCTTGATCAACTTTAAATATTGTATTCTTAACAAAATGTATATATCAAGAAGTGTGGTAAACGGTTGATTTCAAATGCGTTAGACTTGATTAAAAACTTTTTTTAAGTCGTTGATCGTTAAGGCTAAGAAAGCCAAGAAGTACAGTTTGAGCTTCAACTATTTATTACTCCTATGCTCCCATAATCATGTTGTTTTTTTTTTTTTTGTTTTTTTGTTTTGGACAAAACAGCTGCGTGCTTGGAAAAAAGACATAATTTTACATGTTTAATGATTATTAAGGGAAAAAAATCGCTAAAATTTATCTTATAAAATTCCGTTAAGTGTTCTCAAGTTTTAAGTTTCTAGCTGTAAGTCTTCGTCAGGAATGGTTAATAAATCCTAGTTCAGATAGGAATAGTTAATAAATTAAATATTTTCTCAATACTCGAGATCTTCGTGTTGCATCGGATAAAGACGCCCGAAGTTCGGCAGTTTTTTCTTGAACTCAATTACATTTTGTATGTCAAATTTGTTTTTACGCAAGCCGCAAGCATTTTTCATTTTTCTTTCATGCCCAGAACACATAAAAGCGATCAGTCAATGTTTTACGACTGGACTTCATATCGAAGGAATATCGTTATCTGCGCATCAGCGAAAAAACAGACGTGCCGCTGTGAATAACGTCAGCGTTTTCAAAAGCTTCCTTTTTCGCTGCTTCCACACTATAGACTTCCGTTTTCAAATGTCACCACTCTGAAGGCCGTTTTTAAATGTATGCGCTTTCGATGAAAACGCTCTGACCGTTTTCGATCGTTCTGGTTTGGACGCAAGAGCAAGACGCATAAGGTGCGTTGCAAGTTGCAGAGAAAAGGTTGCTCGGATTACCACTTCGTGCGCATCAAATTTACATATATGTTGCAAAGAGTAGAGAAAGCTTCTACTTTGCGCAACGACTTGAAAATTTGTTTCAAGTGGAGTGGTAGTACGAGAAGCATTTCCTCTGCAACTTTAGGGAAGCATTTCCTTTGCAACATGCAAAGCAGCAATGTTGCGCGTTTTAATTTTGCTCGATTTATTTAGATTTCTTAATTTTGCCGCACCTATAAAAATGTATGCGTTTAATTTAAACGAAAACGTCTTAGTGTGGATGGGGCCTTAGCTATAGTCGAACAAATACCAGAATCGTAAAAAAGTTCTTTGTATTTTGTATTTCATACAGGCGGTTCGTCCTTCATTCTCTGTATTTGTGTCAGATGACTTTTTATTGGTTGGCCGAAGTGTCAAAATCACTCAAAAAACCACAGTGACCGAAGCAACTCCCTTTCGCTACAAGATCAAGCTGCCATTCAATGAGACAGCCTACATGAGGATATTAGGTCTTACTGTCCAGACCAATGACAGCCTGCAGATTACTGGCAATAAAGTGCCAAATTTGACGTCTTCCTCTGGGGATGAGAATCTTATAGACGAAGCAACATTTGACCTGGGTCAAGTGACGCCTAGTGGATCCATGGATATCGTAGTTACATTTGTGGTAAGTTGTTTATACATCTATTCACGTCTTTTTATTCAGTTCACTCTCCTCTTACCAGCTTGTGTCTCGTATTTGGTGCTTACCATTTAAACAAATCCATCCGGTTGGAAATTCACTTCCTAATGGAAAGAAAAGAACGGGAAACTTTGACTTTTAAAACACGCGTCTACCGGAAGAACCGAAAAGAGCGGTAAAAGTGGATTACTTCAAGTGGTAGGCCGAGTTATAAAAAAATAAAAATAAAAAATAAAAATTTTGGAAAATTACCCCAAAATTATGCATGATTAGAATATATCATGATGTTTTACATTTTTCTTTCCTAGGCGCAGCTCCTCGATCATCCAAAACTTACAAACGGTGAGAAAGTGTGGATAAGTATTGGGGCCGAGTTTACGAATGGATCCATCTGGGCCAATCAGCTTGCTGTTAGTGGCTTTAAGAACTTTGATCCTGAACCAGTCCTGAACGGCAGTGCGCATGTGCCACAGATGGACCAGAATGAAGTAGTGACTGGGTAGGTGGATGGTTCTGTGTGTGTAAGTCTGTGTGTGTGTGTGTGTGTGTGTGTGTGTGTGTGTGTGTGTGTGTGTGTGTGTGTGTGTGTGTCATTAGAGGTGCATTTCAGTAAAGTAAATGAAGTAATCAAAGAAAGATTATTCACGGGAAGACAGACGAGCAGGTGGACAGACAGAGAGGCAGAGAAATAGACAGACAGACAAACAGACAGACAGATAGTCAAGCAGACTTGAAGATAGGAAGACAGTTACATAGATAGTCAAAGAGACACGGACAAGCAGACGGCAAGATAGGAAGCAGACAGAAAGACACACATTGACAGACGAACAGACAGACAGGCAAACAAGCAGTCAGACAGACACGCTTAAACAGACTGACAGACAGACAGACAGACAGGAACAACAGGCAGAGCCCGACCACAAACATGACTTAGAGACCCAACAATCATTCATAAATTCATTCAATGTTCTTTTTAGGTCGACCGTAGACATCAACTTCCGGTTGACCCACGATCCCATCAAGACCACGTCCATCGCAAGCGGCATCAACATCACATTCTTCCATCCTCCATACTTGGTATTTGATTCCATGGCAAAGGACCCCAAGTCGGTACACGCTCAAGTGATCAGTAACTCGATCAGCACACGAACTCTATCGGTATGTAATACTCAACAAACTCATTGGACTACCTGTGGCCTTTTTTGGTCGTCGTCTTACTTGATTTTGTACAATACCGCTGTGTTCCTTGATTACAGACTCACTTACTCAGGGTTAGCCTCGCATCAGTGTCTAAATGATTACAAATACCAACAGAAACGTAAAGAATGCATAATTTCAACAATGCACTTTGAAATTCCACGGACCTTCACTGGAACACATGAATATTCTACACAAAATCAAGGCTTACACCCTCAACAACAGATAACTCGTAACTAGATTGCACCCATGTTGCCCAGTGAAGCTCGGCGTTCAAAAAGCGGTCCCAAGGTCCCACTCGGCGCAGCAAGATTCCACGCATATATGAAATGGTCTTTTTCAGGTTGGCTCGTTTAATTTCTCCGAAGTTGCGCATTTCAACATGACCTTTCAAGTCGATCCTGCAAAAACTAAACCGAGAGGTCAGGTCCACGCAGCCTTCGTTCGCATCGAAGTGAAATATAGCTTTACATCACCCTTCTATCCGGACCCACGAGAGATGAACATGAAAAAAGCTTTGCAAAACACAATCAAGTTTTATCCTCAAAGTAAGTAATATATGTCAAAAAATTAATGGAAGAGATTGGATAAAAGGGATTTTTTTGTTCATGCTCATGCTAATCAGCGGGGTTCCTGTGGAATTGGCGGGAACTTTGGCGCCAAACGCCCGCGCTTGCCGCCTAAACTCTCGGACATTCGCTACGTAAGTGTGATATAGCTAAACTTAAGAAATTCATTTTATACAATGCATACTCAAACTTAAAAAATAGCTTTAAATATTTTGAACACGAGAATCATATATTTCAGGAGATTCTTGCGACGTAGCGCTGGCAGTAGCTGACGAAAATTTCGAAGCTTCATCGTACTCCACTGAGGGACCCCCAAAAGAAGGAAAGCTTAACGGACCAAAGGCCTGGGTACCAGTTACCGCTTTGAAGTAAGTAAACATAACACGCGAACTTAAAATCAGTGTAGTTGTTGCACATAAAGATTATAGGAGAATCAAATCTCTTAAGTCCAACTTGATGTTTTAGATTCGATTGGTCATTATATCATTATTTCATTTCGCGACAACTCTCGGGAATTGAAACAAGAATTTGTTTGGTGTTGCCTGCTCTAAAGACCGATTTACACGGCGCGATATTTTCCTCACGACTGTTGCGCGCAACATGCTGACAACACATATTTTTTCCCTGTAAATTGACCGATAACTCGCTAAAGACTATGAATACCAGATAATAACTGGAAAACTTGGTGTAAATGGTGTAAACCTGCTTTAATTGGGCTATTTATTTATTTATTTATTTATTTATTTATTTATTTATTTTTTGGACCGTTAATCATTTAGCTGATCGGTCTTTCGGTTTTTAATTTAGCTTTTTTTAATTCATCTAACTTACCAGGAAAGATCGTAATCAGTTCATCGGGGTGAATTTCACGGGACTCAAGATCATCCACAGGATTGCAGTCCAGGGATCTGGTGACGGCCTCTCGACTTCCGGTTACGTCACTGGCTTCCGTGTATTCTACAGTAAAGACTGCGCGATGTGGACGCTCTACAAGAACAAGGACAACATCAAGGTATGATTTATTTTCACTTGTTAACATGACTGACTATATATTGATGGGTTGCAAGCATTCCCAAGAGAGTTAAAAGACAAAAACATGGCGGCCATTGTGGTACCGTTAACAATGGATGCTAATGAGAAATCTTTTGTTAAATGGCACCAACATGGCCGCGATTACGTAACGTGCAATCGAAGAATACAATACATACAACTAACACTTTTCAATCAAGGTTTCGACTTTTATCGCGTCCCGATCCAGATCTTCTTCTCATATTTTTGCCGCGCGCGCGCAGATAAAATTGGGTCCACTTCTGGACTAGGTTTTGAGTCCTGTTTTTATATAAGTTTTCTTGCACTCTTAAATAGGCAAGATGATTTTTGGTTGCAGCGTTTTATCTTATACCCTGGGTACCAGAGAGTAGGGGAATGGGGGGAGACAGTGTAGGGGGAGAAGCTTATCTTCCTCTCTTTCTCCTCCCCATTGTCCTCGAGCCTCTGGAACCCACAGAATTTATATCATTAAGCACGACACGTGATCACATTTTATGCATAGCGTACTTCTATGCACGGGATTTTTGGTCGGCCAAAAGAGCTTTTACATTGATAACCTAAACTATGCGAATAGAACTGTAAAAATATTAAATATTTTCTGCTTGAGAGTACGACCAAAGTGTTTCCAGAAAATAATAAGTCAAAAATACACCACGTTTGACTTTTATAAACTTGTATAAGGCTGATTGATAGACGGCTTATTGTAGTAGTAATAATGAGAATAGGCTTTATTTCGAGAGGGTAAACACATATATAACAGTAGTCAAAAAACACTGATGACTCTGTGGCCCTCAAAGTAGTCATTGTCTGAGGAAATTCGGTTTTAATCAATATTATATTTTGTATTATATTCCCGTTGAAGCTTGAAATCATTTTTTCAAGTCTTTCTTTACAGCGTTCGCTTAGATCGCTCATTCACTGTGATGATCAACACATCTATGATTATTTCACCACAGTTCTACCCATTCAATATTCACAATTATATTTTGTATTTACTAGTACCTGAAGGGCAACACGGCCGCCAACAAGATGAATGTCGTACCACTTGATCCTCCCATCGAAGCGAAGTGTATCCGCATCAACCCGACTGCGTTCAACAAGCAGATTAGCCTACGATTCGAGTTGTATGGCTGCGCATCGTCCAATCCAACTCCTGCAGGTAGGAATAACATTTGAAACACACAGTCGATATGAAACGTGTGTTTATAAAAAGCATTGCAACATTTTATGAACATTCCACTTGTTGTATCACTAAATACATCTAATTAACTGTACTTCCCTTGTACTAATTCGATCTCAGCTTCTCTGTTCTATGTTTTGACAATGATTTCGCAGTAGGACGTTTGCATGATGGCGTCATTTGACTCCCACTACCAAGATGCTTGGAAAATTTTCTTTCATATTTAAATTTGTATTCCCTCATAGAAAAGTAAGACAATTGGTGCTAATTAACTGAACAAAAGAAAGTGTGCAAGGGAGTCTCGACTGGTAGTAGAGGTCAATGACGCCATCATGTAAACGTAATTTTGAGTGTTATATATGAGACTGAACGATGTATTGTTGTTTCTCTTTCCTAGCTCTTCTAAAGAGTCGTACCTTTCTTCTGGATACAGCCACCAATACCATCTATGCTTGCAACATCCCAATGCTCAAGTGAGTAAAGAAGAGACAGCCAAATGATATAGTAGGAGGGGAGGGGAGGGGAGGGGGTTAAATGAATATATAGCTACACGGTACCAGGTATGCTTACCATTTAACCAGAAAAAAACGGAAATTCCGGTTGGAAAACAATTGTTATGTATTCCATGGCCAATCGGAAAGTCTTAGAAAACTCGGTCTCAGTTCTGATTGAGGTAATCCACTTTTCCCGCTCTTTTCGGTTCTTTCGGTAAACGCGTGTACCATTTGTCGGTTGTCAAAGTTTCCCGCTCTTTTCTTACCATTAGAAAACGAATTTCCAACCAAATGGATTGGTTTAAATGGTAAGCACCCCTGGTGTCCCGCAGTCAATTTTGATGATATCTATTATATATAGCAATCATCTATTTTTCTCAACAAATTACAGGAAAAGTGGCCAAGCAAGTTGTTACTATTCGTCGGACAGCGGCACCGCTTGGACAGGTAGATATTGACTGGTATTCCTATGGAGGGACCATTTAAGTTGCAAAATATAATATTATATATTAAAAGAATAGAAACTAGAATGCAGGAGGCAAAATATGTCAATGCAAAATGAAGGGAAAATTGTGAAGATAAGATAATATGGGATTCAATGGTGGTGTGCGCCTTTAATGCGCCGCCTCTTACTTCTTTTGTCGTGGGTGGTTTAATCCTCGTATCCACCATTAATGTGAGTAGAGTATTCAGTGTTTGTTGGATCCAGAGGACTTTTTTTCGCGGGTTCTTCTGTTTTTTTTTTTTTTTTCATTAAATAAAAAAGGAAAAAATTGGAAATACCCTGGAGTGGAGCCTGGCTTCTTTCGTGATTGTCCAATGTTGTGATCGATAAAACAGTGAAATATTAGACATTACTGAGCTCCAGCACTAAATAATAGTCTATTGTTTTCATCTTCATCAGCTTTCGATCATAACGTACTAAACATCAAGATGATCAACCCTGACAACAAACGTATCTACGGACTTGGACTCCGTGGTAGCCACTTCAGTTGCACCGCTCAACTAACCATCGAATGCATGATGATCTCAGCGGCTGAGTACGACAAAGTGAAAGTTCTTCCAGGAGTGATCTTCGCAAAGGAAGCCAACAAGATTTCTGTCACTGATGATCCGAACTCCAAGATTCCAGTAGAAGCGGATTCGTTCACTCACGATGGGAAGAAACTGGGAGGTGAGAATGGGAAATGAGGGAAAACGAAAATAAGGCTGCGTTCATAATGTATGGCAGGGGGGGGGGGGGGGCAGGTGAAATTGAGGGGGGATTGGGAAGATTTTGGTAGGAAAAAGGGGGGGATGGGCAATTTTTGGAAGAAGCTACAAGCCTGGCTTAGCATGACTTTTGCATGACTTTAAGGGGGTGTTAAGAATTATTCTGGGCATTTCAAATTTTCACCTGCTCCCCCAACCCCCCCCCCCCCTCTGCCATACACTATGAATGCAGCCTAAGTATGGGAGAGGATCGGAAATGGGAATGATATCCTTTTAACCGCAATGCTGGGGAAAACTGGAAGGAGAGAGATGGGAAATGAGGGAGGGGGAGGGGGGAGGGGGAGAAAGAAAATGAGTGTGGGAGAGAATATCTTAGATTAAAAAACTATTATGGAAAAAAAAAACTTTCTAGGTGGAAGAAGCTCTACATGGGTCTCCTAGTTTCCTGTATATGTGCAATCATGAAGGTCAATTTTTGGTAGTCTTTGTACACTAATTTCTATCACATACATCAGATTCCATTTTTTCTCGCGAAATAAAATCTAATTGGAAAATAAATGCCGAGAAAGTCTTTTAGATAAAAATCTAAGATAACTGAATGCCTTAAATGAAATCACTGTAACATCAAAACCCCTCTCAGATAACCCGGCTTTAAGTCACAAATTAACTGTCGCAGATGGAACTTCTTTCTTATCTTTTGTCTCTTTGAACACAGCATCTCCTCTTGGCATTCATTGGTACGATGGCGCATGGAATCAAAAGACATCCTGGGCTTTTGGCGGTAAGCGTGTCTGATAACTGCGTGAACGTGGTACGTGGAATTATCAATTGATTGATGTATTATAGATTCCCCCCAACTCCAAACTTAGGCCAAAATGTACTCGCATATCTTGTTTGTTTGCGTTGTGTGTGTGTGTGTGCGTATTATATCTGAAATCGATTGTAAAATTATCAATTGAATGATGCATTAGAGATTTATTCACCTCTCCCTCCGTGAACCCAAACGTGGGCGACGTGAGCCAAAATTTTCTAGCAAATGTTGGATTTTTTGTCGGTAAGTGTAAGACTGATAACTGAAGTAATCAGTTGATTGATGCATTAAAAGTAAGGGTTTATTAGGGACGCTAATTAATGTTTGGCGGAAGCGCTCTGGCAAACCAACGACAATGAAGAAGAAATTTAATTCTACATCAAATCAATGTGCTGTATACTTTAACGTCACGCGTCACGGCGCTGCGTCATGATCATTTGACCAATCATACATCGAATACTATTTATCCAATTAGTGTCCAGTATATGAACATGACAAAGTCACGACACAGCACGGCATGGCACGGCAATGGCCCAGAAGTTGTTTCAGGGCTCGATGAAATTAGTTTTTTTATTTGACCAATCATAGATCAAGTTGTAAAAAACTGATCATCCCGGTAACCTCCCTTCAGTCACAATAATCTACACACCACAGGCATCCCGCCAAAGAAACCATCACCAAACCCTAAAGCAAAGAGATGCATTTACGTTTTGAATAACTGTCTGGCTATTTGTGATTTCAGAATAATTCCTTGTCGGACTTTGAAGACGAATGTTGTCCAATTGATAATGATCAATCATCAGCACCACAGATAATAAACTGAACATTAGGCACCAATATAACAAGACGTTAAAATAGATCAATAGGATGGAATCAGTAAGGCACAAGTACCCTTCGTGGTCAGTCAGGCCACGCATGCGTAGACTGCTTGTAGGCCCCGCCAGAATGGATAATTCTGCACTGCCCCTAGTCAGAGGTCGTAGAGCCAATATTTACTTGCACTATTTTTAATGTCTTCTCTAGACACCTACGGGTACGAGACTGGAACTATGCGTGCCTAACTGATGCAGGCGACTACCCCATTTCTGTAACCACCCCACCCTCTTCCCCGTCTGCTTGTAGCTACAACAATCACTCCCCCCCCCCCCCCCCCCAATCCTTCCACCAACAATCATAGGGTCTCAAAATGTACGAGACGATTGTCCTTTTATTCGTTTACCAGAATGCTGCATCGCCATTAACTTTATAAGTTTAAAAAGTAGTTAAATTGCGTGTTGCATCACATCAATAGGATGTGTTTTTAGGTTCATATACCTAAGTTGTGTGGTATATGTTTGCATGACAGTTTTAATGTGCACAACGATGACTGAAATAATATTTCAAATAAATACACAAAAAATACAATCAATTTGTTTACTATATTTGTAGGTTCCTCTTCTTCCCTCTGCTTTGTTTTTCTCTCCTGTGCTTATCCTTTCCTCTGCTCTCTTCTCCTTTCCTGTCCTCTTCTTCGTATTATATCCTTTCCCTCTCCTTTCCTCTCCTCTCCTCCTCTCATCTCTTTCCTGTTTTCTCCTCTCCTCTCCTCTCCTCTCCTCTCCTCTCCTCTCTTTCCTCTCCTCTCCTCTCCTCCTCTGCTATCTTTCCCTCTGCCCTGCTTTCCTCTGAGCTCTTCCTCTCCGCTCTGCTCAAAATCTTTCTCCTATTCTATCCTAAATTCCAGAAAAAAAATCAATTTCTTGTTCTTTCATAATAAAATACGAGTACGATAACACCCATCATTCTATCTAGCTATTGTTCCACTCTGTCATTCACTAAAAAATCTTTAGAGCATCAAGAGATCGAACGTTTTCCGTCGACACAGAAAAATATTTAAGAATGCTATACAATTTTTAAAAGTTTACCCGAACAGTTAAAGCATAAAAAATCCTTTTCCCCGCTAACTATTTTAGAAGGAATATATATGCTTTTGAATTAACCCTCTCCCAGTTCGTTAACCTAGATTGAACTTCGTTTCCCCTCCCATTATCCCTCTCTCCCTGTCTCTCTAACATTACTATTAGAGAGATAAAAATTTGCAAATTCTACGACGGCGACGCAAATAGCTTTACTTCGGGATTTCTTGTTTTAAAAGTCTATCTTTCTTGTGGATGAGTTGACTTTACTGACAATGTTTCGAATGAAATCTCCAATGTTCAAAACCCCAAAGAGATATGATTTCAACTTTCGGTTGATGTCGGCACCGTAGATTTTGAAATCTCAAGTCTCGGCTTTTTTTTTATTGGAGGGAGTAGAGAGTGAAAGAAGTCGAAACGAGTGTTTAAGGTTTCTCTAGCTTGAACTGTAGACCTCTCCATCTGCAGTCAGTGTACCAACCAACCAACGTTCTACATTTGATCATTCCTTGAGTATTTTTGGACAACTTTTGATGCCCTCAGATACAAATATCTCCTAGTGTGGACCTGTCTAGCTTAGCTTTTTCGACTCGTGACGTCAAAGTGGCTTAAGGTATGTGACGTTAGGTTGCCATAGAAACGAACTGAGGACAGCGAGTTCTGCATGACCAGTAACAATTTTGTCAGAGTAGTACGACTATTTTTTAAATGACGTCAGAACTGGTTGCAATTATTGTGGTGTGGCGTTATAAAAACGATTTTCAATACACAATAATTGGATGGCAAACAAAGCCTTTGTCAAAATGTTTACTTCTTATGAATGAATGATGACGTCATTATTGTCTTCAACGTTTCATGCTCCTCAATCAAAGTAGGGCGTTGTCAAAGAGATGGTGTTTAATGTTTACAGTTCTTGGGAGTGGTTAGAAAAAATGCATTTGTAAGCCTATAACGAATACTCACGAATGCCAGTTTATAGGCCAGTATTGAAACTTCTCTGTGATGTCATCCGTGTCGTAAAAGTTCCCGCTCGTCGCACGGAGACGTTGTCATGGAGACGGCTCCATTGGAGACACAGCACGTGTTTGAAACGCCGCCGAAAGTCCTCCGAGACCAAGGAGTAAATGATGGGGTTGACCGAGCTGTTGGCGAGGAGAAGAGCCGTGCAGATGTTGTAGATGGCCCAGATGTACTCGAAGCGTCCCACTGGTACGAAGACAGAGACGATTCGAAACACGTGGAAGGGTAGCATAGTGGAGGCGAACGTCACAACCACAGGAATGAGAATCTTGAGGGCTTTGGTGTTCTGATCGTCATGTTTTCTGGCCTTTTTGCTCTCCTTGTTGTACTTTTTCCCCACCAGATTCCTCATGTCTTTGTGTAAGTTCTTACTGGCTCGTATTTTCTGCGCAATTTGAACATAAGTCCACAAGATGATCGCCATGGGGAGAAAATACCAGAAAAATGACAAGGAGAATATGTATAAAGGGAGGGTGATATTTATCATCGGCCAGTTAGGTGTACAGTCGATGGTGCCCTTTCCATGGACATCAACCAGGTACTCCATGACGAAAAACAGAGGTAAAGTAATATCAATAAATGCGAACATCCAGATGAAGATGATGACCCACTTTGCCGCTTGAAGGGTCTTTTGCGCGTGGATACTACGCACAATGGCCTTGTACCTGTCGATTGCTATAGCAACGATCGAGCCAATCGAAACGCCGAAAAATATATCAGAGAGTGGGTAGATGATTTTACATGTAAAGTAGCCCAGAGGCCAGTGGATGGGGTCTTCATTCTTGACAAGAATGAACGGATAACAAATAGCCAAGATTCCGAGATCAGCGATAGCAAGATTTAAGATATAATAGTTAACAGCCGTGCTGGCTTTGCGGTTGCATGAGGTAATAATCACAACCAAGAGATTCCCCACCAGACCGACAGAACAGATAACTGCACTTAGACATAATCGGAAGATCTGCACGCCGTACGGCTCGAGTTCTCCACGCACGAGCGGCGTCGGGCTAACGTCGGACCCGTTCGTACGATTCGGTAAAAGCCCGGATATGTTCGTAATATCCATGATATGAAGTAAATGACCTGGTCTATCTCGTTAATGGAACAGTTAGTGCACCTTGGAGATGTATGTCTTAGAATCCGGTCACTTTATACACCTAAAAACCGGAAAAAAAGCACAAAGGTTAATCGAAGTGAAAGATCGATCTTAAGTAGTAATCTCTTTCCTCTGAGGGAAGTTAGCTTTTAATGATAGTGGTCTGCAGGTGGGGGCGGCGCGGGACCGAGTTAAGAGGACATTAAAATTTTAAACCTTTGTTGAAGAGGAAAAGCTAGAGCTGACCCAGAATTTTCAGAAGGATCATGAACGAAGTTATCTGCGCACAATTGAGTGGGGGTAGGGGAGGGGAGAGGGGGGGGACATGACGTTTTCAAGTGCGTAGGAGGGAAGGGGGGAGGGGTTAACAAAGTGTTAAGACATCCCCACCCCCTCCAAAACAGGAACCGTACCTTGTCGACTGACAACGGTTTATTTCTCTCAATTTTTTTACCCCAACTCTAACTACCTTGAACCAAATTTGAAGCCAATAACAATAAGATCCAAGGGCACTAATTTCAGGGTGTATCGCCATATAAAATGAAAAAGACTTCTTCAGTCATTGAATATAGTAAAGAACCTACTAGGTTTTATTTTATTTTTTCCGGAAAAAAAAAAAAAAACGAGAGGCAGGGTGACATATGGTACACGGCTTGTGGTTTATCTCATCGCGAATCAAGCAACTCCCAGATTCCAAATATTTCGAGCCGCAGCGGAGGATGCAAAAGCTATTTAAACCTAAAAAGGAATATTAAAATAAACGAAACAGTCACCATTCGAGATGCGCACTGCAAATCTGATATAAAATTATTCTTGAAATGTTTGTTTGAAATGATGCTTTTGGCTGTGGTTGTGATTGTTGTGATGTGAAAAATATTATTCGTTCTAATTTTGTTATTATACACCTTTTATAATTAATGAATCTTTGTTCAATTTATTTTTCACCTTGTTTTTCTCGTTTATTACAAACCAGTACAACTTAAAACGAAAGTCGGCAAGAAAGAAAAAAAAAAAACGAGGATAAAATGAGTGCTCTTTTGAAACAATACAAAAAACAAAAAAACAAAAAAAAAAAAAAAAAAAACAAAAAAAAAAGGTCAGAAAAAAGCAGGTTTTGAAAACACCTTAAAAACGTTAAAAGCAAGAATTAGAAAAATAATTCAAAAACTAATGGCCTATGTTCTTGCAATTTAGGATTTTGTTTCCTTGTTTTTCTATTTAGTTCGTAAATTAATGTTGTGAAAAACCCCCTTACAAAAACCGTCGCAGGCGAACGAGTTGTAAACTACTTCAATACATTTTAAAATGATCATTTTTAAAGCCTATGTAACCTTATGTAAAGTACAAATTATTGCGATTTTAAAACCTTTCTCACCTTATTCGTTCCTCTTCAAAAATGTAATTAAGCTTGACTGTGAAAATCGGTCAAATGAGTTCACATCTGATCTAAGTTTGAGTTCGAACCGTTAGCCACGGGCGCGCCGGACTTCAAATACAAATACCTAACAAACCATATAAAATAGAATGATGTGCCTACTCTGTTTTGCTTACAACTTCATTACTCAAAGTAATAGTCAAACTGCCTCCAAACCACTTACATCAAGGCTTTTATTCCCAATGTGTTATCATCTACGAATATGCAAATTGCTCGGGGTCTTTTTGGCAGTTTTTAGAGTCGTTCGTCTATCGTTTAGTCTCTAACTTTATCTAGAATTTTCTCTACAAAAAAATCTTTAAAAATCTTTGCAAAAAAATATTTAAAAAAAGGAAAGAAAGAAGATTATTTAGCAAAGAGATATATTCGCTTATTGATTATTTACTTTAAATATGAAAAGCAGATTTCAAGGGTCTCTTAAGTCCTTCCTGGAAAAGCGAAATTGAAAATTCTACATGCATTAAAACACTTTCTTTTAGGGTAAATTTTAAAATTAGTTATAAAATCCGGAAGAAAAAGAGTTATAAGTTTAATAAGAAAACAGATTAGAAGAAAAAAGAGCGTGGAAAAATAGCGTTATATTGTTTTATGAAAGCTAGAAGAAAAAAAGAAGTGCTTCTTGAAAAAAATTGGATCCTTACCCGTTAACACTAAGCGCTTGAATGATATCTTTGAGTGAACAATCAATCGACGGAGATCTCGAACTACTTCATGCAATCTTCACTCGCTGAGTGAATCAAGAAGTTCAGAAAATGCTTTAAATGAAAATTAAATCCCCGTAGCAAAAATGAGAATATAACGCACAAAATTACATTACCAAAAGGAATTATTTTCCTCCTATTTGCATAGGATATAGGCCAAAAAAGTTAAATCCTCTAAAGAATGAAGCGTAATTCTATCTGTTATGAAATTTCAATACCAATACCTCAATCATTAAAATACCTGTATTTCTTTAGTATTGTACGTGTTATCTGTAATTCAATTTCAATAGCCTGTATTTCTTTCCTTTAGTTAGTACGTACGAAAAATATCCAAATATTAAAAATTCGTAGGCTTTTTAAGCGATGCTTTTACCATCGTGTTTAGCAGTGAAGTAATTGTTATTTTTGTGAAGCAAACTAGATCGCAAGTGGGGGCATCATAAGTCATTTGGATTCCCATGTTTTGGCTTCGTTTTCAAAGCATATTGATTGGGCTGAAGGTTAATTAGTAAACTGAGAGATATAGTTAGGAATCAATGATAATTAACGATGTATACATTAATTTCTGAAAAATAAACTTAAATAAAAAAGGGGGGGAGGATTCCATGCTGGATCAGTGCTAAACTATAAAAGCATAAAAATATGAGTAAAAAATATTAGAAAAAAAAAAAAAAAAAAAAAAAAAGAAGGAAGAAGAGATAGGAGAAAAGAATGAAGGATACAAATGAAGAATTAACACTTTTCCTTGTCTCCTTCGGATTTTATGATAATTTTGTTGTCCGCCTGGTCTTCAAAGATATGAACATTGGTCTAGAACTTGAATATCTCGTTTTTTGATACTGTCTTAGCGGATAGATTCGTACCTATTTGTATTACCTTGATTGTTATCAACTGCGACAGGAATCGTCACTGACCCACAAAGGTAAAATTCTGATTTATTTTTCGTCGTGCAAGAAAAGAGAAATCAAGTGAAAGTTCTTGAAATAGAAGTTAAAGTAATAATAAGGAAAGAGGACGATAAACCGAAAAAGGAATATGGAAATTCATAAAGAAAGATCGGTAGATAGCGGTTTATAATTGCATGGAGCGCCGTAGGTCAGGTATTTGGGTCGTTAAGTATCAAATATAGTTAAGATTAGAGCTTGTTAATGAAGGAAGATAATCAAGTGTGCCACGTATCAGCAGTATGAATAACTTTAAAGAGACTCAACGGCCTTTAGCTTCAAAGGTAAATAAAAGAACAAATGTAAACCTACTTAAAAGTATCAGCAACAGTAACTGAGAAAAAAAGGCAAACAAAAAAAACAAAAAACAAAAAAAAGAGGCAAAAAACGAAACGAGATCCTTGGTTGAATGACAAAGAATTTGTTTCAACATCTTTGGATGAGTAATATTATTTTAATATTAATATTAAAAATGTGCCGAATGTTTGTAAATTTTTGACGCGCTTGGAAGGGACCAATGACAGGTGATATTAAACGGGTACGCCTTGCTAAAAAAAGCGTTCAACTATAGACGGAAATTGCAGGCTTTGATTGTGCAGTAAATGACTTTTGAAAGACATGTTCATAAACGATAAATTGTGTTTTGCTTATTTACTTACGTATATTTCTTAGCGGTTGCAATTTGACCCTATTTTATTCATCTCTGAAACAACCTCTGGGCTGATCTAAGTCAGGGCATGGCCAAATCATAGATCGAACCCTGAAACAACTTTTGGACTAATCAAAGTCAGGGTACGGCTAACTCACAGATCGAACCCTGAAACAACTTTTGGACTGAGGCAGATTTTTTAATTTGCTTATACACTCGATGTAGCATACACTTAACACATAGATCTTTACCGAGTGACAAAAACACATTTCATAACTTTTGGACTGATCAAAGTCAGGGCACAACTATCTTACAGATCAAACTCTGAAACAACCTCCGGGCTGATCAAAGACAGGGCACGGCTAACTCAGAGATCGAAATTTTGAAATATAGCGGATAAACTTACACTGGCTCTCGCGATCGCTATTATACATGGTCATTTAGGGTCTAATCCTTTGCAGATATTTTTACAAATACTGAGTGTTGATCCAGGCGGCCAGGAAATGAACCCACTATACCTCCTGCACGTAAATCAAATTGATGCTCAACCAACTGAGCCGCTAACCGGGTGATGATGTAAATTAACGTGACGCAATAGCCTGGCTTGGTGGAATATTATAATTTCCTAGTCAGTGTGAAAACTAATGTGAAAACGAGCAAGATCATTTGGTAAGAAAATCAAATAATAGTGCAAAATGAAGAGAAAATTTCTGCATCGATAATTAAAGTCCTGCTGATGTGTTTTGTAAACAAAGATGACGAGCTTTTTATATTGATTAACGGAGTTCTTATTGAGTTTCAAATTCTCGACCTCTTTAGGAAAAAATGCTTTTTCTTAAATTTCTTCTCGTTTTAAATATCCGGTTTTTGTCGCCATCTTTATTTAATTTTTTAAAATTATTTTTTTCTTGTGATATTCAAAACGAAAAATAAAATAGAATATGAAAACGAGGAAAAATGCAAGAAACGAAATACATGTGGAAAAATAGAAAGAGGACAGATTATTATAATTATTACCACATTATTATATATACCCCTCTGTAAATGAGCTATCAGTGATGATGACTTACTCTGTGAAGATTATTTATCTCTGTCATCTAGAGAAACGGAGAGTAAATGAGAGAGTGAAATAGGGGGAAAAAGGAAGGAAAAGAGAAGGAAGAGAGAAGGAAGAGAGAAGGAAGAGAGGAAGAGAGAGATAGAGACCTAGTTCTTAAAACTAGCTTGGAGTCATCAAACCATTTCCATATTCCCCTATTTCAAATTCCTTTTACTAAACCATCAATCTTAGTCAACTGAAAGAGTTACCACTTCAGACGTGGTTGACAAAAAAACGCTTGCAAAAAGAATCGATACAAGCCGAATTGTTGTCAAAAAATAAAAATAAAACGAATCTCAAATGGCAATTTTTATAGAGAGATCAAGATACTGTCTCGGTAATCGTATGAAGAGAGATCAAGAGAGATTTCTTGCTAGCTTTTAAAAATAAATAGAGGCTAAATAGCACAAGGTCAAGAATTTAAAGGAGCTTGATGAATATCAAACGATTGATTCTTTGATGTCTACCCAAGATTAAAACATAAGCTGGTTACTTATTTTCTGCAGGCCTTATTTTTTCGAGTTTTTTTTCTCTCTTTTATTCGTTTATTTTGTGTGTGCGCGTGGATTTAATCTAAAGTTTTTATTAGGTTCTTAATGAAGACAAGATCGCTTTCAAACAATTATTCTTGTGATGAATATTCTGCGTATCGACTGATCAACGCGGTCTTACAGAGATGAGAAGATCTAGAGGACAACATCAATATATTTACACGGCCGACAAACAAAAACACACATATATATGTCTATATATATTATTTATATCTTAAGTGGCTTACCTGACAAGCAGTGATCATTAGCGATAGAAGATTTCCTTTAAACTCTGAAATAAATAAAAACTCTTGTGAGAGAAATTAATACTTAAGGTGCTAAAGGGGCTGACATTTCTATTCAGTTTGAAATCCTTACGATATTGAATGAATATACTAAATACTTTCTGGCAAGAAAACATTTTACCTGGTGCTGGGTATATATCAAATCCCTTGATTAAAAATTAATTGCAGAAATAGGATTCGAGTGTTGAATGAAACACAACGAACTGAACCCTATAAGTTTTGCAGCTACAAGATGGCTTCCAAAGTTTGGTAGAAACGTTAACTTTTCAGTATTTTTTTTGAGCAGCAAATGTTTTCTCGTAGAGGCGCAAGTAACGCGTGAAAAACTAGCCCAGGAAAAGCCAGGACGGTCTAAATGAACAACAGATGTTCGTCTGCCTCAGCTTAATGCCTGACTATCGATATTGACTTCAGCCTTCATCGTTAGTTCTTGTCATCAAGCTCGTTGGCATGGCAATGTCAATCAAGTGGAGGCCAAGAAAGGGGCTGATTGGAGTGTTGGTAAAGCTGTTCGGGTTTGGTATCTTAATGGAAGATTTGACACCTCCTGCGCACATGCGCACATGCAATGACCACCCTCTCGATCTGGTCATTAGGTAATCACTACCAAGCAATACCAGGTTAGATCCTTTCCGGGTGTGGGGTGGGGAGGAGGGTGCACTTGACACGTTATCCAGCTGCTTAGCAACAACAAAATATTAAGTCTTTCATAAATGCACCAAGAATTAATTTAACTCTCTCTTTCTCTGAAAAAAGGATATAATATTATAAAATGAAATAAATAAATCGATATAAAATTTCTCCCCCACTACATTCAGTTAAGAACCTATATTCAAGATTTTGATAAAACAATAATTTTATTTATTTTATTTTATTTTGCTTATAGCCAACTCTTAGGTTTTCAATAGCTAGTGGGTTAAAGAAAAGAGACTACAAAATGTATCACTGAATAATAAGAGATCAAATAAGAGAGGCTGGAGTATAACAAAACGAATGAATAAACAAGAAAGAAAAAAACAACAAAGAAAAAACAAAAAACAAAAAACGACAAAAAACAAAAAAAAAAAAAAAGAAAAAGAAAAAGAAAAAAAAGAAAAGAAAAAAAAAGGAAAAGAAAAAAAAAAGAAAAGAAAAGAAAAGAAAAGAAAAGAAAAGAAAGAAAGAAAAGAAAAGAAGAAAAGAAAAGAAAAGAAAAGAAAAAGAAAAGAAAAGAAAAGAAAAGAAAAGAAAAGAAAAGAAAAGAAAAGAAAAAAAACCCGCCCCCTAACAAACAATATCTAGGAACAGCATTATATAGAGGTGTTCATATGGTATATATATTTCAAACGTCGCCATCCTCCACGTCCACTTGTCTTCTAGCAGACAGAACCCAAAATGAATAATGTTCAATAATGTATTTGAAAGTGGTGTTGGTAGTCCATTAGTCAGAGTCTATTTGTTCTGGTAGTGGTTGTCGTAATAAAAAGGTCTGGTCTTGTCGCGTTATTCAATGTGATAAGTGCTTCTTACGTAAATATCAACACTTTGCAACGACTAAAGATGTTTTCCAGACCGGATATTAAAATATATATGGACAGCGTTGATTGTAACATCAATACGGGCCGGGATACATCGGGATATTCAAGATAACGCGAGGCAAATACCGGACTGATAAGGGAAGACACGGTATGACACGGGATCAATGGAAATGGAAAACGATGACACGAATGAAATAAACCTCACTGCAAGCCCTTCATGCAAATTAGACTACGCTCGTCTCTCACTTCTGGAGTCTCGGGTTCGACGGCTATCTTCGGACTTGGCATCACATATGAGTACATTCATGTTAAAGGCCCTGTTACACGTTGAAACTTTAGGTGAGGTGTTACACGGCGCAATTTGAAACTTTCTGAAACTTTCGTCGCGAGAAATTTTTACGAAAAGTAGAACCGCTTTCTACTCGTGCAACCGACACTTGTGTCGGGAGCAAGATTCAAGACGAAATTGCGCCGTGTAACATCCCCGTGAAACTTGTCTCAAAACCCCGTTGCAAGCAAGTTTCAGCTAAAATTTTCAACGTGTAACAGGGCCTTAAGTTTATACCTTGGTTCCAGGGATTTTCCTCCGGATTTAGTAAATTCCAATTCCATCTGTGAGATAGCAAAGCCTTGACTTTGAGACTCCCCAGAGGCTGTTTCAGGGTATCGATAAATCTTAAGGTTTTTTTTTTTGAAGGTTGATTAAAATTTCATTAAAATGAGAATGAAATCGACACATGATATGGTCAGAAACATATTTTGTTTTTGTGAGAATCCTCTAAGAACTTAAGTATGATTTATTTGGCACTCAGACGTACAGAACGTCCGCAACTAGAACTCAGACGTGCAGAATATCCGCAACACTATTTCGTTTCCCTTCTTTCTTTTTCTTTTAGCTTACCGGAAAAACGAAGAAAACCCTACTCTGTAATAGCACGTTAGCCTAAACATTTTTAAAGGATTTCCAGCTAAGTTAATAAGATTTAGAAAATGCTTCAAACCTGAGATAAGTACTTGAGTAGATCATCGAAGTAACGTTTCGTGAAGGGGATAAGTCTTGTAAAAGGATTATGATACGACTAGTAATATGTGAGATTTATTAACATTGGCCATAAGTGCTAGAGTTGCCAAGTCTGGGGTCAGTACGAGTTCATCGCAGTTAACATGACGGTATCCTACTTCTAGGTCTACCTAGGCAGGCAGGCAACTGTCACCTTTGCAGCCGTTCTGTGTCACTCCTCCAAACTGTCCATGGTTTGTTTTCTTGTTAAAATAATAAAACTAACCATGTGACTCGAATCAGCACCATGTACGTGATACCCGAGTCATGACTCAACTTTACCGTTTACAAATAGCATAAGTGGCTTGTCACAAATGATCAGTCAGGGGAGGGGACGGTGGAGAGTTCAATTGTACAATTATTCTGCTTCTGATTTTGGTTATGCGTGGTAACGGATAGTGATCATGAAGTGACCTCAACTCCATTGTTAACTGGCCACTTCATTCTTTCATTTTGTTTCTTTTCATGTTACTTTCTGTTGAGACACTCTCGAAATGGCACAACACTGCTCTTTATATCCCCTTTTCTCTTTCTTTCTGCCCTTTTCTCTTTCTTTCTGCCCTCTTCTCTTTCTTTCAGCCCTTTTCTCTTTCTTTCTCTCCTCTTCTCCCCTTTTCTCTTTCTTTTTCCCCTTTTCTCCCCTTTTCTCTTTCTTTCTCCCCTTTTCTCTTTATTTCTCCCTATCTTTCACCCTATCTTTCACCCTACTCCTTTTTTCACCAAATGCAAAAAATCCATAGAACCGAAAAAAGAAGAAAAATAACAAAAGAAACATAATGAAATAAACCTGTCTGCCTTGAACATTTACAAATAAACATTTAATACAAAGCAACACTGTACGACGCAAAAAAAGAGTGTTTACGTCAAGACATTCTTTATATTTACATGTTGTCACGACAACGCGGTTCTTAATTCGTAGGCAGAACAAGAACGAGAGCTCGATAAATGAGACCGACTTATTAAAAGCTCATAAAAAGCTTGATTTGCCTCTTGTCAAAGCCGCCTACTCGATGTGTACCGCCTTCTCGAGGCGTTCTACAGATCCTGTAGTCCAACGTCAAGTGTTTGACATATATCACATATATCATGCAGCGATAGACGATAGATCACAAGTTAAAGAAGAGTGTCATTTATGAGCTATGAGCTAGGGATATTTTGGCTCTAAATCAATGGATAGCTTTAATTGCAAGTGTATAAAAACTTAGCGTTCAGGAATAGTTTTCGTGAAAGGCATAAACCACGTCAATAGCCAGGTGGAATAGGGTTCCTGTTTACGAACTTTCACTAAGAGCCAGTTGTTTGATCTTGCCGCTTCTAGATATCATTAAAGAGCTATTAGTAACTTCGAAATGGTGTAGGGAAACCGTGTTTAGACTTGAAAATGAAAATTTGTGCCTATCATTGAAAAAGGAAAAAGAAATTAATAATAAAAAAAAGAAAATAGTAAAATGGAAGTCCTATTTAAAAAAGGTGTAAAATCATATTTGGAAAAGTGAAAAACAGAAAGAAGTTTGAAGGCGTTGAGGAGGCCGTAAGGATAGATTTAGATGATGATATTAGGTTTTAAGTTTCGTGGGAAGAGAACCTGATTGTGGAAAGGGAAAACAATGATTGAAATAAAACTAGTCAAAGCACCAAACCAAGGAAGGGAGAAAGAAGAAAAAATAAAAATAGAAACAACATCCACAACAAATTTAATAAGTGCAGGTAACTGAAGAAGTAGTGATTTTGAAAAACATTTTGAAAGAAAATTAGAGACAAAAGTATTGGGCCTTTCGACAACCTCATGTCGTCATTCTCAAAATATAATATCCATTACTCAGCGTTTTTATAGTGAAGAGGTTAATTAAATGCATCTTAATACGATTTTAGAACGAAGCTACACAAATAACTGAAGAAGAGCAAAAATACGATGAGAGGAGAAGAAATGAAAAAGCAATAACAATAACAAAAGCAGCAAGGAGAAAGCGAAGAAGGAAAACGAGAAAAGTACGAGGACAAGGACAAGATGAAGGAGGAGAAGGAGGTCAAGAGAAAGAGTAAAAGAAAAAGAAGATGATTGAAAAGGATTCGGAGTGAATAAAAACAACAAAAACATCGAAAATGATAGTCACCAAAAGCTACTTACAGTTCTTACCAAAAAACAGCCATTTGTCATATCAAAAACTACACAGTGTCGCAAGTCTTTTCACAAATCCCTTTATCAGAAATCCCTTTGATTTGCTTTCTTCTACGGAGTGATTGACGTAGGCAGATTAAATAGGTTTTCGCCTATGAGTTAACGAAGGGGGAGGGGGAGGGTGAGGGTGAGGGGAGGGGAGGGGGACGTAAACTAAAACAGACCGTCTACGCATAAACACACGTCACTGACGACTGCATGTTACAAACGTTTAGTAAACCTTCAAATATAAGCAGTAGCAATTTTTTTAAATCAAGAGAAACTAACTGTACTGGAATATCTTATTTTTGTCATTCTACTTATTTTTTCCTTTGTTTTATTCCTTATTCTTCTTATTTTTCTTAAACTTATTTTTCTTCTCCTAATCTTTTGCTCGGGCTAGTTTTTCGGGCTAGACTCACACTGATGAGCAGGTTAGTGGCAAATTACTGGACTTCAAATGCAATTCAGTTATAATGAGTTAAACAAATTTGACAGCATAAGGGTTCTTACTTCGTGTAGAGGACAAAGTCTAGGTAATTCAATAGCCACAATAAAAGTTTCTATGATATACAATAGAAAGGAAATCGCACGATCTCGAGTACAATTTGAAATTTATAGGTACGAGTGACGTTTTGAAAGTTTCCAAAATTGGACGAGCTTTAGGCGAGTCCAATTTGAGAACGTAACTTTCAAAACATCACAGGTTCCGCATAATAAGTTCATCACAAGTTAAATAATATGCAGCCCGTAAAGTCCTCCACTGCTCATAAATGTAAAGCGCATTGAGAGAATATGAAATGCGCTATACAAGACACTCTTTGTTTTGCAGGAGATAGTATTTTTGTTCATGAATGCTTTGAAAAAAGGAAAAAGGCAATAAGGTTATTACAGCAGTCTGTGGCTGCCAATATCGGCATTATTACTACATTATATTTCATTTTCTTGGTTATAAACTACAATGTAAATTTATTTATGAGGAGCCAATGAAAATAGGTTGTCGTTGTCGTAGTATATTTAGCTTCGTATTTATACAAACTTTTGTTATGAGAGAGAAAATTAATGTTTTTACAGACTAAGCTAGACATCAGTTTTCTAACTACTATTTCTTATCGTATGAAAACAAGATAAAGAGCGATCAATTAGCTATATAAAAATATCGATATAAGATTTCAGCAAGGCTACCATCACGCACAAGTTTAGATATTGGTATGCTTTGAATTCACAAGTAAACCTCTTAGCTCCTCCCATTAGCATTTGTACCTCTGGTTATGCCCTACACAGTTTTTACTTTGCTCAGTTATTTTAGCACTATTCTTTTGAGTCTTATGATAGAAATGTTCCTTGTAGCCTTTTCTATACATTTACAATATATTCATATATTAACTTTAGTTTAAGCTATGTATAATTCCAAGATTTTCCACTCGTATTACTCTTTATTAAGATATCACACTCAGGATACTTATTCTTTTAGCCAATCATGATTCAACGATATTATCACATAGATTATAGACTGACACCTGTCATAGAACTATTATAAACAGAGCTCATGTAATTAGTTCAACTCACACAGAGAACAGAGACTAGAATAAACTGAACCCGGAGCTCGTACCGAGAGCGGTCGTCCCATAACACTTTTCCGTTCGTTTTCCCGTTCCTTCTTTGTCTTTCTTGTCTATCGTCTCTCCCTTTCTCTCTATTTCCCTGTTTTGTCTCGACTCTCTCTAGCTCGCCTAGGGACCTAAGCAAATGAGTTTTCGAAACCTAAGAATCAAAAATAATTGCCACCGAGTTCGGCTGATACAAACGCCAGACAGACATCACATTGATTTTTTTTTCTGAAGGTGAAATCATCGACTGAACCAAAGCAACTCAATTTCAAGATAAATAACGGCCGAAATTTAATTGCAGGGCTAAGATTAATTTTTTCTCTCTAATAGACTCATATAGGTAGTCAATATGGCTATTACATTAGCAAATATATTAACTTAGTATTAACTAGCCTAAACAAAAAAATCACTAGTATTTGACTAGTTGACTACCGCTTAGTTTAAGCGCTGAATTGAACATCAATTTCATGTTAATTGCTTTTTTATCTTTTATTTTCTGTCGATATTTTTTTAAGCCCAGAAGTATGATTTATCTAAATTTTTTGAATAGTTCAACCGACAATTTTCCCTGCTGGCAGAGTCTCCTCTTCTTTTCCCCGCCAAGATTCCAGTTTCGTTAACCTGATATTTCAACACAAAGAACTTCTTTTTCAACAATCTTAAGTTTCAGAATTTTGTAAATACTTCAAGCCTCTTCGACGGGCTACTTTATTTTTAGGAGCTAGGCTTATAGTCGGGGGGTAGGGAGCAGGAGGGGTACTTATATTTTGGGTTGGAAATGTTTGTTAAAAAAGTGGCGTTTTGCCTCTCAAATTGTATGAGCAAAAAGGACAACAAATCGAGAGTGAGAACAGAAATTCGCAAAGGAAATTCAACCCATGAACGCTAGTGATTCTCTTTTGTACTAATAATAAAGCAACATGAAAAAAAAACAAAATTTAGCTTCGGTTTCGGTTCAATCCTCTAAAATACCCCCATGGGATTGTATTTGGAAAGGGGAGGCGTGAGGTTCTTTTTTGTTTTAAATTAGGGGGTTATTTTCGGGATGGGGCTTAAATTCGGGGTGGGGGTGGGGGTGGGGGTGAAGGTGGGGGTGGCTTATTTTCGGAGGTTTACGGTAGCTAAAGTTGATAAATTTTTTCCTTTAAAAAATAAAATAATTAAAAAGCTTTTAGCTTCCCTCTCGAACATTCGAAGTACATAAAACCTTTCTTCTTTTCGGTCATCAAATTTATTTTTATGAATCATTTGACAAAGTTTGTTTGATGTTTGCTGTACTTAAATTCTTATTTTTTTCTAGCAAATTCCTCCGCGATAATCTCTCGTTTTGTGTTTTCAGTTTCCATAACGAGTTGTGGAACCGCCAGAAGCGAACTACTGTTTATAAAGACTTCAAAGATCATAACTTAGCGACTTAAGATTAATTTGGCAAGAGAGTAAATCTTTATTCAATGTATATAAGCTTCGAAGCTGTTTTCAAAATATATAAAATAGCAAAATAAATTTCCCGTTTGACGGTTTTAATTTCTTTTTTATATTTTCCGATTAAACTTTATTTTCTGGAGAAAAAAAATATGTTAAATTTGTCGTACATTCAGTATTTTTAACTTTAAAAATAATGAATAAAAACTAAATGAAATTATTTGCTTTTTCTCTCGGCTCTACGTTATTTTTCATTTATTTCATTGAGTATTATCCACTTTTGCGTTAACTTCAGGTATTTCCATTTGTTTTAAAGTAATGGATTCCTTTTTTTAAATTTATTTCCCGATTAGTTAAACTGAACTATATTTTAATCCAGTCAATTTTTTTTTTTTTTTTTTTTTTTTTTTTTTTGCATCTCGTCTCTATTTTCAATTTCCATCTATTTTGTTTTGCTTTCAATCATTCCTTCTCATTTCCTTCGAATTGCGTTATTCAAATATAAGACAATTTCGTTTGCCGGTTACTGATGAATCCGCCCATCAAAGCCGTTAAGCGGTAGAAAATACGAATACTCTTAAATGCTTAATTCCAAAAGCTAGCAAAACAATGTTTCAAAAAAAACTAATTAAATTTAGATAAAAAACATTATCTTGTTAGCTGAAGTCGCTTCGTACTCACTCATTAGCGTCCCGGGACAACAAGCACCAATTCAATTCTCTTACTCTATTTTACTTCAATTTTCAAATCTGTTCTACGGATGTCAACCTCTTTCTTCTGGGCCGAAGATTTCAGTTGCAAATTAACAATTGTGATTTGAAAATCTTAAATATTTCTAATCCTACTTTATTATATTTTGAAAGTTTATCTTCGCATTATTAAAAAACTAATCCAACTTGGTTTAGTTTTCCAATAACAAATCTTTAGTTTAAAATTTCAAATGATGTCATGACCATATCTGATTTCATTTCATTTTTTCTTTTCTTTTTTTTTTTGGTATTTATGAAGATTCTTATCTCTCTGCTTGATTTATTTATGAAGTAACTGCAAGTTAAGTATATTTATCTATGTATTTATTTATCCACGGTGTTACCATATTCATAGTTATGTTACGCAGACAGAGAAAATATTGGATTGCGCTTCTTTCAAATTTCTCTTTTTCTAATTTCGCCTGAATTTTTATCATCTTTAATCATAGAACTTAGAATTTGGTTTCTCTTTGTAACTTGTCTTCTTATATTTCTACCAGGGGCACTTTAGCAATTTCTATTTACTTAAAACTCTAGTTGTTACGCCGTTGTTTTCGTTTTGATCCATATTTCATCTTGTCACATAATTTCCTGAAAGTAATCGGTGCAAAATGGTCCATCTATCATGAACGGGGACGCAAAACGTCTAGGATCTACAGGAGGTGAAGCATAAAGCGACAACAATTATTTTATACCCAGACGGGAGTCACTGATCTAAAATTTCTCTCATCAAAGACGAAAAATTATACTCCAAAAAAATTGTAACGAAAAGTTCGCTTGGCAAGTGAAAAAGTGAAGTTTGAAGGAGCTTAATTATTTCGATTCTAAAGATTGTGGATTTTGAAAAAAGTGACGGGAATAAAAGAGAAAAAATGGTTTGAAAGGGAGGTGAAAAACAGGGAAAGAAAGTAATGTGAAATTGGAGAATTAGCACCAACTCGAGTGAAGATAAAAACTCCTCGTTAAAACGAAAAGGGATTATCACCAAGCAATTCAAACTTCAACCTGAAGTAAACTTGAGAACTATCTTGACGCAAAGTATAGATTAAAAAAGATTAACGCTACTATACTGTGACTGGTTCTTGGCACAAGTACGGAAAATATCATAATAGTCCAGACAAAAAGTCCAAGCGCAAATCAGTGGACTTCTCCTTGCACAACGAAGACTCAAAAAGAGTTGTTAACGACCGAGTGAAACTTGACTAGTGTTTTTTTAAGAAGTCAATACATTACAAACGGTCCAAAAGAAGCAAGAGTTCTTCCTGTTAATGCACAAACCAGCACGGGGCATGTCCTATATGTCTTGTGCCGAAAACAGATCTGACAAATCTATCAGCTACTTGTAGATAATGGATCTGGTGTTCGTGCCTGAATTGTAAGCTGTTTATCTTACAACCTAACATATAAGCACGAGAAAAATTTGGCACATAAAATACGCCAAAATTAAAATTGTTCTGTCCTAGAAACTTTAAAATCCTTCCTGGCTATTTTTATGTTGGACAACTGACAAGATCGATTGCAAGTTCTGGTTATTTTTCGTCAGCAAGCGAGCTTCGAGAGAACTACAAGCGAACTGAAGCTTGCTGCTGTATGTACATCTGGAATTCTTTAAAATAAGTTGTGAGTTAAGTCGCATATAACGCTACATTCTTTGAAATTACCTTAAATCATTCCAGCACATGAACCTCTGACGATGAATATTTTTTGGTTTTGAGTCAATCACACAACCATTTTCTAACAGCCACGCACGAGTTCATTGAGAGTCTGTAGCAAGAGAACTGATTAAACTAGATCTAAGGAATTCCTTTAACTGCTGCCTGTTAAGATAGACACCTGTCGATCATAGTGACGTCAACAATGATTCCTGTTTGCACCTCCTTTGGGGCAACACACTGGAAATTTTTTTGTGCACTTGACTTAAGTGCAATCTAGCGTTTTCACAACCCTGTTATTGTTACAGCGATCCAGGCTATCAATGAGTGCAATCCGGCGCTGTAAATAGAGTCTGTCAGGTTGACGCCTTGTGATTGAAGTGGTCAGAGTAATGATATACTAAGTTTCATAGCCCAAAACCAGCAAGAAAAACGGAGGCAAAAAGATTAGTAAGATTATAGTTTGTTTTTTTTCCCTTAGATCCAAAATCCGGTCAAATAGAGTAATATCGAAGGGAAAATGACATAACGCTCTGGGGGTAATTAAATGAAAATAAAGTATCCCCAGCAATATCATTTATAAAAATCTTGATTGAAATGCTTTTTGGGCTTCATATTATCCAATTATTTGTACGCATTTTGAGTAATCGAAATTCATTAAAATATTGAGCATAAAGATGAAGAGGGGAAAAAACATTAAAAAAGCATCAACATGAAGACAAGACTGCATATCAAGATTTCTTCCACGTTAATGACCAGTCGCAACTTGACATGGATACGATTGGGCATCGCTTTGGCAGATTTCACCGAGCAGTTTTCGTGACAGCCAACGGCTTTTCATCAGTGGGACTAAATGACTAATGGTTTACTCGCCTGTTTTACACGCAAGGACTTATATTAGAACTAGCAAACCCTATTAGAGGAGAGATTGAAAATCAAGGTTCTGCTTACCCTGCTGGCAGAGTCTCCTATAAATTTTTCCAAGCAAAAGAAACTAAAAGGAGGCTTTGCCAGCTGGGTTGGTTCTGCTAAGCTAGCTATGGAGTGGTTTCAACAATCGGATGATTTCTTTAGATTCTAATTTGAGCCCACGTTCTCGGTGGTCAGCAACGTGGGGTATGTTTTCGTTTATACTTTTTAAATGAGATACCAATGCCTCTGAGGGCATTTTTAGATTGATATGAAACTATATTGTTGAAAGATAATCATATCTATCCCGACCAGAGTTCATAGTGTTGCTCAATGTGATTTCAATGAGACTGTTAGGGGCCCAATGCAGATGGTTTTAAGGTGGCCGACTACTTTAGCAAAAAGTAATTAGAAAACGTTCTAAGAAAGTTAATTGAAGTACACTGAGAATTTAACGCCGATTCAAAATAAAAAGAGAAGGATATGGGTTGTCCAGAGCTCGTTTTTGAGATCTTTTATTTTGAATATTACTAACTCGACCAACTCGACATTACTAACTCGAGACTATTCGACTAATCTCGAAAAATGAAAAAGATATGGAAGCAATCTTCTCACGACATTTGCTTTAAACATTGTTTTCAATAACTAACTCAAAATATTTGAAATGTCGTTAAGCTTAACCTTAAAATTCAGCATTTTGATCGTTTAATGAACCGACAATCGTTTTGAAACGAAACGCCTATTGATTAAAATTTAAAGGTAATTTAATTCAGCGACTTTTAGCCTTTTTTGTGTGCGTGCGCACAAAATGAACGTTGTAAAGTCCCCAATCTCGTTACCCAGAGCCCTTATTTCTTACTGCGCATGCTCCACGAAATAAAATCTGGGTACGAGATTGCAAAAACGCCTGCCCCCTTAAATGATCCCGTAATACATTGTATCAAGAGTTCATAATGTGTATGTTTTTTAAGGGTAACAGACACCAAAAAGGAAAACTACAAAAAAGTGGAACCCTCTAATGCGGATAACAATAGGACGTTTGCACAATGGCGCCAGTGACCTCTACTACCAGACTCCCTTGCACACTTTCTTTCGTTCAGTTGATTAGCACCCACTGTCTTACTATTCTCATGAGGAAATACGAATTTAAATAAGAAAGAAAATTCGCGAAGCATCTTGATAGTGGGAGTCAAATGACGCCATCATGCAAACGTCCTATATCAATTCTTAAAATAGTGTTGTAAATATATTACAATATTTCAACATTTTATTGACGGAAAGTAAAGGAACTAGCAATTCAGAAAAGTAGCGTTAATCTAGCTGAGTAGTGGACACCGAAGGGCCAGAGAAAGGTGTCCGTATTCTGAATATCAGTGGTGTTCGTAGTGCCATTTAACAAAGTATTTCTTATTAGTGTTAGCACCTCCAAAACGTACACAGATACTAACAAATTATAGAATCTTCTTGTCTCCTTTAATCGTACTTTTTTTGGTTCTTTTTGAGTCTACACGTGTCTACATGTATATAATATCTCATTACCATTTACGTCATTTTCACCACGTGACACTCTCCCCTGCTTTGAGAGGTCACCATTTTTTAAAAGCTTAGTGAGTCCTAGCGATACCTCCTTGATAAATACCGGGGTGATCAGTCCCAGCGCCATATCACTCCTCGCTCTTTCCACTCACTTTCTTGCTCCTGTGTCTAATTATCATACATAATTAATTTTCTGGTGGTTACAACACCCTAACATTTGCTATCTTATGATGCGTTACAAGAGAATTCATGATTTTTTTTTTATTTTTATTTTTTTGATACTAAGTGTTCATAAGTGTTCCTATGTTTTTGTATATGACATGAGTATGTGAATATCTCTGCCGGCTATCCATAAGCCAAAGGTACAGTGTTCAACAGGTGCCAAGGAGGATTCACTGGGTGCCAAGGTAATCCGCAGTACTGCATCTGGTAAATGCCGTGGTTATACTGGAGTGGCAGGCTTGGGGGATATACCATTTGTTGGTATGGTGGTATTTGCACACTGTGAACCTGGTTGAACCCATACCGTTCAGGTGGAGCACGTGCTCTTCGTGGGTACTGGTTACCTGTTCTTCCTATTCCATGCTCTGGTTCAGGTGGCGCCGTGGTCTCTACCTGATTTGCTGAGTTCTCTTGAACTGCATCGTGTTCCCCTGCAGGACGTTCCACTTCAGATCTCTCCCCCTCCAGTTGTAGAGAATCACCTTGTTCATCATGAATATCCTCAATGTCACTATCTGACATGTTAGAAGAGTCATCAGGTGATTCTGGTTCCTGTTGTATGGGGCTTTGTCGTGCTGGCTGTTGTTGGACGTGCTGTGCGGGTTCTAGGTAGTCGCAGGGAAAGAGCAGGTTTCGATGCAGGAGTCTCGAGTTACCCTCGCGGTCTTCTCGCTTCACTTCATACACCGGGCCCGTCCCCTTTCGGTTTACTACCACGTATACAGTATCTTCCCAGTACGAACGAAGCTTGGCTGGTCCCCCTCGAGGCGTGAGGTTTCGAACCAGGACACGGTCTCCTGCTTGAAGCTCCGTGTAGTTAAGTCGACGATCATAGTAATCTTTGCTCCTCTCGTTACACTTTGCTACATGCTTCCGGGCTATGTCGTATGCTGATTGCATCGTTGACTTCCATTGTTTAACGAATTCTCTTTGGGGGAGAGATGCACCTTCAACCTCTCTACCGATGATTAGGTCGATAGGTAATCTTGGCGTTCGGCCATAGAGCAAATAGAACGGCGAAAAACCTGTACTAGCATGTGGGGTACAATTATAGGCGTGGACAACTTTGTTAACGGAATCCTTCCACTTGCTTTTCTTGTCCTCTGGCAAGGTCCGCAGCATTCCCAGCAACGTTTGGTTGAAACGCTCTGTTTGTCCATTTCCTTGTGGATGGTATGGTGTAGTCCTGGCGTGTTTGATACCGCTTAACTTTTCCAGTTGCGAGAAGAGGTGGTTTTCGAATTCTTTCCCCTGGTCATGAAGAATTTTCGCTGGAAACCCAAAGCGTGGGATGAGATCGTTAAAGATTTTGTCAGCGACAGTCCTGGCAGACTTATTCTTTGTGGAGTACGCTTGAGCAAATCTTGTAAAGTGGTCAACGACGACTAATATGTACTCGAAGCCGCCGGCGCTCTTCTCCAGGTGAACAAAGTCAACAGAAATAAGTTCGAAGGGCGACGATGACGTCAGGTGTTGCATCGGGGCACGAGTCGGAAGTTGAGGACGACGCTGTTTGAGGCAGTGACATACCTTAGTGACGAAATGAGTTATGTCATCTTGCATCCCGGGCCAAAAGAACCGTTCCCTTGCCAGGCAAATCACTCGGTCTGCACCCAGATGACCCATTTCTTGGTGGAGTTCTTTGTAGACTAAAGAGCGCTTACAGTGAGGCAGGACCAGTTGATTATAATTTGTTGTTCGTCGACGTAACAGACCGTCGTCGCTCACCTCCAGCTTCGTCCATTCTCTCAGTAAAGCTCTTGTCGACCGCGATTCAGTCATTAACTTACGACGTGATGGGCGTCGTCCCACACGTTTCAGCTCCAAGACTCTGCTAATGGAGAGATCACTTTGTTGTGCCATCTTCAAGTCGCTAATTGTTATTCGGCTGCCATCAACATCTATCAATGATGGCTGATCCATGACATCAACCCGGTTTGTAACTGAAGCTATCCACGTGGTGTCTCCAGTTCCTAATGCTGTTACTCCAACAAGAGTTGCGTTGACTTCGTCACGTGATGTGGTGTTATTATAGCACGTGTCGAGTTGTCCCATGTCCATTGGCATTCGGCTTAAGGTATCAGCGACGGTGTTCGAACTTCCAGGGTGGTATTTTATGGTGAAATTAAAGTCCGTAAGCTCCCCGATCCAGCGGTGACCTGTAGCATTCAGTTTTGCAGTAGTCTGGACATAGGTCAGAGGGTTGTTATCTGTGTATACAGTAAACTTGGGTGCGTAATATAAGTAATCTCGAAAATGTTCACACACCGCCCACTTTAACGCCAAAAATTCGAGTTTTCCTGAGTGCATGTGATAGTTGGATTCCGCGGGTGTTAGAGTACGTGATGCGAAACCAATCGGTTTCAATTTACCGTCCTGCTCCTGGTATAATGCAGCTCCCAGACCATCTTTGGACGCATCTGTAAACAAGACGAAAGGGATGTTCCAGTCTGGGTAACTAAGGACCTGTGGTGACGTTAAAGAGTCAATAAGGCTGTTGAGAGCCTGTTGGTGTCGTTCTTCCCATTTAACTACAGTCGATGAGGCTGTACGGTCCTTTGTCTGTTTTGGCCCCTGCAAAAGCTCAAATAAACATTTCGCAGTTTGTGAGAAGTTAGGTATGTATTGCCGGTGATAACCTAACAGTCCTAACAGTTTTCTCACATCGGACACGGATGTTGGTTGACTCTTCTTTAGTGCGAGTACGGCTTTGATGTGAGTAGGATCAGGTCGATGCCCGTCCGCCGACACGATTCGACCGAGACACGTCACCTCTCTTTTGAACATTCTACACTTCCTAGGCTTTAGTTTCACGCCATGTTCGCGGAGACGGCGCAAAACGAGGCGAATATGCTCCACATGTTCCTCAAATGAGCTGCTAAAAACGATAACATCGTCAATATAGGGGATACAGATTTCATCCCTGAGTCCCGTTAAACAATGTTCCATAAATCTTTGATACTCGGCTGGGGCGTTTTTCAGGCCAAATGGGATTCGAACCCATTCGTACAAGCCCCAGGGGCTAACAAAAGCCGTAAGATGTCTTGACTCTTCTGAAATAAAGCCCTGGTGGTAAGCTTTTCCTTGGTCTAGCATGCTGAACCACTGGTTACCACCTAAGCTTTCCAGGATTTCTTGTACGCGTGGAAGTGGATGTCGATCTGAAAAAGTTTTCTTATTAAGCTCACGAAAGTCTACGCATAAGCGAAGATCACCGTCCTTCTTTCTGACGCAAACTACTGGCGAAGAAAATGATGACCTGGATTGACGAATCCATCCCTTATTTAACAAATCCTCAATATAGTTTTTGACTTCTGCGTACAATGGTCTTGGGATCCTAGAATATCCTCGATTCACTGGGTCGTTAGCCGTCAGGTGAAGATTCATTTGCAACTCTGGTATGCAGCCGATGTCTGCATCTTCTTTGGAAAATGATTCCTCCTCTTCAATTAGCATTTTTGTAGCTAACGTTTTTTGTTCTTCCGTGAGATCTCCGAGATCAATCTCCGATAGTGGGCCAGTTAAGATAGCTTGCTCGTCACAATTTGATTTCAAGATGTCCGACACTGAACTAGATTTAGCTGAACTGTTGTCCGCTCTAATACCATTAACACCGGACCGACGTACATTTTTCTCTTCTGCGAGTTTAACTTCAACGGGCGTTACCGAGCGTACAAGGTGTAGTTTGCCTAGTACAGTTCTGCTTTTCAGGAAGATATCATGTTTAGAGTTATTCTTTACTTCAACTTCTACTCGACAAGACTTCCCGCGTTTTAAGCTCACGATAGTCTCATTAATTTCAAGACCGGAATGGATTGTCCCGTCCACTTCCGGTTCAAACAAAGCTGGTGCATTGACATCAAGACTTCCGGTATTTGCACGACAGGTTACAAGTACTGTTTGATTCATCGGAATAATAATATCTTGTTTAACAGTTTTCAGGTTACACAGTTCCGTTTGGCTAGTAGATTGTATAAAGTCAATAAGTCCCGCAACATTTTTACTTGCATTTCCAATGAATGAAGAAGATAACACAGAATTCAAGATATTTACATCAGTTCCATTTTGACTAACAAAGTTATTAACGACTTCTTCGATTATATTAAATCCAATGATAGGCAAATCAAGAGGTTTTTGTGATACCAGAAATGGTGTAGCTACATGGCAGGAATCGTTCGAATCATTCAGTTCAAAATCAATCTCTACCCATCCCACAAATGGAAATTGGGTTCCGTTAGCGGCTTTTAAGTCTAGTTTTGAATCACCAATAAGTTCTGACAATGGACGTATTTCTGCTGTCGGATAATTGGTTATCACAAAATCTTTTGACACTACAGATACTTGGGCACCAGTATCCCACAGTGCGTTACAAGGTACATTATTCAAAGAGCAAGAAATTGTGCACTTACTTCCAACCAGTTTAATCAGTGATGTCCGTTGCTTTGGTGTTAGATGACTGACGAATATTCCACTTTCCCACTCGGCGTCTTCTTCATTACTCGCTATCGTAGAATATTGGGACACGTCAATATCTGCTACTCCCTGTCCCTCGGTGGCAGCAGATGTCCGTTTCCCTGGTTACGCTGTTTACATCCACGAGCCAAATGGTCGCTCGAACCACATTTGAAGCAATGGTTACATTGGCTGATGTTTCTTTGTTCGCAATCCTTACATGTTTTTCTTCTTCTTTGATGTTCTTTCGCTGGCTTATCATTGTTAGGCGACGCACTAGATTTTGACTGTTCTTGGACCTTGGCATTTAACTCGGCTATTTGCGCCTGCAACGCTTCAAGAGTTGACATAACCTTTGACATTTCTCTGGCTGATTTTTGGCTGTTGTCATTTATTGAAGACACAGTTACTTTGTTTCCCGTGCGACTTGTGTTGAACTTTAGTTGCCTCTCTCCCTCCACGGAAACTATTTTATTGAGTGTCTCCATGAGTTCCTCGTCGCTGGATTCGCCAGTTTTAAGAACAAATCTGAATTTGTTGCGAACAGTCTCGTCACGCAAGCCAATTTCAAGTGCATGAGTAAACAGAGATTGTACCAAAGTTGCATCGTATTTCAGTGAGTCGTCAGCTTTAGATGCGAAGATTATTCTTTCCCTCAGTGAAAGCGCTCGTAGCAGAAAGTCTTGTGGGCTTTCTTTTGTGTCTTGTACTAGATTTGTTAACTCCTGGTATAGTTCCGTTGACGATTTCTCCCGGTAGTGTACCCTGATGATCTGACGAAGCTTTTGTAATGTGATCTCTGTCATCATTTCTAAATAGTCTTTCAGCTTCGAATTCGGGCTTATTGCTCGAATGACTGCATCGACTATCTCGTTTTCCTTATGTCCCCTCATTAAAGCATTGTCTATTTGTCGCATTAGTCCAACAAACGATACTCTGTCCTTACTGTCCCCTCCAATCGTTCCGGCTATTTTAAAATCTCTCCTCAGGTTTAAATTGAGTAATTCTCTCATGGCATTGTTTACACTATCCTGAGTCATTGGCGTTGACGCATTAGCAACGTTGGAATTGGTGATTTCCTTCGCGCTGTCTCCAGCTGCTAGTGGCGTTTCTTTAGATACAGAATTGGTGTTTTCCTTCACGCTGTCTTCAGCTGCTAGTGGTGTTTCTTTAGATACAGACTGCTCATTTTGAATCTCAGCATGTGTATTTGATTCCTGAGTACTGCTCGCTGCAACATCCACGTTACTCACGTTTTCGGACACGATCCCCCACACATCGTTTAGGAATTTTTGCAGGTCGTCCCCTTCAAATTCCTCGGTGCCCAACTCGAATCGTTCCCTCAGCTTCTTAACTTTATATCGGCGACTCGGTTGGCCGCTGATATCCACTTTAAGAAACTCCCCAAGCGTTGCGAGTTGATCCGCGTTCAGTGTGTATAGCTTCTCCTCGATCTTAAGCTCTAATTCCTCCATAGTGAATGTGTCCGATGATCAATCCTTATATAAATGGTTTCCAATACGTCTGAGCCCCCAAAAATATGTTAGCACCTCCAAAACGTACACAGATACTAACAAATTATAGAATCTTCTTGTCTCCTTTAATCGTACTTTTTTTGGTTCTTTTTGAGTCTACACGTGTCTACATGTATATAATATCTCATTACCATTTACGTCATTTTCACCACGTGACATTAGCATCCATTGTTAACGGCACCACAATGGCCGCCATGCTTTTGTGTTTTAACTCTCTTGGGCATGCATGCATCCATCAATAGAATTTATTTTTTTACAAAGAATGTATGGTGATTTTTTAATTTTTAAATTAAAATTTGCCTTGACCTAAAGTTCCTCCAACATGGCCGCCGTGAAAACCATCAACATCTTTCTTTTTTATCAATTTTCTTCAATCAATTTTCACATAAGTTCCTCCCCTCCCCCCACCACCTCTCCCATTGCTTGGGTCCGAATACCTGTATCAAACATGGTGTCCTCGGGTTTTGTCCGATGAACTAAGTTCTTAAAAAAATTGTATCGGTAAAGGGGTCCGTAATGTGAGGTTCCACTGTAATGTTATAAATTATAAAAAAATATTGTTGTCATATTTCTAAACAATCTTCCGTTTAATATAGACTCCAAGTGTGCGTTATGCTGCGTTGCGGGAGGTTTTACCATTAAGTTTACGAAATGTTTTTGCCGGTTCGTCAATTTTCAACACACGAATCAATTATAAAATTTGACTTAAATAAAAAAATTTAAAAAAAAACAACAAAAAAACACGCAAGAATACGAGAAAAAAACATGACAGTGATACACCTTTCCTACTACATTATAAAACCTTTAAAAACTAGAGAGAGAGAGATAGAGAAACAACTAAAAAAATTATAAAGAAAATGCTATCATTTGAGCTTTCATCTACACTGTTCTTTCCAGAACTTTCACGGCGATTCTTCACGACTGGTCTACCTGTGGTTTTATATTTACACAAACAATTCAATCAACGAAAATCATGTCATTCTTTTCATAGTAGTAAAAAAACTACAATATTGGAATAAAGTTAATAGAATTTCGCTTAGACAAGCTACTGTTTTAAGTAATTTTGCCATAGTATCACTCAGATCAGATCTCTTTATATTCACTTACGTGGCAGAATAACCTCGACTTCGTGTGATCTTCATTTGCATGTCGACAATGACAGAAGAGAATATCGCTCAAATACCCGGTTAAAATTACCAGTTTTTCTTCCAAAATCTTGGGTTTTTTTAGAAGAATATTCACCAGAATAACCTATGGATGTCTAAAGATTAATTATGAGTACTTCAGGCCTTGATTTAGAGCTTTTATCTGAGATGACAGACCACAAAGAATTCGAACGAACACACCTCACTGACGGTACGTAATATTATCAGTCAAATGTGTCTCCCAAATCTTAGGAAATAATGGTTCTTGAACCTTAAAAAATAGCTCTTTAGACTCTTAAAACGTAAATATATTTTTACACTTGATTTAGAACAATGTGAAGCTTCAAACAATTTGCTTAGAAATATTTTAAAAAGCCGTATTTTTAGACAATATTTTACGCTTGACTTCGCAATTCTGAGAGTTCTCCAGTAAGAATCAAGAGGTCATTCGTCACACCCAATGTTTCTTTACATTATATCGATTTTTTAATATTATAGAGAGCAGAATTAAGAATTCCTGGATTGCTTACTTTTTCCTTAGCGTATTTCTCATGTGGCGATAAATTTTAGCCAGAACCCACTTACGTAAATAACATTAATACAAATTATCTCACACACACACACAAACCAACTTGAAGTTTTTCTGTGCTATAGGTGTTCTAATTTTCCTGTTAAAAATCTTATTTCCGTGTTTCTTTTTTATTATACAGTTTTTATGTATACGATATTGTATTTATTGAATGACTAAAACAAAAACACGAAATGTTATGAAACCTGCTCTCTTGTGTCACTTCCGGTGCTGAAAGAAAATCGTCATTTCCGGTCCTAACATAATGTCTGTCTACAACTTACACCTCCCCGGCTGACCATACGTGTCCCGTATGCAGAAAAATCATAGTCCCTACGAAATGTCGTAGCACGAAGTACATATAAAGACGACTACAAAACTAAGGGATTTGTTATTCTCCAGTGAATGAAAAATTGTTACTCTTGAAAAATATAATAAAACAAAAATACAGGAAACTCAACCTTAGATTAACCAAAATAACTGTCTTTCTAATGCGAAATGAAATTTTAGATCTAAGCAAAAATTTAATTAAATGGCCTAGTCTCAACTAGTCGCCAAAGATTAGGGATATTGAAGTAGAAATGGCTTTAAAATTGTTTTCCTGACCGCTAAGAATTAATGGCATGGTATTCCTGTGTTGTTTTTTTTTCATTTCGAAATTTCATCAGCTGGCTCAAGTAGATATACCACGCTAGTTACACAGATGCTATCACGGCGGCTTCTGATTGGCTAAGAATAAAGTATCTGTTAAATAATTCGTTGGTCAGTTCAGACCTCCGGATTTGTTCTGAATGAGATCGATGAAGACGTTACGCTAATATTTCTTCAAGAAAAACCCCCGTTCCTTTTGAAATCCCTTGAGAAAAATTTACTTGCTACACTTGACGTGTTCTCTAGAGGATGGATGAAGATATTGGAACAGTTTTAGTCAAGTGTAGTTACTGTGATAATCGTTGGAATGATCTTGGTAAAATGTTTTCTCAGTAAATAAATAGAATCTAACAAAATAAACTAAACGTCTAGAAATTAATATTCATTTACATGTTATATTTTATACTAATAAGCCCTTAAATATAAGTAAGTTATCATTCATTTCTACAGTGTTTAATATTGTATTATTTTCTTTCAGATCTCGAATTGGCAGCAGAAATCGGGAAAAATCTCTTGGAAAGGAATAAGGAGTTGGAGTATTTGCTCAAATCGTCACACCAGTACCTGGAGGAACAATCGCTCAAAAATGAGGTATTTGAATTTTGAATTGGATTGAACCTTTTCTCAATTTTGTAAGATTTTTGGGGTCGGTACGATGTCAGACGTTATCAGAAACCAATCTGGATGAAATGACACTCTGCATCAGCCATATGAAGAATCTTATAAACAAATTACGGCTCAAAAGTTAGCTCAGAAGTTTCGAATCCACTTTCTATCGTAATTTTGCCCAAAGAATCCAAAATAACCAAGAGAAATATCAAAATTACTTTCCAAAGAAAAACAGTCTGAAGCTAAATGCCGTTTTTAATAAATGTTTTTATTAACTTTCGAATTTGTTGACATTTTGGTTTAGTTTCTGGCCAAACAATTAGATACTCTTCGAGAGGTGAACGACAGTAGAAACAAAGCTTTCGAACAAATGGAAATGACAGCATTGGAACTACAGAAAGCTAACCAAAAGTTGCAAAGCGAAACAACAACGATGAAGAAACGGTATAAAGATTTAGCAGAGATGGTTGAAGGCATGGACCTTCGCTGTGAGGAGTACAGGAAGGAAATAGAAGACTTGCAAAAAGAAAGAGTTCGTCTTCGACGTGACCTGTCAATGGCTTTGTCCATTCGTGAAGAAAGCGATACCTCTGATAGTGAACTTACTACTTGTATAAAAATAGAAAAACCAAACTTGACAGAGGAATTACGAGTGGAAAACGAGAAAGAACTCGAAGCACTGAATGAAAAAATATCAAAACTCAAAGAACAACATTTTTTGGAAAGGAAAAAACGCGAGGATCTTGAATACGAGCTTTCCGAGTTAATTCACGAAAATCAACATCTCGAATCCCAGCTTCGTACTTTCGCAGAACATGCCGAAGAATGGCAACAGGTTGCTTCGGAAAATACGACTGGCGAACGAATTGCCGATATCTTACCGACAACAACACGAAGCGACAGTACGGAGGATCTCGTAGACGACGATTCGTTTGTGGTTGTTACCGAGCAGTTGTCGAGGCAGTCGAGTGCAATGTCAGATCATAGTGGTGTTGTCGTGTTGAGCCCGAGCGATGAAAAACCAGAAACTTCGAGTCAAAATAGCGCTTCGTTCTTTTCCGAACTGGGCGATCAATATCACGAACTTGTGCGAAAATATGACGCTTTGTTAGATAAATGTAGACTTGAAGGACTCGGAAAAAACTTGGCACCAATCCCTAGGGTCCAAAGAGCAGTGCAAGTGAGTCCTTTACCAAGCCCTTTAGAAACCAGACCTCGCTCTTTCACTGAAGGGGACTTGAAGAAAGATGGGACGAAGAGCAAAGAATATAAGAAAATGTTTGAACATATTTACGCAAAGCTCGAAGAGTCTAAAAATTTTCGACCTGGAACTCCATAAGAGTAAACACAACAAGAGAAGGATGCTTGGATTTGCACAGCCGAGATGGAATGAAGAGAAAAAAAGACGGTTAAAAGGCATGCAGCGATATCTTTTGTTTGTTTTGATATTAAACTTTTGATTGTTTTTAGCGATTTGATTTTTAGCTTGCTGGACAAGATAACAAGATGTTTATATTATTTTTAAGAAGTTTAAATTACACTATTATTTAGTCAATCGTCTCAGCTAGTTCATTGACTCGAAGCATTGGGGAATCCCTTTTTGTTATGAAACTCAAATTTATTCATGGCTCGAAGGAAAAATTTACCCGCTATGACAAACGAGCTGAAGAAGTTTTAGTTCCTCCGCCACAAGAACTAATTCCAAGGAAGTTCTAGAAAAGTAGACCAGCCTCAGCTGTAGCACAGAAGATTATTTAAAAACCCTATGTTATAAAAGAGCTAATCAGAATTAAAAACGGTCATAATATCAATTTGATTGATATAATTATCATTTTACAAATCTGAAAAATATAGCATTTTATTTGTATTTTCAAGCATTTTTCTGTAAGTTAGTTTTATAAGCGAATATTAAGAAGCTATTATATTAAACTGAAATGTTTTTTTAAAACAAATCAGTATAAATTGGTTACATTTTGCGATATTGCGAGCTACTTGCAAAATTGGATGATAAAAAATGATTGAATTTCGAAAAATGTTTTCGGCGTCGCGATTTTCTAGTCCAACGACGGTGAAAAGCCGACACTGAGTCAAGTGATCATCGATGGATTTGTGAATTCCCAATTCCGTCAGTGACCTTTCCTCGGGCTCCGCTTGGCCCTGTTTCGGTAATCACGTGATCTTGTCAATCACACGTTAATCACGAATAAGAGGTGGTAAATCTCGAGCTCAGTCTTAGTTCGCTAAGTCAGGTGATTTTTTTATGTATGTAAATCAGATGACTCTAAGACATGAACAACTTCGAGTCCAGTCTGTCCTCGGTGAGACCACATTCGGTATCGCGCGAGGTCTTTTCTGGTAGCAATACCCGTTACCTGTCAATCAAAGTACCATATTTGAATCATAGTAAAAACAGATCGTGCAGGTAGGGTGTGGTGGATTTGAACGTTGAATATTTTCAACATGCATCCAATAGACCCCTTGTAGCACTTTGGAATGCAGCTCAATTCGGAGGACATAACAATAGGTTTCCAATTCCCAAGAGATTGAAATTCTTTTGTTTTGTCCTCCAAATTAAGCGGCTTTGACGTTACATGCAAGGGGTCTATAGACCTCGTTACCTTGGGCGTAATGTTTTCTCATTTCAGACCACGAGTCATTCTCTCGAGAATATAATTCTTTGTTTGAGTTGTATCCAATGGCTTCTCATGCACAACCATTAAACAAAGAAATGATACTCTAGGGAAATGACACGTGGTCTGAAATGGAAAAACATTACGTTCAAGGTAAAGAGGTCCATTAGCCATTCCGACATTAAGGTGAAAATCTGTCGATTTGACATTGCAGTGCATTTAGGGACCGTTTTAGGAGAGGAAAAGCCGCCATCTTGAAAATTTGTCCCCTTAAACAGTCCCACAATTAATTACGATCCCAGCTCCACCCATTTTTTCCTCAACCTCGCGGTGGGTAATTACTGCTTATGCATGTGGCAAATTGCTCATGCAACGAGTGCTGAAAAATTCTTTCCCAAAGAATCCTTATCAACATTTTTGAGCTACACTGAAACAAATGTTCAAGTATTCAGTATGCCCACTGAATGCTTTTACAAGAGTTCTATTACAAAAATCATGACGTCATTCTGACGTCATGTTATCACGTGACTTACCCTGTTGTGATCATCTACTACTACTATGTGCCTCAGCCCCAGGGCCCTGAACAGACGGAAGACGCGTGGCAATGAAGAGCTCTGTAGAACAAGGAAACCGCTAGATATGAGATTGTTGACAAGCGTAACTAATAGTCATTGGTTCTCATCTGCAGAGAACAGACATGCTGCTTCACTCACATATATTATTATTATTATTAATTATTATTATTATTATCATCATCATCATTATCATTTATTATTATCATTATTATTAATAATTATTATATATGATGTTGGGTCTGAGGATCGAACCTTGATTCAGTGGTGAAAGGCAGCTATAAGCAGTGCACTTTTCTCATGTTCTTCCACGAGACATCTACCTCAGAAATCAACTTTATACTATATTTATAGACTCACTCGTATGTTCACCGGATTTGAACTCGTTGCCTGTCTCGTTGTTCGTGAGTAACTAAGAACAGCAGTTGTTCTATCAGTCATTCTGAGGTCGAGTAAAGGACTGGGTCTGTCAAGTTTCGCAGTGCATTGTGGGACTGTCAGGGGACGAAATAGAAGATACTTTGGGATTATCCCTTAATGCACTGCAATGCCGACTCGACCGAGTCTTCCTCAACCTCTGAACGTCTAATACTGTATAATGGATAATATTATTATACATACTTCTTGTACTGTGTAGGGGGCAGGATTCATAAACGGCGTAAGATCTATGTAGCACTCTCGTTCTCTTTGAGATATGTTGATATTCTGAGGGGGAAAGGGGAGACAATCTAATTAATGAATTATTTATAAATAATAAATAATAATAGTAGTATATATCAAAACCCAACTAAAACAAACTAACTCAGATTATTGGAAATTTGATTGACAGATGCAAACGAAAACCATAACATCTAAAATTGTTGCTGGTTGTCCTGGTCACTTAACTATGAAAATGGGTGTAATCAGTGAATAATGCATGGCGCAAAAAATGAAACCTTGCGTTCGAGTTGCGACCGCAAAGCATTATGGATGGAATGGGGGGACAAAAACAACCAAGTTAGAATTATCTTACTCTTATTGGAGGAAATCTTGGGTAAGCATCTCTGAAGTCTTTCAGTTGCAGGCCGTGTCTTCTTAAAGGTCTGTCAGAGTCACTGAATAACTGTGGCACAGAAGAAAGAAAAGATTGAAGCTGCAGAATGTACTGTGTATAGCACCATATAAGGGACTGAATTGCTGGTTTTCGATCATTCCCAAGAGAATGAAATAACAAAAGACATGGCAGCCATGTTGGAGGATATAACAAAAGAGACTAATGACGAAACTTTTGTTAAATTCCTCCAACATGGCGGCTGTGAAAACCATCAATGTAGGATCCGTACAAGCCAATGAAAAAAGGCCATGTTCGAGATATTTATTTAGAATTCTAGCACGATACCAAATGTCAAACCTCAAATAGATCAGTAGTGTAGTACTGTATAGATTCGATTATAATGTTGTTGAGTAGCCAACGGACTAGTATTTCCACTTTAATTTTCTCATTATTGCCGAAAGGTATGAACGTCATATATTGTACATTTTTTTATTCCTAGCAATAAATGTACTCAGTGATCCACGTGTTCTTATCATACATGAAGTACAATAGGACTAAAGCCTTGCAATCAAGTCTGAATTTCCAAGAGGACATTTGGAGGACATGTGGAGGACATGTGGTTCCTCACGAGGCCGAACTCCAGTTAATTACTTTCAAATATCAAGTACATTATACCTTCTGTTTGAGTAGGATGATCAACTGTGATCTCAAAATATCAAGTACATTGTACCTTCTGTTTGAGTAGGATGATCAACTGTGATCTCAAAATATCAAGTACATTGTACCTTCTGTTTGAGTAGGATGATCAACTGTGATCTCAAAATATCAAGCACATTGTACCTTCTGTTTGAGTAGGATGATCAACTGTGATCTCAAAATATCAAGTACATTGTACCTTCTGTTTGAGTAGGATGATCAACTGTGATCTCAAAATATCAAGTACATTGTACCTTCTGTTTGAGTAGGATGATCAACTGTGATCTCAAAATGATGCCACGAAATACCCCGAACGTAGGCTGTCCAGTATCACTAGAAGAATGATCCTGAAACAGAAGGAATGATTATGATAAGTTTATCATCAACCTGGTTTCTTCCTTTACATTTGTTATGGTTGTTCTTCTCTTCTCTTTTCTACTCCTTCGATTCTTCCTTCATTGTCTTCCTATCTGCCACTTGCATTGATCAAACATATCTCCCTCTTTTTTCCTCTCCTTTCCCTCACATCACCTTCCTGTCTTAACTATTTTCTGCCTTCTGTTTCTTTCTTCTATCGTCTTCCTCCCACTACCTTGATTTCCACCTCCTCTTCTTCCTATCCTTATCCTCCTCCCACCCATGCATTCTTCTTTGGGTGAAGATTATTTATCCATAGAAGCCACTTACTATTATTATTTCGATTAGATTAGATTTTATCACATATTGAAAACCAGTAGTATAAAGTTTGTAATGCGCATGTGAGCATCTTCCAATGGAACATGAGAACATGTGCAAAAGAAATATTGAATTATTATATATTATTTATTGTTATTCTCATCCATGTACCTCTTGTTGTTTAACTGGGAAGCCTTCTCAGTACTTTTCTTTTATCATCTCCCTTGCTTCTCCACTCCACTCCACTCCACTTCTCTCCTCCCTATCCCTCTCCTCCTCCTCCCACGCATTATTCATATTCTCATCCATGTATCCCATAGTCTATGTGAATACCACCTTTCTTTTATCATCTCCCTCCCACTACCTTGCTTCTCCACTCCACTCCACTCCTCTCCTCCCTATCCCTCTCCTTCTCCTCCTCCCATGCATTATTTCCATATTTACTGTAAGCCATTTGAGTACCTCTTGTTGTTCCACAACTGGGAAGCCGTTATGATGTGACATGCCATCCTTCAACACATCCACTATCCTACCAACCTAGTTCAGAATTTTCAACGAAAAAAAAAAATCTTGATACCTGAAGCATTCTGTTCTAGGGTGAGTGCCCAATGCACTAGTTTCGAATACCCTGTTTCTCTGGAGTTTGCCTTGGTGTAGGTTTTTTAATCATATGTTTACTGTTTCTAGTCAATCCATATTTTTGTTTGAATGATGTTTTACATACCTTTTCTTTTGTTTTGAAACAAATTACAGGTGTGCTCATAATATCTCTAAACAAATAAAAACAATAGATTAAAACAAATAGATGAAGGTTTGAAAGAGAAAAAGGAATGAAAGAGACAGGAAAATGAAAGACAGGAGGAAAGATGAGGGAGTATAAGATAGAGGGCCAGAGAGAGAAGACAGAAGCAAATCAATGAAGTTCCTGTTAATAAAAGGCTTTTTCAATCACTGAGTGGAGTCAACATTGAACAAAATACAGTACATACTTGGCAAAGACTTCTGAGGCCATAACAGGAGGTTCCCAGCCTAGGAATGGTACTCCCTGTAGCTTGATATGAATGTCATATATACCCTGTATTTACAGAATAGATCCAGCAATATGAATATGATAAATATAACTAATACTTTGGAATGGCTAAATTGCAATAATTATAACTGTCTAAAGAGTGGATTCAAAGCAGCGATGCTGTGACTTTTATTCCCCAAGAAAGAAAATTTATGTTTTGAATTGCTCTGCCACACCGCTGTCATCACAAAAGCAATATCAATGACGTTGGATGAATCCAACAAAGCTTAATATATCAACCAACATGGCAGTAAAGATTTTTTGATCTCATTTCTTTGGAAAGGTTGTAATTGTGAGGAAAATATAATTTGATAGTCTTCATGTATTTGATGAACTGATGGTTAGTCTACTCACCTCATTAAAGAAGTCTCCTACGAACTTAGCTGTCATCAAAACAAGCATCATAGGCATACCATAGGTGATGTTACCTGTTGCTTCCATGAGGATGACAGTAAGACTGAGGGTCATACGTACTACACCACCTAGCATGACAAATAAAACAATATTGATACACCCTCAATTCATGGTAATCCAACTCCTCTTAGTTACTGCTGCTTTCTCACACAATCTTTAACATTTGGCTTGAGTATCTCGGAATCTGAAACTATGATTACAAAATATGGGTGTTGTAATTTGTTTGAAAGTCAGAACAAATTATTCTATTCCATGTACTCACCCAGAGTAGCTGCAGCACCAATGAGAGCATATCTTCCAGGGTCCACCCATGTCCCTTTAGGAAATGCCTTGTGTAAAAGCACCCCAAATAAACGTCCCCAAGATGCCCCTGTGAGAATACAGGGCACAAATAGTCCACTAGGGACGTAGAGACCATAGGTCCAGGTAGCCAGGAGAAAATATATTGGGAAGAAAGATAGAAGGGAGATAGGAGTGTACGACTCTGTAGAAGAAAGACATGAAGTTAAAGTCAGGACAATAAAGTTTGAGATATAAATACCAAGTGTGGCGGTAGAATTGACACAGCTAATTAGCATGGTAAGAATCATGCAGACCAACTATTTACCTGGTTGCAAATGGAAAAGATTCTTGATTGATTCTTCAGGGGTACTGAATACTAAAGTACCCATAGCACTGTATTCTCCATCATTACAGAAAAACTGCCAATGCAATAATATTATGAAAACACAATGAAACACAGGAAGAAAGGGTGGTGTGCTCACTATCACACTGTGAGTAGCTGGAGCTGCTCATTTATTTAATATATTTATATTCATTGATGAAATATATTTTTTTCTCTATCACCTAAAAAGTGATATCTTCACATGCGAAGATATCCCCTCAACACTTGAAGATAATATCTGTATCTCCACATGGCCATGTTATATCCTCTATTCTTTATCTTCATCACCAACCCCCTTTTAGCCCCTGATAATATCAAAAATGTGGTCACCATGGTAATGCTTGTACTGTTTCTACAGTAATTACAGTACCTGTAGAGGATCTGTAATGTTGGCTGTGCCCAGAGGTCTGCAGTCATTGTGAAAGTAAATAAGGACAAATGCTGTGGATACTGTCAGCGTTGCCACAATGCATGCTTCAAGTACTCTCATCCAATTCTTTTTGACATACCTATAAAAAAAATGACCAGCATTGTATAATAATAATAATGATAATACAATATTTATATAGCGCTATTTCCTGAAGCTCAATGTCTTTCACATAAAACAAAAATCACAATAGAATGATAAACTGATGAGATTAATGAAAGTAGTAATGAAGATGATGTTGATTATAATGATGGTGATGATGATAATAATAATGGATGATGATGATGATGGTAATAAGGTTTTAATGCTGATGGTAATGTTAATGATGGTGAGGATGTCTCGATGATGATGATGATGATAATAGTGGATGATGATGATGATGGTAATAAGGTTTTAATGATGATGGTAATGGTAATGATGGTGGGGATGTCTTAATGATGATGATGATGATGATGATCATCATCATCATGATCATGATGATCATTGTAGCAGTAATGGCAAAGAAAGCTAATGATAAATTTGATGCTGATGGTGACTGTTGCCTGCCAATAAGTGTCAGTCATCGGACAAATGTCCAGAAAAAATGACCACGACTGGTAAATGATTTGCCTTGGCTGGACGTTTGACCAGCCACACTTGGGTTTTGACAGTTCAAATATTCTTCAGGCCTGACAAATAACCTAATTGTCAAAATAAAATTGCAGCCTTGATGATGATGATGATGGTGGTGGCAGTTGTGAAAGTGAGAATGATGAATTGATTGTCACACTTACTGCATTCTGAATAGAGACAGGTGATGGTTGATAGCATTAAACAATGCACCAAGAAGACCACCTAAAAAAATAAAAAATATGTAACAATATTTTCATGACATTATTCACTTAACATGATGGTGGGAATCTATCAATTTTGCTCCACACACTCAAACATACACTACATTTACAACATTTACATCTTGAATAAAAAAGAATGCATGAACTTTTTTCTAAAAAAATAGTTATACATCTGATTTCAAGTTTAACATATTCCTATAGATTTGATTCGTCTTGGTGTAATGTTTTCCCATTTCATACCATGTACACATCATTCTTGAGAATAAGATTTTTTGTTTGAGTTGTATACATATTCACGTTTCTTTTCATGTGCAATCGTTAAACAAAGAAATGATACTCTAGGGAATGACATGTGGTCTGTATTGGGAAAATATTCCATCAAGAAAAATTTCCGGGGTGTACTCTTGCCCATTTAAGGTATGGATGTGCCGCTGAGCCCTCTCAACCCTGACCATGTTCCAGAGTAAAATCGCTGAAATTGATACCCTGTTCCAGAGCAAGGTCGCTGAAAACCATACTCTATTCCAGTATTGTGAAAATAGATACCCTGTTCCAGAGAGGAGAGAGTGTGATTTCATATACCCTATTCCAGAGCAAGCAGCGATTTTATATACCCATTTCCAGAGTAGAATCACTGAAAACCATACCCTGTTTGGCGGCACCTACCCGTATAGCCAATATAAGTGACAACCCCCTCCCCCCCCAGGGGAAAACATTAGTTCTATTACTTTACATGCATACCTATCACTCCCATGATCATAAAAATTGGTAACTCATAACCATAATATGGACTTCCCTGGAAATAAAAATAGATAAAAAAGCTGAGTACACAAAGACCCACGAGTGATGATAACTAGTAGAGTACTAGAGTGGACACAGACCCAGGTGATTTTGCTTCTCTCTCTCTGCTTCTCAAATGAATTAGCCAATCAGCAAACATTTAGTTCATAGCCCAATATTTCCTAGTTCCAGGATTTTGATAAAAATCTTTTACTCATAAATAAAGAAGGTAAAATTCATGCATGGAAAGATTCTCCAAATATCTTTAAGAAATAGCATATCATAAAACCTGCTGGCACTGACTTAACAAGATTATCTACCTCAAATGATCCAAAGTTAATAAGGCCAGGGTTTGATAGATCACCAGGTTGACCTTTGTAGATAGACAAAACAAGATTGAGAGTAAAGGTGGAGACCATGGAGGCAAAGAACATACGCCAGGTTAATGACTGGTTCCAGAAACTAGCGCCCTCCTCTAAACTAAATAGAACACCACCTACAATGTAACGGTAGAAAAAAATTTTTACTTGGTATAAGATTAAAGTAATTAACAAATAATGCTCCATTCAGTAATAAAGCACGCAGGAAGTTGCGTATCATGAAAGAAGTGTAAGGAGAAGCACGAACCATAGGCAAGTGCTTCTGACACTTCTTGATTGCTTACAGTGCTTCCTAAGTGCTTTATTAATTAGTGTTGGTCTTGCCATGAATCTATGACACCCCAAATAACAGGCAGGATGCCCAACTGAGCAAACTGGTTGGAATTGATTATCTTAAGAGATTATTAAATTATCCAATTACCTATAGGAGCACCAAAGGCTGCAGCAACACCTGCAGCAGCGCCTCCAGACACAAAGTCTCGTTTCTCATGATCAGTCCTGAAGTACTCAAAAATTTTCAGGTCCTTATTGAATGTTGTTGACCTTCCCTGGGATACCCCTGCTGCAATAACGGCACCAGAATGAATCATTGGCCCTTCCTTGCCACATGCCAGACCTCCAGAAACTGAAAAGATGACTCCAACGACTTTTGTAAGAAGAGTCTACGTAATGAACAGAAATGAATTAGTTAATAAATTAATATGAAATAATAGAGATTTTTCCAGGTTCTCCGGTTTTCCTCCCTCCTTAAAAATCAACTCCTAAATTCCAATTCGATCACCCAATGAGGGCCACAGGTTTGTTAGCCACTGGCTATTAAGTGCTACCCTTATGAAAAAAGGACATTTTATGTGCAGAAGATCTGTTGATATTTCCCCATAGAGTGTGATGAGAATATCCAGGAATTCCAAGCATGACATCATTCTTACAACAGCACTAAATATAACCTTATCCCCAGGCTACTCCCTCAGCTCTCTCAAATTCAAAATGGCAAAAGGCTTCACAGCTGACATACATACATACTTATCTGACAGTTAAATCACAGTTTGACGTCATGCAATAGAGCGAACACAGTAGCCAGGGGAGGCTAGGCTGAATGTAGCAGCTGTTCAACAGACAAATGCCTCTGAGGCCAGTCCTCTTGACTAGTCACATGTTGATCATTATCTTTGGTCAGCGAACAGCCATTAATTTGATACAATACATAAAACAATGTCATACCTTGAATCTGACAACATGGGGCACCTTAACACCATTCAGATAACACTTTATTTGTGGTATACCACTGCCCGCAGCAACTGGCTACAAAAAAATCATGTAATCTTAGAAATTTGTTGCCATACATTTTCAAAGAATACAATTCTCTTTCTGATAAAGCATTTTCACATGACATCGCAGCCACCATATTGGTGTGCCTTTGACAATAAATTTGTCATTAGTTAAACTAAAAAATTCTTTTGTTAGGTACACTAATATGGCCGCTATCTCTATTGTCAGTCAACTCTCTAGAGACTGAGTGAAAATGTTCTATAGTAGGACCTAGCTTCTAGTGAAGTCTGAGAGCATTCCTCCCCCCCTGACTTTTGGAGACCCAATATTCAAGTCTAAACAAATTATGATCAAATGTGTTAACCATAAAATTTATCACATTCAGGCCATGATAAAGAGGAATATATATATGAATCTGACATGATGTACTTACCTCCAAATATGTTACCAACATTGCAGCAATGAATACAAACATTACATCAATAGCTACCCACAGTGCATAGGGAGCTGCAATACAGTGTTCACTAGTACACTTTTCAATATCTATTTTATATAACAGTCAAGGAAAACTTTTCAAACAATAAAACATATCAATTAACTGCAATGACCACCTATAGCAACACTCTATGGTACAGAAGGACTATCAACATACACCGAATGCATTTGCAGATATTAGGCAGAGTTACTCTCCATTGCCTTCAAACAATAACTGGAGAATCTGGGGGAAAATCCTTAAGTCAAGGGAGAAATCTTGAAAAACCAAGTTCAGGAACAAACCAGAGACCCTAGAAGTGATAAGCAAATGTACTACCACTATGTTACCCTCGATTCCTAAATGTTTTGGATACAGTTTTTGATGTTTTTATATTTCCATCCTGACAACAGACTAATGCAGATATCAATAGCACATGCTATGAGAGCAGTGATGACTGCAATGATGAACATTACAACCCATCTATTGATGTTGGTACGAATTATCTCCTAAAAATACCAATCAAAGGTTTATCAGATGTAGATCAATAAACGTGGCATTCAATATGATATATGATATAATGTAAAAGGAAGTTTAATCAAAGATAAAAATGGAATGTCTTGTTTCAAAAATGAAAACTTGTTGCAAAGATATTGGAAAGATGAAGTTGCTGGTGATAATGATTAATGATGATAATGAAGTTGATTGATTTGAAGTACATGTAATTTATAATAATACTGTATGATGATGACAACGATGATGACATGATGATGACAACGATGATGACATGATGATGACAATAAAGATGATGCTCATGTGACATGAATAATAGTGAACAATGGACTACTTCGACGATACAGCAACCAAGGTGATAGAAATGCAATCTTAATTCATCTTTTGACGTATAGTATTCTTTAGTGGTGAGCTGTTGATATTAATGGCCATCATTAATGTAACAAAGCTATATTTGACCCTTGGAAGCCCAATAATGCCTTGCAATCCAAGATCGGCCAGCATATCCTCAAAGTAGTCCATTAGTATCACATAATTAAAACAAATAAACATACCTCTCCTGTATAGGATTTTATTTCTTTTAAATAAAGTGTATTTTCTGGAATATCGTAATCTAAACTCTGAAATAAAAAGAGGTAAACTTAACACTTGAATCTTCTAACTTTCAAATGGATTTTATGAGTTTAAAATTCGTTTTGAAATAGTTAAAAGTAATGAAAAAGGCATAGATACATGGTATATTCTTTATTACTATAAAAACCAAAACTCAATAAATTCACATGACTTCAACGTGACTCAACCCTGAAGAGTTTCACTTTTACTTTTATTTTCTTTATCCTACCTCGTATTTTGCTAAAATTTTCTGAAGACTTTCATGTCCTCCAGAAGACCGATTAAGCATCCCCTGTCATAACAATGAATAAGGAGTTTCAGCAAATAAATGGAACGTGAAAAAGGAATTAAGCTAAATAGTTGACTTAAGAAACAAAACATGGCGGCATAGGGGCGCAAGAACATTACCTCAAAGTCTCTATTAACTTCTAATGAATTGCCTGTACTCTCGGACTCAGTTCTTGTTCTTTCAAATGTCCTATCATAGTAGTCCCGGGGCTTGAAAAATCAAGAAGAAGAGAACAATGAGGAACAACAGATTTGACCGTCTACTTTGGAAAAAAAAACTTGGAGTTGTTCGTGACGTTCTATTTGAATGCTTAAAAATTTATCAATTCTTAAATTCTTACCCTACTCTGGTCCAAAAGCGGAGAACTTTCAGACGTCATCTCGGGGAGGTTTATAGAATTATTCGAAAGCATGCTTTTGAGTATGATTTTTTGGTTATGTTTGTTGAAGAGGACAAGCGAGTGCAAAGAAAAGCTGAAACTGTTTCCCTGTCAGCCATAATGAATTTGATTGACAAGTAAACAGGGGTTATGAAAACACAGGGAGCCCAATTTAGATAAAATTGCTAGACAAAATATAATCCGAAAAAATACTATTTGTTGGAAGTGTGCTAAGTCATACGGGAACAGGAACATCCATATTATATCTGTTGCTGTTGTTGTCGTTGTTGTTGATGATGTTGTAAAAAAGTACTCGTATTGGCAAAGCCATGGTTTGGGGTTCCTGTGGTGAATTTTCTCAAATCTCCCATAATGCATTACATAACCAAAATGGCGGCCAGCGCGAGGGTTTGGAGAGTTTTAGCAAAAAATGCACTAGAATTCCCCCTAAAAACTACTCTACTAAGGTACTTTTCACAAAATGATACTATGTACCTATAATTTCATCTCTCAATTTTTTTTTGTGCCATCGCTTTAGGTGTATGAGCTGTTATACGTCGAGAAATCCAACATTGGTCCAATCACATGGAGTCAACAAGAGAAGCCGTGGGTTGAGCAATTTAGCCGCCCCTGAGCCTGATGACGCAGAAAAGCAGTACCCTGAACATATTAAGCGTATAGTGGAAGATATCTCAAAACTGACAATCTTAGAAGTTTCTGAGCTCAACCAACTTCTGAAGGTAGACTTACAAAAAATTCCCCAACCCGCCACCCCTCGGTAAACATTTGTACGTGTTAAAATCAGTTATCTTGTCTTCATTTTGACCTTAATTTCAAGAGGTATACATATGAGTGGAGGAAATACTTCGCTAAATAATTTTTCTTTTCAAATGCAGACAACACTTAAAATAGAGGATGTTCCAATGATGGCTATGGGTGCAATGGCACCAGGTCCTGCAAAGGTAAGGCTGACAAGCAAGGGCGGATCCTGGAATTGTTTGGGGGGGGGGGGGGCAAAACCTACACTTAATAAGTGACATTATTTTTGATGTCATACATACACTATTACCAGTCGTAAGTCTGAAGTTGGAATGTATAAGACCAAAATGCTATTAACATTTTTAAAACTTGAAGATATTATTTTAAAACTTGTTCCATTAGGAGGGAGAGACAGAAGAACCTGAAAAAGCTCCAGAACCTACTGAATTTACTGTAAAACTTGCTGGATTTGATGACACAGCAAAAGTCAAGTTGATTAAAGAGATTAAAAATTTGATTCCAGGAATTAATTTAGTCCAGGTAAGTATAGGAGGAAAAAGTAAGACTATATTGTTTTGTTTTGTGGAATACTGTAGTCCCTTTAGTCAGTAGCTAGTCTTCCAGAAAGCACCCATTTCTACCTCTCTTCATTAATGCCCTGTTTCAACCCTATTTAAACTAGACAGATAGACGTCTTTATGGATGGAGTGACTCCTTCAGCTAATTTGCAAAATTCACTGTTAGCTAAAATCACACAATTAAAGAAACGTGAAAATGTTAGAGATCCTGTGGAAAAAACTCTGTCTTGGCACACTGACAGCACACTAGCCAACTTATAAATTATAGCATGTCGGCTAAATATTAGCCTGCATGGAAACCGAATTTAACTGTCGTTAAACACGTTAAATTCGGTCTCCATGCAGGCTAGCTAAATATTAAACTGCATTAATTTATTTCAAATTCTTTTGTGTCTTCTTAGGCTAAAAAGTTTGTAGAAAGTGTTCCACAGATTGTAAGGGAAAAGACCAACAAAGAAGAAGCTGAAACTGTGAAGAAGGCACTAGAAGCTGCTGGTGCAACTGTTGAGATTGAAAGTTGATAAATGCATTAGTCTTGTCAAGACAAAAATGCTTTCAGATTTCATTTGAGTGTGTATATGCAGGGTAGTGAATCGATGACTTTTGATACCATTAGTTCTCCAATCGGAATATCTACATTTGTATATACTTATATTCGAGATATCCTCTCTGTTTTTGTGTGCTATCATTTCCAGATGAGGCATGTATGTAAGCTTCCCTTTAACAAAGTCATGATATAACTAGCTTACTTATATGTTTTACAGTCAAAACACCTCCAGCATGAACAAGTAGAGATCATTAATGGCTTTATTTTTGGATCCTTGATTTCATTATTCGATTCCAACATTCATTATTGAAAACAAATCTTCAATAGAGTGCAAACACTAATTACTAAATTGTTCAAAATAGTGCTAGTTAAACAGTTAAACAAAAGAAAACAATAGATTTAACATAAAAAAGTGTAATTTAGTATTACTTATATTTCACGGATATATTGTTTGCATTCTATTCAAAAAATAATAAAAGTTTAAAAATTTGATTAACTTGGCTCATAGGCTCTTGTTTATAGCAGAAACAGAAGGCAAGTCATTAATATTACATATTCCTTGCACAAAAAAGGTTGCTCTTGTATTTCAGCTGCGTATATGCTTGGCTTTTGTATATGCCAGGCTTTAAAGATTCATTTTCAAAAATGAATGTTCAAATCGAATAATGAAATCAAGAATCCAAAAATAAAGTCATTAATGACCTCTACATGTTCACGCTTGAGGTGGTTTGACTGTAATTATTGATGGAAGCATACATCTAATTTGCCATAGCAATTTCAAGTGTTTCACAGTCGTTTGAAATCTGCTCTACCCTAAACAATGCATTTTATCTATGTAAATTTTGCAAAATGATTTGAGAAAGAACAGTCTGTAAGAGGGAAAATACTTTACTGTTTTGTGTTCATGTAGGAATGGTTTAATAAAATATATTTAAAATGCTCTTCTTTTATATTCTTTATACATTTTATTATTTTATGTTGGAACAACCAGGGAATGTTTGCTCAGTCTCATAGACTTTTTCTGAGACAGCGAACATGGTGTATTGTTGTGGTCTAGCTTGGGTACAACATCTTTTGTTCATCATGCCTTATATGATGTTGTTCGTATCGAACCTAGACCACAATGCATCCTGTTTATTGAACTCAGAAAAGGCCTATGATCCAGGAAGCAGCACTCCAGGCCAGATGGAATTTTGTAGGCAGGAAACCAGAGAAAGAACCTTGCTTACCCAAAGTGCCCCTACGCAGGCTAAAAGAACCCTGAAGCATATGAGAACCAACATTGAAGCAGCTTTACTCACACAACACCAAGCTTGAGATTCAAACCTGGGTTGTATTAGCGACAGGGAGCACATCAGCAGCAAACAAAAATTAATACTGTGCTTCCCAATCCTTGTTGTCCAAGTGGTTTTAACTAAAAAACCCAATACAATACTTTCAGTACTACATAAAGTTGAATATTGAAATATTTCTTCATTTAAATGTTGCATCTTTAAGTTATGACAGTTGATACTTCCATTATGTTACTGACAAGTAATTTTTGTTAAATCACTTGATTGACATAATAAAAAAAACAAAATAATATCCACACATCTTTTTTTTTATTCACAAACATTAACATTTACATATATATAAGTATAATATATTGTCAATATCAGTTCGATGTTATTTTAATTGAATTACTAGAAGTTATAACGCCCTCGCTTATGTGAAGGTGAATCCATTACTATATCCATAGATGATGTGGTGCGTTTTCTGCCTTCTCGTCCTTCTGACTCCCCTAATGATTCATTATAACTTCTCCTTCGAGATGAATTGTGAAACATTTGCCCTAAACCGCTGGAGGCATAAAATGGCGCTGTGTTTATCTGTTCTTCTACAGATAAGTCTTCAAATGGCCCATAGCACTGCACTCCAGTGTCCCTACTTTCAAATTCCATCCCCGATGAAAGAACAGTCGCATTGGAGCTTACAGCTGTACTACTGCTTCGAACATCGCTCTGTCGTCTTGGTGACGACCTACCGGCCAAGTATGATATCAAATCTTCTCTTCTGATAAGTTTTCGTCTCTTTTTTGCCCAAGAAAGAATGTCTTTATTTCTTTTTCTATGACCAGCTTGATGCCCGGTGTCTATGGCTCTCTTATGTAGATCTAAACTTTCTGCAAAAAGGACGATTAGCAATTGTTAGATCTTGGATGAGCATGTATTAAGGTGGAGTTGGCTTGGCATTGCGGTAGTGAGATAGGATATTTCCCCCATAAAACGCAATTTAGTCACAAAGAAAATGAGGAATTCAATCGGAAAGATAAACTTGAAACCTTGCCAACAATTAATTATTTCTAGAATATGTGAGAAAACTTAGAATTTCTTTAAGTTATTCCATTTGTTTATGAAAAGTGTGTTTCCAAACTAAAGTAGGATACACAGAGAAAAATAAAATGAAGATTTCTTTGCCATTTTTCGAAACATTTCAAAGCCATGACGACTTTTAAAAATAAACAAGATTTTTACACAAGCGAGGCGAGGAATGCTTTCACTGTTCAATCGACTGCACTTAAGAACCTAAACCTGTTTTAAGAGGAGCAACACTTTAAAGCTAAAAAATACTTTGATTTTTAACTCCTTCTAAGCTATAAAATTATCGTATAAGGACTATTCTTGAACACAATGTGTCGGTATAACACCTTCACTTGGTAGGTCGATTCGGGGCGTCGATTTTTCCATACTAAGTCTTCAAAAATGCTAAAATATCATTTTAAAAAAGGCATCCAAAGGTAGTCGTAATTAAATTCGAGAAAGCGTCGAATCTTACCTCTATAAAGCAGAGCTATAGTGTTAGCTGTGTCTTGAAATGGCGTCCATAAGCAGCCATTATCGTTAGCATCGTGGTGGCGTTCTGGAAAAAACTGGTTTTGGACCATTTTAGCTTTCAAAATACACCCTCTATATCGATGTAATATTAAAATATAGCTATAGTATTAAATACAGACCTTTATAAAGCTGAGCACAAGCCATTGCCGCATTTTGAAAAGCATTCCACAATCGTTGAACGGCCTGTTCTTTCTCTCCAGCTAACTGCTCCTCAAAGTCTGGTTGGGTCTCAAGTTGTTCAACGCACTGGCGCTCGTAATTTGAAAAGCTCCATGGCTCGTTTCCACCCTCGTTGAAATCTTTATCCTTCCCGTCCATGAGGGGAGTATTTGTGCGCCTAATGGTAGGAATATGGGTTTAAAAAGACGTTTCTTTTGGACTGCGCAATGATTTTACCACTACAACACCGCCATGTTTTGATGTACCTGTACTACCGTGAAGATTGCTGGGGAATTATCATCCGCATTGGAATCATGGGACATTTTTCAGGTCACGCACTCTCCACTACCGTATCGATCCACTTAAAAAATAATTCATAAAACTCCTCAAAATTGCATCACAACATGCTCACAATATCTTATCAAGTAAATCTGAATTTATTTATAATCTTTTTTTAGTAAATTTTGAGCTTGTTTTTATAAAGTTGAGCGATTGCGTTACAATAATTGATTGCGAGGAATCTTGGGAAATTCTGATAGTTACGCTCGAGTTACAACCAGTTACCGCAAAATCAGTTTGCAAAGTACAGGGTTTGTGCCATATTTAAAAAATATATATATCATTATTTTTCGGAAAGAGAGCTTCACGAGACCTCTTTTACTCCTTTCATTTTGCTCACTGCGACTTATTGCCTCCTTATTATTCGAATATTCGATATTTGATACGGAATGAGAATCGCATGGAATGATGGGTTGTTGTTCAAGAAACGCCACACTGCATTCAGCTCATAGGGGCGGCATTGAATTACATCGTGTCGTCGTGCTCTCGGGCTGTGTTAAAGCCATATGCATACTCTAAAACGATTCAGTGCTCCTCTGGGAGTAATTTTACGATCAGCTAGGGGATTAAGAATTGCTGACAAAAAAGGAAACTGGCATCTTGGCTTGAGACGGTTTTCTTTCTGTTCCTCGGACACGTCTTTCAACCCCATAACGAGCGCCCTTTTGGAAAACGACAAAATCAAAGTCCAGTGGCAAAACGGACAGCATTCTGAGTTGCATAATGTGTGGCTGAGAGACCACTGTAACTGCGCCAAATGTCTAAACCAGGAGACGTTTCAGAGAGAACTTGATTTACTGGAAATCCCACTGGACATCAAACCAAGCAGTGTTACGACCACTGGTGACATTCTGGAGCTGAAATGGTCAGATAATCATGTGACTGTCTTCAATTCTGATTGGTTAATAGAGCATGCATATAAACCAGGTATGGCGACGAGGGTTGAAGATTGGGTGGAGCCAGTACTCTGGGACGGGTCAATTATTTCGTCAGTCAAACTCCCAAATATTACATTTGAGTCAGTGTTACAAAATGAGAAAGAACGTTGCAGGGTGTCCAACTTAATAGAAAAGTATGGATTCGCTTTTGTGCATGAAACTCCAACAGATGTGTCATCCATAGAAAAGCTATCCAATGCCTTGGCAGGATTTGTGCGCGAAACAAATTATGGACGGTTATGGGAATTTTCTAATGAAGTTATGGACCATGCTGACACTGCATATACAGCACAACACTTGGAGGCTCACACAGATAATACCTACTTTACAGACCCCGCTGGACTGCAGCTGTTACACTGTACTTTCCATGACGGAAAAGGTGGAGAGAGTCTGTTAGTGGATGGGTTTCATGCTGCTGAAGTCCTGAAGCAAACAAACTTGGAAGCCTTTGAATTTCTTTCTTCCCACGAGATTCCTTTTCATTTTAAAGATGACAAGATTCAGTTTAAGGCAAATGGACATGTGATTGAACTTGACCCATTCACAAATGAAGTAGCCCGCATACGTTTTAACATGTACGACAGAGATATCCTAAATTGCCTGCCAGCTGAAGATGTCACGAAGTTTTACGGCGCATTTAAGGCCTTTGCTTCTGTCATACGAAACCCAGAGAATGAATACTGGTTCAAGTTGACGCCTGGCAAGTGCTTGGTGATGGGTAACTGGAGAGTCATGCATGGTCGCAGCGGATTCACAGGTTTGAGAAAAATGCAAGGCTGTTATATTAATAGAGATGATTTTCGCAGTCACTTCAGACCAAAATATCAGATTTACAAAAATCAACTAGACTGAAATTCCAACAATTCCAACAATTCCTCCCCTACCATCAAATAAATATGCATGCTACAAGTAAATTGCAAATAGAGGTTTTGCAGTATCACATGCCCATCTAATAACACTGCTTGGACTGCCTGTGGTTAGATGGCAGAACAATATCCCTTTGCTCTCGGGAATTGAATTCTTTCTCATGTAAAACAATTGTATTATTCCTGCCATCTAATATGGCTGCCGTCATGTGGTGGTGCAAAATCTCTTTAGTAGTAGTAATAAAAGGCTATAATTGAGTGTTTATATAGAGCATCCTGAAAACCTAGATGCACTTTTAAATTAAGCCCTCCTCAGGCATCCCAGCCACTTTTTAGACAAATTTGATAGGAAATATAGGCTGTGCAAGTTCTAAATATAGGAAAATATAGGATTTTTTCCCAAAAATATATGCACTTTATAGGAGCTAAGATAGCTTTTCAGTGGCGTAACCAGGGATCGGCCATAAAAAAAAAACAGAACCAAAAAAAAAAAGGGGGGGGGGGCATTTTATTTCCTTCGCCAAATATGCTAAACAGTGTAAAATACAAATGTATCAATCAGCAGTCGTCCTATTTATAGGAAATATAGGAGGTTTTCTTTAAATATAGGCTCTTTATAGGATCCTATACAAATTATAGGAAATATAGGAGGTCTGGGATGCCTGCCTCCTGTTTATATGCATTTCAAACTCCTTTTGAATGAGTAGGACTTATAACCAGGCAATTACAGTATTATTTTTTAAATATTATTATTATTAATATTATTACATTAATGAATATAATTATTAGAGTGCTTTTAGTCTCACTGTTGAATGGTTAGATAAATTTATGTAACTTAGATAACTATTTAGTTGATGTCACCTAAAATAGTAAAAGCACGCCAAATAACGGTCATGCTAATCCGGGGAGTTGATTTACCAGAGAATGAGTGAATAGACATTCATTTGTATCATCGTTTCTCCCCCTGATCTCAGTAGCTGTTTACTCATAGTTTCAAATTTAGATGACATCACCTAAAATAGTAAATAACTTATCTAATTTAGTTGACGTCACCTATTCAACAGTGAGACTAAAAGCACTCTATAAGTAATAATAATAATAATATTAATAAATAATAATAATAATATAAACTAAAAAAATAAAAATAAAAATAATATATTCAACAATTAATTCTGATAATAATAATAATTCTAATGATAAGAATAATAATTGGACATATTGATTACTATCATTTCTTATATTAATATTTATTAATTATTAATATAAGAAATGATAATAATCAGTATGTCCAATTATTATTATATATATTATTATATGTAGGACTCCATGCTGTGCCATAGGCCGAGTCCAATTTGGCAGTCAGAGGAATTTTTCGAGTCTAATTATTTCTTGATTGGGGAGCATGAAATCCCATTACCTATTAATTATATAGCTGCCTAATTAATCCCATATCAACAAGACCTGTCCAATTATGAAAATAATTGGACAGTTACCTATATGGGATTAATGAGAAGCTGTATATATAATTTTATTATTTTTATTATTAGGTATCTTATTGTTATTATCAGAATTAATTGTTAAGTATATTTATCAAACTCATGCATAATTAATGAGGAAAACACAATAGAAATCATTGTCCATGGAGGAGGTTGTATATCTGATACAAAATTGTCCTGATTTGCATAAACTTTAACTCCAATGTTCTTAGCCAAATTCAATTTCATCTTTAAAATTATAGTAGAACATGAATGTATACAACTAGACGTTTCATAAGTAAGTAGTATAGGGGATGGGGGTTCCAGCGCAACGACCACCGGAGGATTACCCGTCTAAAGTACCCCCCTCGATTCGTACCGCGATTACCCGCATCCCGTGTTTATGTAAAATATGTTAGTCTATATATGGAGTGCGAAGAATGTAAAGAGTTTGCTTATGATTTCTGTGTAAAGTGCTTGAAACCCAAGTTTGTTACCCCACCACCAAATAAGTATATTTGTTGTGACAAGAAAATGCAAATAGAAGACGACACGTCAGCACAGTGTTACGAATGTGGTAAGAATATTCGTAATGCCGTACCAAATGCTACCAAAGAGCAATATTACGCCAATGGAGGTCGTAAGAAGACCCCATACAAGAGAATAAAATACTTTAGGGACTGGATGAGTCATATCCAAGGTTATCGACCGGTATATTTAGACAACAAAGTAAAGAAGAAAATCATAGACCACTTAGAAGAGCCAACCCCACAAAGTCTACGGAAAACGCTGAAAAAATTAAAACTAGGGAAATATTACAAAGCTATTCCCTATCTTTTGTCTGAAATTACCGGCAAGTCTATTCCTGAGGTTTCTGATATGACAAAAGCCGAGTGGATGTTTTGTCGGCTGGATAAGGATATTCCTTATTACCCTGACGTAATCTATGAAATATTTTACAAAATTGACCCCAACCACCCCCTGTTAGGATGGATTCCAAGAAGATAGTGGACGATTACGTCACATGTTTTCAGCCAATCAAAACCTTCACAATTTTCCTCCACATTTGTGAAAACGTTTCACATTTGTGAAATAGATTTGTGAAATTAATTTGCATATGAACCAGACAGCCGGCGTTCAATATGTAAATAGAATCCTGTTTTGTTTTTTTCAAAGCAGATGTTTACTGAGCAAGCTTTCTTTGAAGCTCTTCTTTTGCCTCCTGGTAGATCTTTTTGCGAGATTCCTCGGAAAGATCTTTTACGACTGTTTTTTTGTTTCTTATGTCCGACTTTAGTTTCTCGTACTTTTCCTCTTCGGCCAGAATAAGCGAGAATTCTACGTCGTCTATCTTTCTGTCACGCAAAGCCTTTGAGACAAGGTCAGTGATCGTATTTACTTTAGCCCTTGACAGAGCTATTGTCGTGTCGTGTTTTGATATTTTGCTTGACAACTGCTTCATAATGCCCGTAGCAACAGCCGAAATAATACCACAGGCTGCCCCAACGCCGGCCAAAGGAACCCCAACAATTATTCCCGGCCCAGTAAGCGAAGTAGCAACGCCGGAGCCCGTTAACACAACAGATATGGACCCTGAAGTTATCGCAATCTTATGTAGCGTACTCCGGGCTCTGACGTATTTCTTCCTGACCTCCTCATAGTGTTTTGTCTGCCCTTCCAAGTAAGCGAGGATTAGATTTGCCTTATTCAAGCGGAAGTTCTCGGCGTTTAATTCGTTAGGCCCCTCCCTAGGTAAATCAGGATAAAGCGGAGGTGCTGATGGTATAACATCCATTATATACTAATGTACGACGCTTTTGGAAATAACATAGAGGAGCAACCACATAACAGCCACTGGAATTGGGAAGCATTTAAGAAATTGTATCCCAAAGCAGTAACCTCGAAGTTTGAAAGCAGATCTGACGGGATTTACTTCAAAGAGTATAATGACTTAGTTTACAGCAATAAGGATTTGGAAGAGGGATTGGAAAAATTACACCCAAAAACACCCGTTCATAAGCCCGTTTATAAAGCACCTAATTTTCCAAGGAATCTATTATTAACCACGGAAGATTACCCATTTTACGATGCTGAAGGTGGTGTAAACAACTTCGAAAAATTGGTAACGCATCTAGAGATTTTAGTGGGTAAGCAATCATTTAACGTAGTAGTAAGGAATATCTTTAAAGAGACGATGTTGAAGCATACGTCAGGTAAAGAGGCCAGGGAATGGTTAGCAGGACCCAACGTGCGGTATTGGTCACAGCAGTTAAACTTTGCTATTTGGGCTGCCACTAAAGGTTGTGGTGTTGCCGCGGACATGTTCCACATTTCATTTATGCGGTTTCACGTTGCCTTTACGGTAAGGAGGTTGTTGAAGGAGCTTAACGTACCCCTACCGGGAGATGGGGCATTTAATCCAATGAATAACCGCTACGACTCCGCAGCCCTGGAAAGGTTAATTAATGAGTTCAAACCACAGCAAAAAGATTTTCGTTATAAGGAGGGTAAGACGCATGGGCTTGGCATTGTTTATGTTTGGGGTGCCAACGGCGAGAAGCCAGCCGACTACGGGCATCAGGAATATCCAAGTGATGAGTTAGAGTTTAGCGATATGGGTGGTGATAAGGGTAATAATTCATTAATTACTAGAATTCAAACAAACTACCCCGGCACTTGGGATCCGTTTGTGTTAATGAAAGGAAAAGGCTTAAGAAACCTAGCCAGGATTAACCGTAGCATTGAAGCATTCGTGTACTGCATCCTGGGGGCGCAGGTAAATACCCGCAACCCCATTGTTGGATCCCAAGGCGCTTCACAGGAAACGCAACAGGAATTCCTAACTTTATTTGAGTCTGCAATAATAGAAAATGACATATCTAAATCGGTGCAGAGATATCAATTAGCGGTGCAGCAGTCTAAAGTGCGACTGGATTACGCTTTGTCGCCTGGTTGTTGGTTAATGCCAAGTAATTTGGTTATTAACACCAATTCCGTTGTGGGTTATAACAATAAGCTGCAGCGAGCTACCAAGGACATGAAGTTTGGGGTGAATGACGTGAACTCTGACATGACCAAGGGCATTACTCACTTCGTAGAGAAACCAAAAAAAGAGGTAGAAAAACCATCGAAGAAGGCGCATGTAGGAAAACCCGAACCAAAGAAACCAGTAAAGAAGGTTATGCCTGCGATACGTGAGGAATATGACCATAACTTACTAAAAGCCGGCCTAGCAGCTGCAAGCATTGGTCTGAGCTATTATATATGGCGATGAACAACCCCTACGTAGCTGGAGTAGATTGTGTCTATACGACTTACACAGGCGAGAAAAAATACACCCAAGCATCTTGGGTTGATGTCACAGGTATGTCTGTAGATCTGAACTACTCAGGAAAGAAGTTAATCCTTTGTAGCATTTGCATTGGCACGAGCAGCCATGCGAACGTGGGCTTTAGGTTCCTGGATGAGAATGGCATACTGCAGCCTATGCGCGCGAAGACGAGCAACAGGGAGCCTGTACATTTTTCCGTAGAGCCCAACCCAGCCAGCGAGGAAAATCTATCGGTTTGGACTTTTCACATGGTCGCCGATTGCCATGGGAAGGTAAAGCTGCAAATACGCGTAGACGATTCTGGGAGCGTTTGCGTGAATGGCATAGAAAATCGAAGAGACACGGCTTATAACCACAAGACCATTAGCACTTTTACGGTGCTTAGTCTCTAGAAGCAAACTATGTTTGCTGAAATATATGAACCCACATGTAAAGGAAGATTGGTTTCTTTATTACTTAGAGGAGAAGGAGTACGTAAATGATGAATGGTTTGACACTGATCTTTGGGTGAAGGTTGGAGGCGTGGGATTACTTGTGTGTACTATTAGCCTTAATACGGGGTATTCGTGCAATGCTGGGTTTAGGATCGTTGATGAGAATGACCATCCATTACTGCCTTACAGGAAAAAAAATAACAATAGGAACCCAGTTCATTTTTCCTCGGAGCCCCCTCCAGTAAGCGGAGAAGATCAAAGGCCGGTGACTTTTCATATGATAGCCAATTGCCAATATGCAAAGCTGCAAATTCGTCCCAGCGATGGAGGTAAGACCATAGCAACTCGTGGTCGCATAGGAATAAATACTGTGGGACCTTCTCCACCGGATGCTATTTGGAATCATAAGCCCATTAGCACCATGACCGCCATACCGCTAGTTCCGCATTATCAAGGCGGCGCGAATACTATCTTTACTTATCCCCAGTCGAGGACACCTCGGATTCCCGACGACGATAAGCCCCCAGTAATACACAAGGATAAGATTAGCCCTTCATCTTCTTCAAGAATACCACCCCAATAGCGACGACCAAGATCCAAATGTTGTTACCCACGAACTTCAACAGTTCTCCGCCAGCCCTAAGTGCCAAGGAAACAACCGAACCCAGCAGCCCAGGAAGACCGGCTGCCATCTTTTTTCCCAAGTCCGTTAGTCCATTGCCTAATTTCTTTACGCCCGCGCCTGTAGCCTTAAGCGCGGATAGGATAACTCCTACTACGGTGCTAATAGCGACCGCAAATGCCAGTGGAACGCCATACTTCAAAAGGGCTCTTTTTACCTTTTCCTTGGTGGTAAGCCCCAGCTCCTTTTCCAGGTTATCCTTTTGCGCCTGTAATTCCGCAAGGCGCACCTGAAGGGTTTCTGATTCCCTTTGGGCTGCCTCCCTTTCCTCTTCGGTACGAGTCTGGTCCGCAATTATTTCCTGCTGCCGCTCTATTTGCCCCTCCAGGTCTTCGATGGCCTGATCTCTCTGCCGGATTTGCTCCTCTTTAGTGTTGATTTCGGCAACCAACTGCCGCCGTTCCTCCAAAGAGCCGGTTATGGTGATATGCAAGTTTTTAGCTTCTTCCTTGCTCATATCCAGGTCTTTTAGAGCAAGATTGAAGGCGTGTCTGGCTCGGTCTCTTCCGTCTAAAGCCGTTTCAGCTTCTCGCTTGAATTGCAGTATGACTTCGTTCTTGCCCTTGATTTCTTTCTTTTGAGCATCGGTTAGCTGCCGTATTTGTCTTTCGTACTTTGCTTCCTTTTCTTTCAACGTTTCTTGTAGTTCCTCGGCGTGTTTTTCTAGTGCGACCCTTTCATTCAGGGCTCCCAACCTTTCTAACGCACTTCTGGTAGCTAGTTGAAAGCCTCTTAATCTTGCCACGTTAACCTTGACCGAGCCATTTTCGTCGAAGAGGATTTGTGGTTTGGTCCAGCGGTTTTTGTCGGGATATCTCATGTCTTGGACGCTTATGAGGACTTTGTTTCCGCGTTCTGTGAGCCTTACGTCGTCGGCCTCGAAGTGGGAATAGCGCATTCGTAGCTCTTGCGTTGCCCACTCTACGGTTTCCCGCGCGGTTGCTCCCTGCTCACCCATGTTTCGAAGTTCTATGTACTCAGGAGGGGACTCACCGGGGTTCTTTTCGTGCCACATGCGATTCAAGGCTGCCTTGAAGCTTTTCCACCTACTACCGTACGTGTTTTCTAGAGCCATGTCGTAGATTAGGGGGTCGGTTTCCGCGCCTTTAGTCCATGCGTCGTATTCTTCGTCGTTAATGTCTACTTGACCTTCTTCGGTGGTGGGGTCAAAATCCGTTCCTTCTACTTCCATTATATATGATAAGCTCAAAGTTAAATCCCAACGTATTACCTAAGCAGGTTGGCGGACTAAAGGCAGAACGCACCTTTCACCGGGTCACCTTTACCCCCAGCAGCGCTAAGCCAGGGGAAACCCTGTACGTAGGCGTGCCCCGCCTAACGGATAACCTAGTGTTGGTTCCTGGCACCCTAGCGCTAAGGTTTAACCTAGCAATACAGCCAGATACCGCAGACGTGCGTTACGTCGTCAATAACGTGGGTAGAAACCTCGTTTCCAAAATACGCGTAAAGTTCGCCGGGGAATCCTTGCTGGACTTAAACAGGTATGATTTGTATACCACGTACAAAGACTTATGGTTGACTGCATTTGACCGCGCGCAAAGGATAGAGCAGGGAATCGCCAGTGATGCCATACGCAAGGTAAGAAGCGCAACCTCTGGCGCCTCAGGAGAAGACGAAATAAAGACGGCTTATGGTACTAAATATGTCGTTCCATTAGATTTCGAAGTTATCACGAACCACGGTGCATACTACCCAAGGCAGCTAAGCGAACTACAGTTCGAAGTAACCCTAGCAGACACTACAAACATCCTGCAGGGAAAGGACGTAAGTTCCTCAGCCGTCCACCCATACTCCGTTACTAACTTAGAGCTGCAGTACGAAACGGTATACAGCGAAGATTTAGCACGTAGCGCCGGTATGGAATACAGCGCCGGGAAGGCTTTCCTTTACGATCACGTCGTGATGTACAAGACGTTCAGCTTTACAAACAACGTCGAAGAGGTCATCAACCAAAGCATTAACCTTCCCAGGCGCAGCCTCACAGGGATAATGTTGCTGTTCGCAAAGACATACACGGCAGGAGTGCGTGACTCTGAGGCGTTCTTTAATCCTAACATCACTAACGTAGGCGTTAGCATTAACGGAGTGCCTAATAAGGTTTACTCACAAGGGATAAAGCCCGAGGACATGTACCGGGAAGTCGCGCGTAAGTTTGGCGACCAAATTGGCCCAAAGGAATTCTTTAAGGATAAGTATGCGCTGTGGATCGACATGCGCACGACGAACGACGAAGACCTACATGGACAGGGTTTACGCCTGGTAAATACCCAGGACGGCATTACGTTGGAGATCAAGCGCACCAAACATGCCAGCGACACTACTAAGATAAACGCGTACATTTTCGTAGTCTCAGACGCGCAGCTAAGCGTGGAAATGAATCAGCTAAAAAGCGTTGCCTATTAAAATATTCCTTACGTATAATATGCTTCGCGTATTTCAAAACAACGAAACCAAACTGCAATGCATAGTGCAAGGCGAAACTTTGTACTTCAAAGCAAAGGAGGTGGCTTTGGCGTTGGGCTATGAGCGCCCTAGAGATGCAATTAGAGCACACGTATCTGAGAAATACCAGAAAAAATGGGTTGATCTACAAGGGGCTGCGAATCACCGCTCCCCTACTACGCAACCACATTCCGTGTTTATATCCGAACCTGGTTTGTACGAACTGATATTTAGCTCCAAACTACCCAAAGCTGTGGAGTTTCGTGATTGGGTCTTTGAGGAAGTCCTACCCGCGCTAAGGAAAACGGGTAAATATGCAATAGAAAGGCGGTTTGGCGGCCCAAACAAGTTAGTATTCAAGATCGAAAATGAAGCCGACCTACACGCGAAGGTCGTCGACTACACACGTAGGTTTTACCCCGATTTCATCATAGCGCCGGGTCTTGGCGAACTTCAAGATTCAGACAGCAAGCGAATAACCTGCTGGCGGAAAGGTTACCAAGCCGGCCAGCCAGACCTTTTAATCCTTAATGCCCACAAGAAATACCGCGGGTTGTGCATTGAGTTAAAGACCCCAAAGGGAAACGGCGTATTGTCCGCGAAGCAATCTAAGAAAATCTCGCAGCTTGACGTAAATGGTTACCTAACGATGGTTAGCAACGATTACGACATCATCTGCCGTGCCCTGATGGATTACGCGGATGGCATTCGTATTCCCTGTAAGGGCTGTGTAAAGCGGTTTAAGTCCTACGCCACTTTGAAAACGCACCTAAAGATATTCCATAGGTATAATGAAGCTCAGCTTGACTCACTGGCGTGATCTTGTCCACGGTAAAGCATACGAAATAAAAAATTACATCGTCTTCGAAGACATCGACCGTTTACGGTTAGTCCTCAAAGACTTAGAAGGCAAGGAATATTCCCTTTGGGCGCCGGATTGCGTGCGGTACGTAATTCAGGGCGAGGAATTCACCCACTTACGCAGCTATGGTAAGGTAAATGGCCGATGGAAGTTTGACATTGAAAGAAGAGTCACTCCATCTCCTCTTTGTAGTTAAGCGCGTCTGCTAAAGTCCGCTGCGCTTTAGGATCCGCGGAGCACCAATGCCCCACAAAGGATCCTTCGGAGAATACCCTGTCACAATGAAGGCAGGTGTATTTTTTACGCGGCTTACGAGGGGTAATGCAGTCGGCAGGTAGTTCGCAAGTAATACAGTCCATATATTGAAAGGGTAATTAGAATGCCTCCCAGAAAGGCGGCTGCGTAGGCTAGCATATAACATACCTCAAAAAAGATGTCTGATAATGTTAACAATTAGGTTAAATCTTTGTTAAGGAATAACATACCTCGAAATAAAGGCGCCCAATAATGTTAACAATTAGGTTAAATCTTTGTTAAGGAATAACATACCTCAAAAAAAAGATGTCTGATAACGTTGACATCTAGGTTAGATCTTTGTTAAGACACCCGGAAGCTATTTCAAAGAGTGTCTTAGAATGTTAACAATTAGGTTAAGTAATTGTTAAGCAGTTGAAGATATGTTCTTCTTCTCTGACACAACCACAGCGATCACACTCCTGCCTCCAATACTCCCTTTTAGTCCACGGAACGCCTTCGGCGCGTTCAAAGGAGGGGAAAGTACGGACTATTTTCTTATGGTAATCTATGCGATTCCTTAAGTAATCCTCTTTATGCGGGCAGCGACTCATCAAATCCGCACATTGGTAGCAATCCACGCCTTCTAAGTCGTAGCTCCTAAAGTGGAACTTATAACTTAGTTCATGCGTTTTCCGGTGCGTTTGAAGACGTTGTCGACTACTAAGTATCTTATTGCAGAAACCACACTGCCTGGTCTGATCACAAACTCCTCTCTTTAAGTGTTGCTGCATTCCCAAAGGGAATTCCTTATTGCAGCCCTTGCAAAGTATGCAAATACGCTTGTCCTGATGTTGTCGCATCTTTTGAACAGTACTGAATTCCTTACCACAATCCTTACAAACTTTACTCAATTTCTTTGTGCAAACACCATTACGGACATGGTATTGTAGTCTTTGCTTGGAGCTAAACTTCTTTTTACACGCCGCGCAGTCCATCTATACATAACAGTACGATAACCACTATATAACATCTTAACAAAGATCTAACCTAATTGTTAACATTCTAAGACATCTTTATTTCGAGGTATGTTATTCCTTAACAATTACTTAACCTAATTGTTAACATTATCGGGTGCCTTTAATTCGAGGTATGTTATTCCTTAACAATTACTTAACCTAATTGTTAACATTCTAGGGGGGATATTGAATGAAGTCCTTAACGGACTCCTTAGCCCACGTCGCCATCGTCAACAAGGCGCCAAACCGTTCTGCACGCTTCAGACCGCACATTTCATCGTACAATTCCTGCACGCGCTCTTTTAACCGATCGATCTCCTCCCTTTGCATTTCTATGGTGTCTTTTTTATCTTTTGCGTCGGCGACAATTCTTTGCATTGCTTCCACTGGTTCCATCTATATATGAACCCAGATCACATACCTTGCAATGCTCTGATAGTAGGACCCACCGGCTGTGGAAAGACACAATTCGTCGTGGAGCAGCTATTAGGACCCTTTAGATACCGCTTCGACTACATCGTGCTATTATGCCCCACCTACGTGAACAACCGCACCTGGACTGGTATAGGAGTGAAAGACGACGACTTCTTTGTAGATATCTTAGACCCTAACGAGTTATCTGGACATCTTAAGTTTTGGCACAAACAATTCCCTAAAGATACGCAAACCTTGCTCATACTGGATGACATCGCCTGCGGGGACGACGTAAAAAGACGCACCTCCGAATTAGTGAAGCTCGCCTTTAGCGGCAGACATGACAACATTAGCGTTTGGTTGCTTTCCCAGCAGCTTACCAGTGTCTCTAAACCCTTCAGGGAAAACATAGGCTCTCTCGTAGTATTTTATACTCCGAGCAAGTCTGACCTGGAAACCATCTTAAGCGACTACGGCGGTGAGATATCCAAGGAACAGTTACACGAATACATGCGGCATTTAAAAACGCACCAACATTCCAAGATGATCTTCTCTTTGAGGTTTCCCTACACGGTTGGAATCTATGATTCCTAATGTATATGGACATTGAGCAGCTCTTAGATGAAGTCCCCACACAGTTAGATGAAAGTAACCTTAAGGAACAACTCAACGTCCTTGTGTCTTCTGGGAAGTGTAAAGAAATGATAGGCAAGGAACTTACCCATGAGCAGGTTAATAAGTTGTCAGAAGAGGAGGTTAAGAAGTTCCATAAGAGGTACGAGGCTGCCCTCGCAAGTAAGACCACGGACGCCGTAGCAGACTCCGCTATCCGACTTGCAACTAAATTGCTTGGACTTGCGCTGCCCATAGACGACGTGGAGCAACTGCGGAAGGACATAAGCGAGGACTATGTCATCACCCAAGAACTTAAGATAACCTGTGGGTGGTTGTCTTTGAAGTGCGGTAAGTTAATGGCAGTCGCCTCTGCGGCACTTCACGTAGCTCAGCACGTTGACTTGAAGGAACTTGCGGGCACCTTTGGTGCCTCTTGGAAGGACTTCAAAAAGGACAGAGAAGTCGAAAAGGTCTTCCAGGCGGCACTTGCTGAGGTACCTGATCAAGTCGCCTCAAGTACTTAGTCAAGTCGTTGTCAAGTCACCTCAAGTACTTAGTCAAGTCGTTGTCAAGTCACCTCAAGTACTTAGTCAAGTCGTTGTCAAGTCGTCCGTAAGTCATTGTCAAGTCGTCATCAAGTTACTTGTCAAGTCCTTCAAGTCCCTTAATATAAGATGAGTGGCACCGAAGAACAACCACCCGTAGAAGATACCAAGATTACCAAGGCTAAATCTCCGGGCAGAGTCGCTGCCGGAAAGAAGCTCGCGGAGATGAATAAAAAGAACAAGGCAAAAAAGGAGGAAAAGGTGGAGGAAAAAGAAGAGGAATCCTTTATTAATCCTGGGTACGTCATCGGCGCGTTAGGAGTCATCATAGCTGCAGGCAGCCTTTACTTACAATGGCGGGCAACGAAAAAGGTAGAACCACCAACATATCACGCGCCCATGCACGCACCTGTGGAACCAGCTGTTAGAAAAAGTAAGATCCCTGAAATGGAGTAATAACCTTCTCGCTCTGTAATATAATGTCTACCGCATTGAAAACTGTTGAAGAAGCAGCTATCATTACTTCCATCGTTGCGGGTATTGGTTGGGTAGGTAAGAAAGTGCTCAAAGAAGACTTTACTGAAGACCCAAGCAAGAGCTTCGCTAATTTTGCTAAAATGACCGCTGCCGTAGGCGGGGCTATCATGGCAAAGAATTACCTACAGAAGGAAAAGTACATTCCTAATGTATAAATGGCTAGCGTGGTCGCAGGTGGAGTTATTGCAGCTTTAGCATTCACTGGAGCTAATTATGGTGGTCAGTATTTGGATAGATTAGTCAGAGGCGACAAAAGCGGAGATTTGGCCGCCGAAAGGAAGAGACACGACTTAGCGCTGGAGAAATATCAGCGGGACGTGGCGGCTTGGAATGAAAAAAGACAAGCTTACAGGGATTGGTTGGACAAGAACTACCAAGACAAAATGCAGGCGGATAAGAACTTCGAAAACACAGACTACGCCTTTAAGCTCTATGCGCAAGCACACCCCGCGGCATTAACGGGGTTAAGAAAGCCTCAGTTCAAGAATTACTACCAGCCTTCTAAGAAACAAAAAGACAATGAGTTGGTCTTTGTAGGAGTCGCAGGGCTGGCAGGAGGCGTAGCTTTGGCGTATCTGCTCTAACGAAGGGGACTTGTCCCCTGTAATATATGATCGTCTTTTTGGAAAGCGACAAGAATAACTTTACCACTTATCTGAATCCCCCCATCAAAGCCTGTAAGGTTCGGTTGGTTAGTTGCTCTTTGTATAATTCTTGGTATAATTTAATTAATGGCTTTGTCATCGGAACTTCCGGCACCAAACCAAAAATACCAGATTCCCATTACACCCCAATAACACTGGCTAAGGAGCTAGCGAAGCATGGATACACTCTTACCACAGGATTACCCCATGAAATGAAATTCAAGAAAAATAGTGGAAGCGCTAATCTAAAGGACAGTTCATTGGTAGAACTCCTGGGCCTTACTAGTACCACGATAAATAGCGGCAGTACATATGATGTAAAATGGAAAGTCGCATCCTCTTACGAAGTCTATTGCGACTTGGTTCATAGTTACAACAATGGAGAAAAGTCTTCTCTTATGTCCAAGTTTCTGCCCCAAGGTAATCCATTTGACCCAGTAGAATACACCCCCATTTCTTTAAGCTATGATTTGTCTAATTTGGTAGAAAGCATAAACATCACCATTAAAGTGGACGGAAAGACGGTGGATTTTAACGGACGCAAGATCAATCTTGTTTTGGAATTCATATAATGGGCCGCGTAGAGGACAAACTCAAAAGGATTTACTATGGGCCGGAAGGCTATTGGAGAGGAGCGTCAGCTATCAAGAAACTCGCGACCGCGGCCAGGGTATCAGAAGAAACGGCTAAGAACTGGCTAAGAAAACAAACCCTCTGGCAGGTTTATCTTCCCGTGCCCAAGTACATTCCCAGGCCCAGCTTTACCGTAAATACCCCCAATGAAGTTCATCAGGCGGATTTGCTTTTCTTACCGCACGATAAGGTGAGAAGAAAGACCTATAGGTACGCTTTGACCGTAGTTGATATCGCAAGCAGATACAAGGACGCCGAACCCATAACCAGCAAGGATTCTGGGGAAGTCGCAGAAGCCCTAGGTAGGATTTATAAGCGCGTTTTGAAATGGCCTAAGCTGCTGCAAGTGGATGCGGGGACAGAGTTCATGGGCGTCGTTACTAAGACCCTGAAAGACCACGACACTAAGATTAGGAGAGCCGAAGCTGAGTACCACAGGGGTCAGAGCATCGTTGAAAGATTCAATAAGACCCTGGCCGAGCGTCTCTTTGGATACCAGTATTGGAAAGAGCTGGAAGATCCCTCCAAACGCAACAGGGAATGGACTCAGAGGCTCCCCCAGGTCGTCGCGGCTTTGAACAACGAGGCGGCCAGGGCTACGGGAATAAAACCCAGGGATGCCATAAAAAAGAAACACGTGGAACACAAGTCCTACGTCAGAAGTTCGAGGGCGGTCTTCCCCCATGAAAAGAAATTAGGTAATGTCACGGTCCGATATCTCTATGAGCCGGGTGAATTAGAAGGAGGATCCAAAAGAGCTACGGATCCTAATTGGTCTTTGGAAACTTACCAGATCCGAAGCGTAATAGCTAAGAAGGGTCAGCCCATCTTGTATTATCTTCACGATGGCCCCACACGTGGGTTCGTCATGGAAGAACTGCTTATCGTGTGATGTCCGAATGCTATCGTATGCACTCCGTCATCACACATCCATCGCTTACCGTCAAATGCAGACAGCGACACCTTCTCCTGTGTAACGTTGTGTATTTGATGTCCGTAGCTGCGCAGGCTGTTCATTTTATGTCGCTGTTCCTTACGCGTACGCAGGACCTTTAAGTAGGAATCGTGGGTTATGTCCTTCTTAACCACGTATTTTTTTACGCCTTTAGCTTTCTTTTCTACACCGTCCAGCTTTAGCACGCTGTACATCTTGGGTTTCAGGCCCACGTATTCCACTATGGGTTTTCCTTTCATCTCATCCTTCATTTTCCCGATTACTTTCTTGTTTTTAGGGGAGTAAAGAAAGTGGTCGCGTGGGTAATCGCTGGTGTCGTATTCATCGATGTCGGGAACACAGTCTTCGTAAATGTCTTCCGTCTGCACCTCTAGTATCAAGGAATCGGTGTCGGTGTATAAGAGGCGGCACTTATCACCGTATTTCGGTTTTAGCTTGTCGTAGTAAAACTCATACATCAGCAGTTTTGATAGGTCCAGCACTGTAAACCCCGTGTATACGGGTTTATTCAGGAATAGATTCGCTTTCTTCATGTGAATCACGTAGAAGTTTAACATTTCTACGTATCTAACGAACCCGGGCTGTGACACGTATGCTTCTGCTTCCTCTCTGGTGCTGGCTATCTTTATGCTTACGCGCTTGCGGATGTTCTCCATTGTCTTACCAAATACGCTATTGTTCATTAGTTTAAACAGGTTCTTTTCGAAGTCATTCTTTGCCTGCGTACGCTTTTGTGTGTTAAAGTCAATGTAGGAGCGCATCCATGGTTCCTGCGTGAACTTCAAAACGCGGTGGATCTTCTTCACGCGTAAGCCGTGGCGCACATAGAACTGCAGGTTGCGGTAATGCACCACGTACTTCTCCTTGTCCATCAGGTTCATCGTTAGCTTCCTGTATGGCTTGTAGCCAGGGCACATTTCCCTCTGCAGCGGACTCAGCTGCTTAAATGGTATTTCTATTGCTTCTGGTGCTAATGGGAACTCATTATGCGCGTCGTGCAAGTGCTCTGGGTATTCCAAATCAACCTCCAGCACGTAACCTTTGTCGTCTTCTTTACCTACGTTTAGGTAAAACTCTATGGGCTTTATGTTGTCCCATTCGAAGTTGCGTACAGGTAAGTGCTGCGACATTGCCCAACCGTAGAGGTTGTTTGCGTCTAAGTAGAAGATGTATGTGGTTGGCTTCTCCGGGTCGTACTCCACCGTGGGATTGTTCGCTTTTGCGTATCGTCTGCTGGGTCCGCAAACACCGCCGCGGATACCGTCTTCCATAAAGCGGTACATGTCGTATTCCGTTAGGAGATCCAGTTGCGCGTTTGTCTTCTTTAGAAGCGCACTCCAACTAAGCCCAGGAGCCGTGTAGAAGTTCGCTGGATCCAACCCGTAGTATTCCATTGCCATCTTTCGAAAGCTTTGGAAAACATCTGCGAGCAGCACTACGTCTGAACGTAGGTAGATGTCGTGGTATTCTCCCATATTCTCACAGGAGTACTTTTCCCACACATCTAACGCATGCTGGTACTCCTCGTCCTTTATACCGGACTCGTTTAGGGTGCTGTAGAATCTCTCTTTGGGTGGTAGGGGTTCTTTGAATCGATCCCAGGAGTCCATGTATTCGTATGGGTAGACTCCTTTCCTTTCCGCGCCGTATTGACTGGAAATGGGGAACTCCGTGTTGTATTTAACCAAGTTTGCTAAGGAGTCCGCCATGAACTGCTGCGAGTCTAAGAACTTCAGCTTGCCCACAGTTACGGACATGTACCTTTCTTTGTTGTTGGGTATGCACTTTACTTCGGAGCCGTCTGTTCCTTGTAAAAGTAAGTGACTGTCGTAACCCCTTAAATTGTGAAAGAATACGGGTATTTCCATTTCTGGATCTACTTTGAAGTTTATATTGCATTTCCAATGAGCCGCTCCTCTGTATTTACCCGTGATGTGGCAGTGATCTCTAACCTTATCCACATAGAAATCCTCAACGAATGCTTTATGACAATGAATGCAGTGGGTGGAAGGCTTGTTGGGCTTTTCCCCCTTCCTTGCATACCTGCCACATTTGAAATGAGCTTCTCCTAGATACTTTCCATCTTCGTCCCACGCTTTCTTGGCCCGTCTTCCAAACTGGAGAAGCGTATGTTGGCAAATGTGGCATTTCTTTGCCTTGGTAAAAGCCTCCTGGTTCTCTTTGGTAAATACCATCTTCTTTGGGCGTCTTAATTGTTCTCTTATCTCTTCCTCCTCTTCTCGCAATGCTTCTAGAAACTCATTAGCTGCGTTCTTACCTCGGTAAATCACAGGAGGGTTGGCCTTACCATCTGATCTGACTACTATGTAACCAAAGGAGCAGATCTCGTGTAATCCTACCTTATTCGTGGCGCCACTTTTCTGCTCTTCCTTAGTTATCAACGCTTCAAAGTCTGCATATATCACGTAAGGCACCTGCATCTGCTTTTGATGGTCTGAGTACGATAGGTTCTTATCTGTGGGCATCTGGATCCGTTGCGCCACTTCTTCGACTCCGCGACATATTTCGTCGTGATCCTTTAGAGCTTTAACGCTGGTAAAGGATAACAAACAACAGTCGCAGAAATATTTCTTGCCTTTGTGTTTGGTGTGTCTGTAAAATAGTCTGCTAATATGTTTAACCCACGAATAATGTCCGCCGTGGTAGAAAAGGTGTATTCGTTCTCCTTTACTCTTTGACAACACTAGTGGTACTATCGTTTGGTCTCTGACTCCGTAAACGTTAATTGCTAAATCGTTTATTTCCTCAAATATGGGGATGTCTATCAACTGCATGGGAAATTCCACACCATCCCACTCTAAATCGTCTGTGGGATACTTACTTGTCCTACATGGATCCTTCTCTGCTGGATACAGTGCGGATCGTATTGCCCACATAAAGCAGCGGTTGTCGTCATTCTTTACGTTAACGATTGCCTTCTTCCTTTCTACCCACACCGGCAGGGGCACGTAACTTCCTCCTCGTATTGGCACGTACCTTGCCATGCTAACCTCCATACCTTCTACCTCCTCCACTGTCCAACCTGATCCTTCTTTCGTGTAGTTAGACAGCGACTCCATTATTGCTTCTAAGGCTTCGCTGAGTGACCTATCCAGATTGGTGGACTCTAATATCACTAACGACTTTGATCGCAGCATTGCTGTCGTCGTTGCCTCATCTTTTGACAAACTTACTTCTACCATTATACTCGCTTTCAGGGCTCCTAATTCTTCTATGCCTTTTCGAAGCGTTCTCTTGACCTTCCTTTCTGACTGACGCCAAAACTGTCTAACATCAATCTCACCGTTACCGGGTATTGACACCGTTTCGAAATTGCTTTGGGATTCCATCTATATAATAGGAGATATCTTATACCTAATTCCAGACCCTTTTCAGATCGTCGTAGTCATACTCACAATCCTGACAATGCCAAAACAATTTAACCTTAGTCTCAAACTTCTTACCACATCCACAATTATAGCTGCTCATACATTTCGTCTTCATCTTTAAATGCTTCTTCAAGTCCACTTCTTTCTTAAAAATTCTCTTGCAATCTTCGCACTCCATATATAGACTAACATATTTTACATAAACACGGGATGCGGGTAATCGCGGTACGAATCGAGGGGGGTACTTTAGACGGGTAATCCTCCGGTGGTCGTTGCGCTGGAACCCCCATCCCCTATACTACTTAAGTAATATACAATATTCGTGTCCGTGTTGTATCAGATATACAATCACTCGCCTTCGGCTCGTGGTTGTATATCTGATACAACACGCCCACTCGTACTGCATATATTACGTATTACTTTTTTTCACATTCAGCTTTGCACGTGCTCTAATAAAGAATTTGGAACTTTTGATCAAAACAAAATAATTTGTTACCTAGAATTTTTGACTGCTTTAACTTTGTAACTAAATTTGGAACAATGATAATTATTGTTCCAAATTATTTGTAAAAATAGTTTGTGGCTTACAATTAAACACACAATGTAGAACTGTTTATTCACCGATACAATCTTAATACTATAAATTCACTCAATGACTGCAATATTATATATTAATATTTGCTAAAAAAATGGTTTACATGCAAGTAGGCTAGGAATGAACAGAACTTTGGTTTAAAAAAAAGATTTTTAACTTGTAATCAGGATGGTTTTGAGATTAAACTTAGTTTCCAACACTGAAGTTTGAGGCTGTACCTTATCTAGTGCTGTTATATTGTAAAATTAATGCATCGAGTTGTCCATGTTGTGTAATTACTGTTTTAGGGACTGCCTCATCGTATGGATTGCAATTTGTTTCTTTTATCTAGAGAACTTAGGTGATTTTTTTATTTCAGTTTGGACGTGTGATTTTTTAATGTACTTGACTTTGCTGATATTTTTAAGGATAAAGAATTCCTAGTCTCCTTTTGACAGCTGGTTTTAGTGTCGTCACATATTGTATTCCTCTGCCACCAAAGGTGTTGCAGGAAGACACTCAAACTGGTTGCAGAGAATGCTAATCACAGAGAACACTAATGGTACATAACTGTAACACACAAGTTATCATTAAACATTCCTTCATTAGCTCTTCATTAGAATTGGTTAATCCCTGTTACTACATAAGCCTGGGGGCCAAGATTATAATGTAATAACAAGGTATCAGTATTAAGCAGGTTAATTTTTGTATCACCACTGAGCAAAACAAAAAAAGGTTTCATAACAACAGAATGTCTTTCTAATAAGCAGTTACAGTCCATTAAGTGGGGCTTAACTATACTCTTAATATTTTCTTTGCATTAAATGCCTTGCAGTTTCACTATAATTTGAACTCCTTGGTGCAACTTAATTGTGCTGGTCTATAAAAAAGTAGCTTTTTTATTTTGTTAATTTAGCTATTTCAGATTTTTAATTTAATTCTAAATTTTTGAATCAGTCATAAGTCCTGGGCTTTTGAAAGCCAACTTCCTTCTTTTCACTGCTTCTAAGATCTTGCGTCGTGGACCGAGGGGAAGGCCTAGCTCCTGTAGGTCTTTATCGCAGCACAGCATTAACGCATTAAGATCGATACTCTCTTTGAGAAATGAAGTAGAGAACTGTTCTAAGTTCAACCCTGAGAGAAAAGTAACAACAGCTCTCATGTCATCAGAAACCTCAGTTTCTGCTGAATAGTTGTCTTCTTCAAATCCTGCCGACTGCAAGCTTTCTTGATCATGATCATTACTTGTGCTGCTCTTTCGAGAGGATTGGCTGTTTTGACTTTTATGGCTTTTCATGCTACCATTTGACTTGCTTGACACAGATGGATAAAGAATTTCTGTGGAAACATTCCCCTTGTCATCGTATTTCTTTATTATGTGTCCTGATGTTGCACTAAGATTATCACAGTCGGAATCATCCGACACCAAGCTCTCGGATCCATCTTGAAGTTGGGATGATGTTTCTTTAATAACATCTAAGTCATCAAGAGACTTTGAAGTGGCCATTGGACCTGGTTTGAAAATCAAATTTGGTTGGCTTAGGGATGGACGCTTTGTTTCAGGATTTAAAGTATTGCCTGGTTTTTTTCTCTGCAGAGTATCATGAATTTTACCTTTGAGTGCTTTGAATAGATTTGACCTTTCAGAGTATGTGTCAGAATAAACATGTGAAGTTGCATTTTGGGCTTCCCACTGGTCACTGTTGTCATCAAACCCATGCCCCCCTGCCAACTCGGAGAAAGTTCGTGACCGTCCATTTGTCATAGATATTGCACTTTGCTTTCCCAAATTGTCATCTTCCTCTCCCATGTTTCCATTTCCCAGTTGATCATATTTATCTTTTAATTCATTTTTCACTTTCTTCTCGTATGCCTTGTTTCTTTCTTGTTGCAGTTTTCTTTGCTTTTTTACTCTCTTAATGGCTTCCCGTTTTGCATGGAGTTTCTGTTTTTCCACTCCTTTTTTATCTCGAAGCATCTGGATTGCAATCAGTCCGTCAAGATGTCGAACACATTCCATACGGCCATGATATGCTGCATCTTCTAAGGGAGTCCGACCATCATTGTTTAATGCCCAAATATTGCACCCAAAGTTGGTTAAAAACGACAAACAGTTAAGCTGACCACAGGATGCTGCGAGATGCACAGCTGATGCCCCATCATAATTTGGCTTGTCAGGATTCCCCCTGTCATGAAGAAACAAAATTGTTAATTTGCCAGCCATTTTAACAATAGGTTGTGTCACTTTGCTTCACTGGATTGTCCAATACATTTCTGGTTGGCACATGACCCTACCCCCTGTAAAAAGAGACGTTGTGTCAAAATGAACACCAGAAATTGAAAGAGCACCTCAATATTAATAAGAAGGCAAAGTTTTAGCCTATGATGTCGACTATAGTAGAAATAGCATTGAATATAAAATTGAATATTCCATAAGGATTTGTATGGGAAAATATTGATGTGCTTGGATGGCAACTGAAACTTTGCCTTCTTACTAATGACAAGGTGCTCTTTCCATTTCTGGTGTTCATTTTGACAAAACGTCTCTCCTTACAGGGGATAGGGTCACGTGACCTGTTGATGCAAAAGGCCTATTAAAAGACATTGAATCAACCAAAACAAATTTATTCATTGTTTATAGTCATCAAAATTGAAAATGGATAAAGAAGCTAAGTATCTAATTTAAAAAAGCTCTGGGTAAATAGGATCTTTTACCAAATCAAAAACCCATAAACAATTTGCTTCTACTTTTGTTTGAAGGTCGTACTGCTTTAATGTGTTCGCATGTATATTGGCTATCTTGTTTTTCACTTAATAATAATTGGTAAAGCCGATATTGTGCATTAATTGTTTTAGAGAGGTCATGTTTTGGAACATCTGAGATTTTTTAAAATACAATTTCAGCAAAATTTTGAAATATAGATGTAAACAGTTCACGGTTCACTGAACTTTGTTTGTGAACTTCCGAACGAACTTCCCAACCCGCCGCAGTAAAGTAATGTGAAATGCACTGTAACCACAAACTTAACATTAAAAAGTTTGAACAATACTGAATATTATATAATATCCAAGAGCTTTATATATATTTGGCTCTACTTTTTTTACTTTTATTTGTACTTTTAACTCTCTGATATGTGAATGTTTTTTTATTATTATTATTGTTATTATTTCTTCGGTGGTTGGAGCTTGGGAGGCCAACTCAATATAGGGTGTGTCAAAATTATAGAAAAATAAATTAGATTCAAGAATTGTTTTTAGAAGCAAAATAAAAAAGATGTCGATTCAATAGAAATCAGCTTAGTTTGGAGACCATCTGCAGGAGAGAGAAAGCCAGCAGGTTATCATTGAGTATCATAAATAGAGTAATATTAATCTTGCACACATAAGGTAGTAAAGCTTAGGAATACATGTTTGTCAAGACCTTTGAGAACTTATGTCCAGAATGACCTCTTGAACTTAAATAAAATAATTGTGGTGAGTTTGTACGGAACTAGCAACAACTAACAGGATTAATATGCCACAAGCTAGAATTTGCATAATCACTTGGTATTTTGTAGAATGAACTGCATACGCTGTGCGAACCATTATCGACCTTTGACGCATGTCTCTGTAGGTGGGCATGCCTCATGATAGGTTAGCGAGGCATTTTTTTTCTTGGAAATCATTGCAATAAATAGAATGAATAAAATGACTCGACATGTCCGAAACTTCAAAAATAAAAACTCCACTTGTGTACAGCTTGGCTGTCCGTTCTTTTAAAATATATTAAGGCTTTGAAACTTCGAACCTTCGTGAAAAACATTGGAGGCGTAAAGGTTAATCAATAGAAAAAATTTACGGAATGCCACTAAATATAATGTGAAATTTTTCTAGGAGGCTCTTTGATCGATGTTGTACCACTCATTAAATTTCTTTCATTGTCTTCAACACACAAAACAATTGATATTATTTTCAGCTTGAGTCACTTCGTTGTCAACGCAATTCGTTAGATATTTTGTGAATTGTTTTTCATTGATGTCGAGTTTCCAAATGTTTCATTCATTCAATCGCAGCAAAATTCCAACTCTTCACTCATTCGGAGTGGATATATTTTATTCAAACGAATTAGAAAATGAATTAGAGCATTTGATAACGCAATCGGTGGAAAGCACTCCAAGACTAAGTTTCCAGTTTCTAAGTAATAGTTCATACCTATTAGGGTAATCTTGTGTTCTACTTTTTCGACATCTCAAGTTCTACTCGCGACTTTGTTTACGTTCGTTTTAAAGAAAGGTGTGAAAAAAAAAAAAAAATTGTATATCAAAAGCTCGTATCCTATTGTAGCTCATATTTACATTGTTAAGTCTTAATCGAAAACTTTAACAAAGCTAGAAAGTTTATGGAAAAAATCAAAGTTGAATCGAATAGAATACTATTTTGTCTTTATTTCTATTTAAATGCAAATTTATTCTATACTGAACAAAAAGTATTCGAAATGCATGTTTTTGTATGCGATACAATAGCATGGATTTCAATGTTATTATTTTGTACAATATACTTAAGGATTTACCTTCTTTGAACGGATTTTAAAGGATAGACTAAGGTTATTGAGCCTACTTGAAATAAAAACTTCAAAACCACGGGAGAGTTTATTTCCGAATTATAAAAATCTGAATATGAAAAGCAACTAAAGTGCATCTGAAAAAAGCCCACACACTGCAGGAAATTGGGTGTGTAAATGAGCTGTTTTCGAAGAAAAAAAAATAATCCGAAGTGTATACAGGTGTTATACTTTTTAAAACTCACCCTTTTCCTACTAATAATCGAAGGGCTTCAACGTTTCCACAACTCGAGGCATAATGAACGGGAGTCATACCATCTTCGTCTTTACGATTCGTATCTCGCTTCGTAGCTGTCTTTAGTAGATCGACAATGCCGTCTCTGGCAGCTTTGTGGTACGGCTCTACCATGATGGAGCTTTAACTTCCCTATCTCATTCACAAGGGATACTTATTTAAATAATAAGTTCTCAGAATCAATTATCAAATGTAGTAGGTCCATACGTTACGCTCAACGGATCGAACATTGAAAATAATTTATTCAGTCTGAGAAAAATAAATACTCACACTTACCCAGCCTGCTTAGCGCCCTTAAACCGGAAGTGATATTGTCACTGCCGTTTGCGTGAGTGACTGACTACTTTAGGTGAATATTTTTACGCAGCTTGATGTATTTTTCTTTAGAATGTTTAGTCAGTGATAACAATAGGATCTATATGATAGATAACTCATGATCAGTTGCCATATACAATCAAATTATTCATTTATTAATTTCGCCATACTAAAAAAAAAAACCCGCAACCGCGTTAGCCAATATTGCCCTAATTCACTATGACGTCACTGCTTGTTTATGTGGGGGATAGAATCGCCAAATCCCATAGAGGGTTCGACGAAATTTGCTCCTAGCGAAACAGTTTAATCTAAAATGGCCTGGTTTTCAGATATGATGTGTTTTAAAATATGTACTAAAAATATTCTGAGCGTTTGCTGGCTATTCTACTTCTCTTCGTGGATTGATGCGGGTTTTAGAACAATTTTCGTCGAATTTGTGTTGATTTGACCCCTTCCGACGACCATGATCCTTTGCGTTTAAACAATAGATTGTTTTGATGTGACGTCATAGTGAATAAGGGCAATTGCTGGGGGCAAGTGATAAAACCCGAAAAGTGTGCGAATAGAAAAATATTATATTACCAGCTAAAAACGTGCAGATCAATGAGGGTTTTTCCTACCATGGACCCAGAGGCGCTAGAGTGCGAGCGTAGCGAGTTTCTTTGCGAACCGAATATAATAAAAATATATATTTGTTCGGCTCGCAAAAACATAGCCTTATTTATAAAAACACATGAAAGCGCTTCTGGAACCAAGGTAGGGTTTTCTCTTTATTGTGTTTATTTTAGATCATGGTCGAACTGCCTGATCTGATTGGCTAGCAACGCTAACATGTTAAATTTTGACAGCTTTAATTTGCCAAACATTAAATTCCCTGCTAGCAGAACCTATTTTCCTTTTGTTTTGGTTGAGAGAAAGAGAAGAGAGATTCTGCTAGCAGGAAAGCCAAACGCTAAACAATTTTGAAAGAAATTACTTGTTTGCTTGATATTGTGGAATGGGACTGATATATAATGCCTGAATAGTTTGAAGGGCTTTTCTTGTTTTCATGCTTTGTTGATATCTGACTCAGACGAGTTATTGTGTCGTCCTTGATTGGTTCTGGTGATTTTTAAGGAGATTATGCCGGGGAGTAGTTTTGGTCTGGCACACCTAGCCGCATTGAAACGGCTACAACTTCGTCTTGAATAACTCGATCTGCAAGCGCTTTTCACACAATGTCAGAAAAGGATTAAAGGTTTCAAAAATGATAAATTCGTTTGGAGCGGCCTTTTCGTTATGATGTAATGATGACATCATAGAAATCGTTTACCGCTTATTTTCTCGAAAACTAGACCTAAACTTTCAAAGCGACTTGCGCCAGTCGATAGTATTTATCAAGGCACCCAACATATTGCAATATGAAAAAAATGTATGAGAGCGTTTTCCAAATATTACGCGATGAATATTTTCATGGACTTTGACTATTATTTTCCAACGTGTCAACTTTATACCATCAAAACCGGAACTTAGTAGATTCAATATTTTTAGTAACTAGAATATAGGTACGGATATAGACACTGTCCTTATTGAGTATGAATCAAATTGTGGCTTTCTTTCTAACGTAATGGATTTTTTGATATGAAGCTAAATTACCCCATTTGTTGTCAAAAGCGATAGAAAATATCGATGAAAGCGGCATTCAAAAAATCGTCGAACGATTTTTTTCTAAATAAAGTCACTGAAAGATGTATCTTTTACAAATATTCTCCTTTAATTTCATATGCATTGAAGGGTTTTAAGGCAGTCAAATAAAAATAAGTACGTTCACAACTATTTTCGCTCACTGCTGCTTGTTGATTATTCACGCTTGACTTCCGTGTTATTCCTTGTCGCGTGCTGTTAAGTCTGACTGAGGGAAGGAAAAACTGGAGAATTTTCGAGTTACGATTTTCGAGTTACACATTATTCAAGTTACGCGCTCGGACACACCCATGTCTTGGGGACCACGCCCACTTTGCATCTGTGCGTAACTCGATGACAAACAGCGTTGAAATCAAACTCGAGTTACGTAACTCGAACCCAACAGATTGAACCTTATTTTTCAAGTTACGCGCTATTTCCGTAACTCGATTCTAAAAGTGGACAAATATTGCTTTGAGTTAAACTTTTGTTTTTTTCGCGTTATTTTTTTAGACTGATTCCATAAGTCAAGGTGGTTGTCTCGCTCAACTATCTACAACCGGCGCAGGTGTGCTTATTGTTGATTGTTGAAAATTACGTAAGCAGAATGAAACACAAAACTAAGCCTATTATCATGGTTTTTTTTTTTTTCATTACCGTGCCTTCGAGAAGTGACGAGGTTGGATCATTCGGGATAAAGTATTTGGTACTTTTCGTACCTTTAAATGCATGAAGGTTCGGTTCATTTATTTACTTGCTTGTTTGCTTGTTAGTTCTTTAACTGACTTCGTTCATAGTGTTTTGTGTTTGTTCTCTTGTTTTTTTGTTTGTTTGCTTGTTATTTGTTGGGTTTGCATGTTTGTTTGTAAGTTTGTTTGTCTGCTCTGTTGTCGGACTTTGCATGTTTCACGGTTCGTTTTTCTGTTCGTTCGTTTGTTTGCTCGTTCGCTTGCCTTTTTCTTTAAATTTATTTATTTGTTTCTTTGCATGTTTGTCTGTTTTTTTTCGCTTGTGTATGTTTTCCTGTTTGTTTGTTTATCTCTTGCATGTTTGTTTTCATTATTTCGTTGTTGTTGTTGTTTTTTGGATGGCAATGAACTAAACATAAGTTTTACTGGGCATGATAAACAACATTCACTTGGTAATGTCCAAATCCCTCTAACCTCTCAATAGTTTCAACTTTTCCCTCTCTTGTGACCTAGATGTTTTATCAAAGCTTTCAAAGCTTTTCTCACTGCCATATCCAGTGTAGTGTTTAGCAGTCACTAATGGTGTCCGAGCTTGATTGATTCGAGGAAGGACTAATTCCTTACGCTCTATGTCATCTGGAAGCTCAATAAAACTAATCTTTTTACTCCCTCTTTGAATTTTTATGCCGTTTGAGCTTGAAGTAGTACTTTCCATAATACTCGAATTCTTTCTGTTACTGTCTAAAGTTTCATTCCTCCCGTTATTTTCATGGTTTCCCTCTTCACTTGCAGACACAGCCTCTTCTCGGCTGTAATTTAGATTTCCTGTTTCCATATGTTCTTCTGCAGTTTCTGTATGTTGTTTGACTTCATCTCGATAGCCCTGCTTCCCTTTGGCAACGTCCTCTCCTTCAAGATTATTTTCCTTGGCTCTTGTCTTTAAATCGTCAAGAAAAGATGGATACAATGCTGTGATGTTGTTCTTTTCTTTCTTCATATCACCTGTCATTTGTGCAAATGCAGTAAAAGCCCTAACTTTTATAAAGGCGGTTCGTATTTTTTTATCTCTGGATTCCTTTTCTTCTGGTGTTTGTAACACCGAGGAATAAAAGTCCTCTTTATTGTCATCGCCGTTCGGTCCCATCCAAATGCCTCCAAAATCTCCAATCTCTTTTTTCTCATTCGACTTTACTAAAAGATGTTTTTGTTCAAACTTTGCCTTTCCACTTTCGCTAGATTCAGATGCTCCAGCATTTACCTGAAATACACTGAAATCTTTATCTTTCGATTCCTTGCCAGATGTTTGCTGTACCGTAGTCTGCTGGAAACCTTTTTCAATGGTAAGCAGCTCATTTTCCTGGCAGCCAACGTTGCTATGGCAACCGGCTTTCTCAACAACCACGGTGTGAACTGGGTGAACAGTATTTGCGTGGCAGTCAGCAGCTTTGACAAGACTGAAGCGTTTCTTCGTTTCTAAATGTCGATGCGGTTTTTGAATGATCCCACTAGGGACTCTACCCTCCAGGACCACACTTGATTGACAGTTATTAATGTCACGTGACTCTATGCCACCAATGGCATTCACGCTACCTGTGTTAGTGTTAGTATTGGTGTCTTGGATATGACTCGTGACGGAGTTGCTTGGCTTCCAAAAGTGCAGAGTTCTCAGCATGCATTTTCTGAAGTGTTGGCTTTGGACGCTGTAGACGAAAGGATTTACGCTCGAGTTGAAAAGAAGAAATACATGTGTGAGAGTTACAATGAATGGTAGATGCGGAATGGTTATAAAGTTGGCTGTTAACCACAAAGTAAGGTTTGGAAGCCAGCATATACCATAGATGATAGTCACGGTGATGACCACCTTAGTCACGCGCTTGCGTGACCGGATCACAGCCTTGCGTGACTCAGATACCCTCCCATCCTTTTTGATCCAAAGATCGTAGACGACTTTTCCATACAGGAGTCCCATAGACAAGAGAGGAACAGGACCACAGGCGAAAAACCAAAGAAAAGCCCACGTCTTCTGGATGATGTCAGACCACTCGTAAATACAGGAAGCTTTCTTCTGATCGTATCGTATCGCTATGAAATCCGGCATTATAAATCCTATGGCATACATCCAGCAAACGACCAACACAATCTTGAGCTTTTTTTTATTCAGTCTACCACGTGAACTATAAGGATGAACAACAGCACTGTAGCGCTCGACGGAGATGACGATCAGAGTGAAGACCTGCGCGTGAAGCCCCACCCAGGAAATGGTCCCAAGGACACGAACTTGCAGATGACGTCCGCGCGCACATCGAAGGGATAGACTATGCTATCAGCAAAGACATAGCGCATCAGAAGAAAGACAGCGACAAGTGTGTCAGCAATACCGAGGTTGATCAGGAGGTAATACATTACGGTGTGCATCGAGCGATTCCGAAGAACAGATAAGACAACGAGAGTGTTGCCTAGAACGCCACAAATGGAAAGAACACCGATAAACACTTGGATAAAGAGTACTCCTTCGTACGAATCCAACACTATTTGCCCCATCCTAGTCGATGTAATGTCTCAATTAGTGACTGACAATGTATGTTCCGTCATTTGATGGGATAAAACCCACAATTTAAAATGTTTTATCTTTGCGAATCAATTGTGGGTCCCTTGTTTTGTCCCTTGTTTTTCAACCATATTCTGCCTTTCTTGTTTCTTCTTCTTCTTCTTTCTTTCTTGTGACAACGAAGCAATAGCAAACACACTGTGCACTTGGAAAATTCTATATTCGTACAAAAAAATCATAATTAAAATTTTGGCTTGTGTTTTTTGATGTTCTTCATAATGCATCCGGACGTTTAGTGAGTTAATTATTTAAATATATATAAAATGAGAAAAACTAATAGTATAGTATGGAAGCAAAAGAACAGCAAAAAGAAAATACTGGTGAAAGGAATTGTTAAGCAGGAAAAAAAGAAATATCACTGAATACAGTATGTTCAAAGGTGTTTTTTTTTTTTTTTTTTTTTTGCTGCAAATTTAAGCGATTGAGACGAGAAGCTTGAGTAGAAAGTTTCAGATTACTTAGCAAACAAGCCAGAAATAAGGTAGCATGAAGAAGAAAAAAACTGTAGTTTAAAATTAACCAAACCTGTTAGGTATTTTTTTCCCGCCGGCTGTATTAAGAGAAGACGAAAAGCTTAGCTTAGGTGAGTTTGAGATTCACATTGGAATCAAGCCAGATGTAAACTATAAGCTTACAAAATAGACCAATGTGATGAATGGATTAAGGTGAAAAGCTACTTCAGTTAGCTTGAGTGAGTTTGGCAAGAGACTCGCATTGAAATTAACCCCGAGAAGTGAAGTAGGGGAAGAAAACAAGGTGTTTTTTTAAGTCCTGGCTGCAAATTAGTTTAAGAAAAAACGAAAACCTTCAATGCAATCAAACCAATAGTGAAGTAGGGAATGAAAACGTAGCTATTATTTACAGTGTGTGTAATTGTAGAAACTTTCGTTTGCTGACATGAAGATTAATAAAGCCATACAGAAATATATAATTCGGCATAATAGGCTGCTGGTGGGCTTAGATAATCTATGATATCAATCATATATTAGCTTGTCCAAGTCAAAAAAATTAAAAATTTCATTAAACTTCTTGTAAAAGTAATATCTTTGGTTGATATTGGAAGAATTGACATTTTTATTTGAATAATACTCAAAAGAGAAAAAGACCCACTTGCATGAAAATCTCATGACTGGTGGGCGCTTTGAAATTTCTTGCCATTGTTGACTCGAGCGAGCTATCTTAATTTCACCTTATGCAAACAATTACTGTCTTTGCTTACAGCTGTGATTATTTTTAGTTAACTAAGTACATTAAATCATTGAAACCCGCGAAACGTTTAGAGTTCTGTTGTTAAAACTAGCGTATTGATGTATTTCGCTATGACATCATGCTATATATACGCTATTTCATGCAGCCCCTGAGTTGTGGAACTCCCTCCCATGAACATTAGAGCCTGTGATTCTCTATCAGGTTTTAAGAAAGATCTTAAATCTTGGCTCTTCCAGCAAGCGTACAATAACCATCCTAGCTAATTATCATTACTAGTTTATTCTATGAATATATTATTTATTTATTTATTTATATTTATTAATGTAATACTGTTTTGTAATTTAAGCTTAAAGTCTGTAAAGCGTTGTTGAATCTTGTAGAATTGACGCTATATAAAATAAATGTATTATTATCATCATTTTTTTTTTGTTTGTTTGTTTGTTTTTCCTTTTCTTTATAATAATTTGTTGTGCTTTTTAATGTTTGTTTGATTGTATTATTCAAACTTTTCTTCTAATCGATTCAAGTAGAAAACTGCCTAGGTTATAGTGAGGTTTACATTTGTGTGTAAGAAAAATTATAATAAAGTTTACATTATTATTATTATTATTATTATTATTATCATCATCATCATTATTATTATTATTATTATTATTATTATTATTATTATCATTATTATTATTATTCCAGGATTTATCAATGATCTCAACTCGATTGATTTTTCCAGTTCATGTGACTTGAGGTCGGAGCGAGCCGCTACCATCATAGCCAGACTTCCTGCGCGCGCAAACGTCTTCCTTCCCACGTACAATCGTCTTCCTACTTGAGCAGAACATTCCTTTGTAATTTTTATCATGTAATCAGCTTTTTTTTTTCGAGGAGCGAGCCAAACAAAAACCTCGATAGAAATTTCTTGCTAACTTGAAAGGAATGACGCATGCGGTCAGATTTCGTTCTGGGATTATATAGAAAATTTATCGAAGAAATCTCAAAAGTGCTATCAGAGAGAGAAACAACAGAGATCAAGGTAAATCCCATTTTTTGGTGCAGCTTAGCGGTTTATAGATGGGACGCCGGCGAAACTCATTCTAAAGTATATACACGTCTACGTAGGACCATAGTTAATGGGGAATGGTTATGAAACCTATTGTTACTAGGTCTTTGTTCACTTTTTTCAAGCTTGACCATGCAAAATCCTGGGTATTACCATTGTTTTACCATTGTTGGCAATGGCTGAGTGAACAGACAAAAATCTTTCTTTTGACTGCTAGTTCAAAATACTTAAAGATTTGTAAGAGATATTTGAATATTCCTTACAGCAATCCCATACACAAAGTTAATGTTTACTTATTTTGCAATTTCGGATGAGCATAAATCAAACATTGTGCACGGTCAAGACCGGTTCAACATCAAAAGCGAACAAAGACCTGATAACAATAGGTTTCCTAACCATTCCCCTCTATTAACTATAGAAGGACGCACCGCTTTTGAACCGATCATAGATTTACATCTTACCATGCGCATGTCATAGATTACGAACATTTTCTGCACATGCTCATAACGTCGTTCACTTCGAATTGTCCGTGCATTAACACTGACCTCTGATTGGCTGTTGACGGAGAGCAAATTTTGGGACACTTTGCGCACCACGCTGGCTGTACTTTTGATCGGTCATCGCGCATTCTGTCATGTAAAAAAGACATGTTATAATCATTCCTCGTTAAAGGATGAATTCTATTTTCAATTTAAATATCTTTTAAATTGCTTTCGGGACTCAGGTAATCATGAAAAATGAAATACGTATCCAATTAATTCTTAATTTTTAGTCGGCACAATTATGTCGATTGAATGAATATCAAAATCCTAAGCAATATGCTAAAAATATCGACTCGCAACAGTTTAGAGTTTTCTAAATTATGTTTATGGGATGGATGTATTGGCTAAGAAAAGCCTCCAGATGTTGGTAATATGTATAATTATTTATTCATTTTTCGAATAATGAACGCGCACAAAATTTATTATTGTTAATAAAGATTAAATTATTCACTAAAAAAAGGAAAGGAAAGGAATGGACAAACCTTGTATCTAAAGAAATCATTGAACTGATGAACGCGCACAAAATTTATTCTTCTTTCCATAGTAAATTAACTACGCTTTTTCTAAAGGTAAAAAACACAAGGTAAGGAGATCCGCAACTTTTTTTTATCGTAGAAAGGAAGCACTTCATATTAATTCTTTTCAATAGTCAGTGGACACGCATAGGACGACAGCTAAACTAAGTAAAGGTTTTTTTATCATGGTTTCATGATGTATATTAAAACAAAATTATTTGGTTCGTTATCAATTTAGACATGAATCGGTTTTTCGTGTCACTGAAATTTAGAAGCTTTAAAATTTTACCAAATATCATTTTTTTATTCTTATGCATGTAATTTAAAATGATACGAAGGATCATTCTAAATTCTTCATCTGGTCTTCCACTCTCTTATCTAAGCTCGGTTCTCTTTGCATATAAATGTAATTAATATTTTCATAAATTTTAAACTTTAGAAATTCGAGGTTTAAGAGCGTCTAACTTTTTAAAATAAAAATTAAAGCTTTAGAAGTTAAATTCAATCTTTAAGTGGCCTAGGGGGAAATGGCGGGAAAGGAGTTTACCTCGCAGGCGCGCTTCGAAAGCAAGCGCAGCCATAACTTCAAGTAGTTATAAGTTACTTCATGTTGAAATATTTTTGCACTGAAATCAAACAGGAATTTTTAAAAAAAATACATAACTGAACCTGAAACACCATTTTAGACCTAAAAACTAAAAGTTAGATACTAACTTGACAAAAACAACAGATGTCTAACACGTTCTCGTTTCCCGACTCTGATTACTTTATTTTTCTGTAACTTTAATATATTAATTCCGTCTTTGAACAAAGATTAGGCAAATACAAAACGAGTTATAACGAACTGGAATATTTCAGCTGGAAATGATAGTGGTTTTGTTTGAGTTTCTGCTGTAGAACTGTCACTTTTGTTTGTGTACTGACTCCTACAGCTAGGAAAACAAACTGACTACCTTCCTGGAAGTTTTTTTAATTAATTTGTACCAAAGTTTAGACGACTAGTAAGAAAAGCCTAGAAGAAGTGTTTGTATAGGATAGTGTTGTATTTAGGATTGAAATACGTATGCAGTCATTTCGTCTTTTATAATCCATTTGTATTGTTGGATAGAAGTTCCATATGTGTCCCAGAGCAGCACTGTATTATTATTTATTTATTTATTTATTTTTTTATTTTTTGACTTTTCCTTTTGTTTTTATTTAATAGCAAGACCTTTATATTAACACTCTACACGGAAATTGTATACTAAACAAAAGGTCTGTTGAATTTGCGTAGCACCTGGCAAACCATTCTTTTTTCAGTATTGTTTGCTATCATGTTTCACTGCTTAAAAATCGCAATGAAATTATAAGAAAGGAAGTAGTTTCTGAAGGTATCGAAAACAATAAAGACGTTCGCCTGAATACAGTTCGTACAGTTCAAAGTTGGTTTACTAATAATTAGTTTTTCCAGTTGAATAGCAAAATGATATCAGAGATACACTCTATTGCCTTCAAACAATTCTTTCAAGTCTAGGCATTTGGTCAATACAATAAAGAAAGTGGGATCTGCCATTCAAAGCTCCAGTTCGGTGTTGACACAGATTTTATGAAGACGATGAGTGTCTATTTTTTAAAATTCGATAAACTACAATTCAACACTTGCTTGTTTAGATGGTTATAAGGATTAATTGAAAACTGAATAGTGAGATCGACTCAACTCTAAGATTTCTAGATCCTTCACAGCGTAATTTTTGTACGTATAAATGTATTCTTGGTATGTGACCACACGGCGTCTACTCAACTGTTTCTCTTTTATATTTTTTTCAATCAAAAACCCTTTTTCTATAGCTATTTCTCAGTCCTTTTTCCCCCTTTTTGTACTTTCTTCCTTTGTTATTTTTTCTTTAGCATTTGGTCAGCTGTTGTAAACCATGACCACTGAATAATGTTCTGATCCCTCTATTAACTTCTTGTTGGTAATGAATATAATTCACTACTCAAGGTCAAGCTGCCCAAATATACGAAACCTCTTCTATTATATTACGAACAACTATAATAACAGCTTTTTTTCTTTACCCTATGAAATACTTTCGTTCTCATTCTCGAATATTTGAAATAATAAACGAAGGATCCATAAGCGGGAAGAAAATAAATAGGTCCCAGTATGACGCTGCGGAACACCACAGTGGGACCTTAGAAATTGCATTCGTACTAAAGAAGCGTATAAGACAATATATTTTATTAGAATCCCAGAACAAAACGTGACATTGGAACCGTCATAAATATTACTTCAGTCAGAAAGCTGCTTGACTAGTCTGATAACAGATTTCTCCTCGGCATAATATAGAATAGTTGTCAACTAACTTTTATAGGCGAGAGCAACTCATAACGTACACTTTTCTTCGTATTCTAAGCAAGATTAATGTTTTTAATTTCCTTTCTAATTTCTTTGACTCAATTTACTCGTGACCAATTTTGTCTCATACACATCTGAGCAATATCAAAAAATACGTTCATGCTGTTAAAACTTCATTAATCTAGACTTCGTTATTGCTTTTCTAAAGCTTTGAGTGTAGCTTAGCTAGAGGTCAGTTTGGCCCTACCAAGATGGGAACATCAATTTTATGGGCAGGATTTCTTGTAACTTCTTCAATATCTCATTTCAGCACCAATTTTTTTATAATTTATCTTATCTTTTTTTTGTATGTTAACGTTAGGTAGAAGACAATTATGCAGTGATCTCAATGAAGATGAAAAGGTATTCTACCGTGTCGCATCACCTTCTCATATATTGACGTTTACAAGCCATTGATGACCAGATTTATCGCTCCAACTGCTTGCTAGCAAGATATAAAACAAATATATTCATCTCCAATTAACATTTCTTAGTTTGCTAGCTTACGTGGTAATTTCAATGTCTGTATCCGAAGAAGATGCTGTTATTTGCCGCATATTCTTTGCTGTTCTTTCTACCATCAATATCATTGGAAACACACTCGTTATCTTCTCTGTTCTTCGCAGTCGATCCATGCAGACCAATATGAACTACTTGCTGGTGAATCTTGCGATTGCAGACACTCTCGTTGGGATCTTTCTTCTTCCACGATATGTTTTTAATCAATTGGTAGAATATCCCAATGATTTGATCGCCGACATCATCTGCAAGCTCTTGACGTACGCGTCCATCTCCTGGGTGGGGCTTCACGCACAGGTCTTTACTCTGATCGTCATCTCCGTCGAGCGTTACAGTGCTGTAGTTCATCCTTATAGTTCACGTGGTAGACTGAATAAAAAAAAGCTCAAGATTGTGCTATTTGCTTCTTGGTTGTACGCGTTCTCGTTCAACATGCCATATTTTGTACTTCTCGAATACGACTATGAGAAGAAAGCTTGTGTCAAAGAATGGTCTGCGCTCGCACAGAAGATATGGGCTTTGATGTGGCTGGTGACGTGTGGTCCTATCCCTCTATTCTCTATGGGATATCTGTATGGAAAAGTTATCTATGATCTATGGATCAAGAAAAACAGGGTCACGAGTGCGTCACGCATTGCAGTCACAATGTCACGCAAGAGGGTCACTAAAATGGTCATCACTGTTGCTGTTATCTATGCAATTTGTTGGCTTCCAAACCTCATAGTTTTTAACATTCATAAATACTTTGATGATTTTCCCATTCTTGATCTCCTTTACATGCTTTCGCATCTGTTCTTGCTCCTAAACTCGAGCGTAAATCCCTTTGTTTACACGATCCAAAGTCGACGCTTCAGAAAAGCTATGATGGGAAGCCTGTGTTTCTGGAAACAGAAGCAGCTGGTGATGAGCGAGACACCAGAAACAAAGCGGTCAAAGTCTTTTACTGCAAATATTAGAAATAACGCTCAACCCTCTAATATTTACCGAATAGGGATAAAAGAAAGTGCAATAGAAATGACTAATGTTCCTGTCAAAGATGAAGTGTGTTAACACAGTCGTTCCTGTCGTAACCAAACCCAACGTCAACTTTATCGATCCCCGAGACAACTACTTCAGGGCTGATCAAAGTGGGGGCACGGTTAACTCATAGATTGAGTTAAAATGTCGCGTGTTAGGTTTTGCGGAGAGAGAACAACCGGAAAACTTAGAGAAAAGCATTCGCATCAAGAGAGAGACCTAACAAACTCTACTCACGTGATGCCAACCTGAGACGTATGTGGAGGTGATTAGAGGCGCATGACATGATGCGGCTGTAGAGTTCAGAGCCCTCGCTCTTAGTACAGTCACGCCATTTCTAAACAAAAAGCAATTCAATTCCAAGACCAATGACGTTGGGCAGCTCTGAAGTAGCCACATGCAATTACCTAATTATAATAACCTATTAGACAAAGATGATAAAACTTTAATAACGACTTTAAATACAATGTTTTTTCCCTTGATTACTGGTTTTAGCTGTAAAATAGCATAAATTATATCTAACAAAGTTCCTACAGCTGTCCTTTTCTTGAAATTAGGCCTGTAATATATACTTAAATCAATAACTGTAATGTTAGAAATAAGTATTTATATATGAAATGAGGCTCCACAATTATCCAAGTAGAGCTGTTGTCAACATCCTGTCTCTTAATCCAAGTACAGCTGTTGTTAACATCCTGTCTCGTGATGTTGTCGTACGTCTATCAACCAATCAAATATCAGCTTCAAATCAACCAATTAAATATCAGCCTCAACAAACCAATCAAATATCAGCTTACGATTCATTTTAGAAACCGCATAATTAATGAAGAGTCGTCATTGGCTAACTGTGGGAAAGGCGTGTGTTGACCTATCATTGGTTATGATTGGCTAATAAAAGAAAAGTAATGTGATTGGTTGATCTATGATAGCAATGTGGTGGCCAATCACATTGCATGGTTGATAAGCAAGCTCCACAGTAACGGCTAAAAAGGCAAGTGCAAATAAATGTTTATTTGTAGACGTTTTCTATCGAAGAATCGCAAGCTTCAAGAGCATCATACAGACAGCAAGGACTTCTTACTCTGAATTTCAAACTGTAAATCGTTTGGTGTTTCTCTCTAGCTTGATTTTCCAGAGAAAAACAAAGCTCAGGTACGCTAATTAATATAAAAATTAAAATGCTCTTTTTTTGTTTTGCTATTTGATATTTATGAAAGTTGATACACCAAATACCCTCTCGTCAGATTTTTCTTTGAACTTTTTCATGATGAAACTTCATCATACTTACGCCTGTAGAGGAGGTAAAATGAGACTCTGCTCGCAGGATACATCATACTTGAACTTGCATAAGAAATAAGATGGACTTCAAGGATTCTTAGATAAACTTAGTTTAGCTGTCATTTAACAACCAAGTGGGCTATATTTGTACGTAAAATGCTCTTTCGTATACAGGATAGTAAGTCGTGAAGAAGCAACAAATTTCTAAAGAAAAATTTCTAATTTTCGGCCAGCTTCATCAAATAGATTAATTCCGGTTTATTGGATGTGATGAATATTTGTCATTTCGTGTAGAAAAGTGACACCTAGTTAAATAGGATAAATAATTTATTAGAGTAAAGCTCATGAAAGGCGCACGCTTTTGATACGAACGGCCCTACATTTCAATATCTTAATTTCCCACACAATCTATTAAGTACATGAATCTGTTTATCGGTAAAAAGGATATTGATACCTACTAGGCTAATTACGAGACCAGAGGAAACTCACAAAACCTATAATGAGTTTCGGCGTGTGATCACAATGATTTACAATAACGGAAGAACCGCTGCTTTTCCATACGCTTTTCTCGTTTATGGAGGCTCTGGGTAGTTTTGGTCTGGCACACCTAGCCGCATTGAAACGGCTACAACTTCGTCTTGAATAAATCGATCTGCATGCGCTTTTCACATAATGTCAGGAAAGGATTAAAGGTTTCAAAAATGATAAATTAGTTTAAAGCGGCTTTTTCATTATGACGTAATGATGACATCATAGAAATCGTTTACCGCTTATTTTCTCGAAAACTAGACCTAAACTTTCAAAGCGACTTGCGCCAGTCGATAGTATTCATCAAGGCACCCAACATATTGCAATATGAAAAAAATGTATGAGAGCGTTTTCCAAATATTACGCGATGAATATTTTCATGGACATTATTCCAGCGAGTCAACTTTACGGTTCTACGGTTTTTACTCACGAGTTGTGAAGTATCATAAAACCAACGAGCGAGTCTTCGAGCGAGTAATTGGACGTATCTTTTTTTTCACACGTGAAAAAGCGAAACGCGCTTTGTGATTGATCGGGAACAGGGAACGAATTACAATATATTATATTGAGTAAATCTCGGTATGTATATGATAAAAATGAATGTATTATAATGTTAAATTGCGCAAAACAAATAATAAACTATTACTATATTTTTATACTATGATATAATGTTGAGATTTATAGCAGCTATGTTTTGAACCCGATATTTAATGCAATCGAGTATAATACACTCGTCACATAATGTGGGAGCATCTGTGTCAATAGATCCTAGGTTATTTGTGTTTAATCTCTTTCTTTTTTCTTGTAATTTGACTCTTTTCCCCATCAAGGTGGTGATGTAAGAAGAGTCTGCTCATCAATCATTTGACACATGTCCATCTCGTCAAGTAGGATGAAATAATCGCTCGACTTCAGTTTCACTTCATATCAGCTTCTTTTTTTGAACCGACTCTGACAGTGACAACACAAAAATATTACAAAGGACTAAAAGTTTAATTGGAGTAAACCTTTTGGGATCAGGAAAGTAATGGCTGTGTCCGAAGAAGATGCTGTTATTTGCCGCATATTCTTTGCTGTTCTTTCTACCATCAACATCATTGGAAACACACTTGTTATCCTCTCTGTTCTTCGCAATCGATCCATGCAGACCAATATGAACTACTTGCTGGTGAATCTTGCGATTGCAGACACTCTCGTTGGGATCTTTCTTCTTCCACGATATGTTTTTAATCAATTGGTAGAATATCCCAATGATTTGCGCGCCGACATCATCTGCAAGCTCTTGACGTACGCGTCCATCTCCTGGGTGGGGCTTCATGCGCAGGTCTTTACTCTGATCGTCATCTCCGTCGAGCGTTACAGTGCTGTTGTTTATCCTCATAGTTCACGTGGTAGACTGAATAAAAAAAAGCTCAAGATTGTGCTATTTGCTTCTTGGTTGTACGCGTTCTCGTTCAACATGCCATATTTTGTACTTCTCGAATACGACTATGAGAAGAAAGCTTGTGTCAAAGAATGGTCTGCGCTCGCACAGAAGATATGGGCTTTGATGTGGCTGGTGACGTGTGGTCCTATCCCTCTATTCTCTATGGGATATTTGTATGGAAAAGTCGTCTTTGATCTATGGATCAAGAAGAACAGTGTCACGGATGCGTCACGCATTGCAGTCACAATGTCACGCAAGAGGGTCACTAAAATGGTCATCACTGTTGCTGTTATCTATGCAATTTGTTGGCTTCCAAACCTCATAGTTTTTAACTTTAAGAACTATTTGAATAACATTTCCTTTTTGGATCTTCTTTACATGATTTCGCACATCTTCCTGCTCGTAAACTCCACAGTGAATCCATTTGTTTACAGTATTCAAAGTCGACGCTTCAGAAAAGCTATGTTGGGATCCATGTTCTTTTGGAGATCGAGAAGAGTACTGAGTAATTCAGTGTCCATGATTTCCAACTTCAGGAAGAAGAATATGTTAAGCAACGACCGGAAAAATTCCGTAACAGCTATGAAAGGAGGCGAACTACCTATTACTTTAGATTGTTATGCGCATGACACAGTCGAGATGACACGTGAGACGCATGCACAGTCACACGACGTTAAGAAATCCCAATCAAGCAAGCGATAGTTTATGAAAGTGGGAAGTATGACATTTAAGTAAAGCAACGACAGAACATTTTAAAACGGTACTGACTGAATTCATAACAAGTGACGACGTGACACTTGGAGTCACGCAACGTATAAACAGCTATGAAAGAATCTGACGAACTTCTTTAGTGCGCATGTCTTAGGGATGCCAAACAAATGTATAAGTATAGTTTTATAAATGAGCAGGAGCGTACAAAGAGATATTTAGTCGAATTTTTTCGATTGTACGTTAAGTCATCACGGCCTCTCGAAGGAGCGTTGGTGCCATTCAACAAATGTGTTCTCATTATACTAGCATCCATTGTTAATGGCAATAAAATGGCCGCCATACTTTTGTCTTTTAACTCTCTTGGGAATGCAATCCATCAATAAAGAAAACACTTGTCTGAACTTATACTTTTTATATTAATTATGATCTCTTTGTTTTACGTTGAAGATTGTATAAAATGGCTTATTTACACGTGCAATCATGGTTTCTGGTTCAACTGATCTCATTGCGAAGTTTGCATGCTAACACAGCTCAAACTGCTTTGCATTATAGTTTTCTTATTCGACATAATACTTACCTACGAAGGTCAGTCGTGTTTTCCCCATTTGCATTCTTACGTTGACAGAACTAGAGAAGAAAAATTACTGTCATTAGTACAGCACTTTCAACCAGGACTTCCATAACTTGGCTGTGATAAGGTGGACGCTGACCACAAGTACTGCATGCAACGGTTGCATAACTAATAATAATAATAATAATAATATATTTATAACGCGCATATTTCATGTGGATATGTTTATATGCGCAGAAATTAACTTTGCCATTCAATTAAATAAATTGGATAAAAAGAAATATAGATATAACATAATATAGTATAGTATATAATAATATAAATATATAAAATAAATAAAATATATAGTAAATAGCAATAAAGATGTATAAAATTCTAAGTAAAAGCTAATTTAAAAAGGTATATCTTAACAAGTAATTTAAATTTCCTGATACACAGTTCATTCCTGATTTCAACAGAAAGAGCGTTCCACAGTTTAGGGGCCGCAGATTGAAAATCCCTGTCACCTAAAGTTTTTTTACATTCCCCACTAGCTGGATTTAGCAGAGTGCCCTTATGATTCCGGAGGTTATACCTAGAAACCTTACTTACTGAAACCAAATCAGACAAATAATGTGGTGCTAGCCCACGTAAACATTTAAATGTTAACAGTAGTATTTCAAAATGAATGCGATATCTAATAGGTAACCAGTATAAACCAAAAAGAACTGGTGTGATGTGGCAAAAACGAGGAAGCCCTACAATAACCCTGGCAGCAGAATTTTGCACTCTTTGTAACTTATTGACATGAATATCAGGAAGCCCATACAATAAACTATTACAGTAATCAAGTTTACTCACTATCCCATAATACTTGTGCATTGAACAAAATAAACTTTAAGGTGGCTGCAAGCAGTTTTTATTTGAATTCAGTTTAGTAAATGATAATTTCTACCTCACCTTCAAGATTGATCATATTTTAAAACCAGATGGACCGGGATAAAAGATTACAGTGATGTAGGTTTCACTTTAACCAGCGTTACCATAGTAATGATAAACACGGGTACCTGCTAAATTAAAAGTAGACTTGGTGTTCGCATTTGGTCCCTTATTTCCTTAGTCTCCCCCACAGCCGCTTTCAGTGTCGTCACGCAACGCTTTCGACTATCATTTCCTCTGCGTGCATTTGAATGTCTCACATGAGCTACACTTCAGTTTTTTCCCCTTCTATATTTCGTTTTCCTTTCATTGGATGTTTAAAAAAAACATCCTTGTGTCCAAGTTTCTTAATTAAATAATTAGAAAATATACTTTGATTTTCTCCTCAAGTTTGCGGATAAGTGTGTTTTTTTTTCTTTTTCAAAACGCATCCTACATGGAAACTGAGGAGTCGACAATTAGTGCTAAGTTATCATTGAATAACACGACATATTGGGTCTGCTGGCCATAGCTAGCAAGGGGTCAATCATCAATCATCAACGGTCTGGGGGCAAACTAACATCTCCCTGATTAACCTGTGAATTCAGGGTTACCGGCCGTCGGGGCCGAAATCTCCGGCATAGCTGTAAATGCTTTACGCTGCCATACTGCTCCTTAGCACTACGCCTAAGTTTGGATAATAATCAAAAAAGCTGGAGTCAGTACTTAGCACATAAAATTTTAAACAGCTTAACCATATGTTGAACTACGACCTCCCATATACAATATCATAGAAAATCACTTTATAATATTAAGCAAGTGTCGAAAAATAACGAAAAGAGAAGAGGAGAGAAAGGAGAATATTTACCAGTCCCATCCCCCTCCCCGCTTGGGATTATTAGACTTCAAAACTCCAAGGGGACTGAGCCCTAGCTTTCCAAAACAAAATGGCGGACAACGAAGCACATTTGCTGGAGAAAGAACAAAGTTTAGACTTTCTTTCTGCAAGCTTTGATCCTCTTAAAGCTCTATACACAAAAGATCTAAAACCTCCTATACCTAGTATACAGGTTTTTAACAACCTTGGTGAATATGCACGTATTATTAAGGAGGGAAAACCCAAAGCTGTGGCGCCAAAAGATCCAAGAAAAACAGCAAGCTTACGTCGTGCATCGAGTAAGAGGACAAGGAACTTGAAGCCAGAATACAAACCACCTGATATTAGTACAAGATTAAAAGCAATAGCAACCACTACGGTAGCTCAAGGAGATTCGTTATCTAGTGAGAAGCGAGTTAGTATTTCTGGCCAAGATGAAGATGGTTTGTCAAAAGAGCAGGGGAAAAATGCCTTGGGTTTTGGGAGAGGACAAAGCAGAAAGAAAAAATATATGAATGTGCTGGAGAAGATGGACGGTAAGTGAAGCCACAATATGATAAACAGTAATTCTTTGAAAAAATAACTCAAACTTACCCAAAAAGTTTTAAATACTGAACCTGTAGATAATAACAGGAATTAACTCTAAAAATGAAATGGGTACATGTGTGCATGGACCTTTATCACACGGCAGCCATGTTTATCCTCGTGAGAATAAAAACCTTTGTTTCAAACTCTTGTATGCGAGGCTACGCATGGTAGAATCTATTGTTCCAACCAACATGGCTGCCGTGTGAAAAAGGCCCATTGGCAGGAAAATGGTACATTGACCTCTGATGCCTGAGACCCTGCTACGCCCCTGTGTTTATCAACTAATTGTTATTTTTTCAGCATGTGCCACTGGGCCCCTAAGCATACTTTACAAATGTCTGTACGAGAGATACAAGGTGCAAGTATGGATACGAAAGTACAAAGGATTAAGGAGTGTCTTAACTGGATATGTTATTGCCTTTGACAAGCATATGAACTTGGTGAGTATAATCTACTGGGAGGGGAGGGGAGGGAAGGGAAGGGAAGGGAAGGGAAGGGAAGGGAAGGGAAGGGAAGAGCAATTGATAAGGGGTACCAGGGCTTAAAATAATGGCTGGTCAAGTCGGTGGTTATCATTATCAGCTCATTTCTGGCTCGACGTTACTGGTCAAGATGACCCGCAAGGCAAAGATTTGACAGGACAAGTTCCAATTTTGGCTGACATTGACCAATGACTGGCTTTTTTTTTTTTTTTTTGAAAGCCCTTATACTGTAAGTCATCATCTTGGAAAGTAGGGTGGGTACAATCTTTTGCATGGACAAAATAGGCAAAGAGGTCTTTTAGAAGATCTTGAGAGATTTGTCAGAAACAGACTACACAATGAAAATATGGGAACCTTGGGGTAAGGGGGGAGGGATTGGAGGGAGAAGTTGTTTCCATACCAGGGTAGTCGTCCAGGAAGAAAAGACTCAAATAGGGTGGAAGGAAGGAGGGGAAAGGATGAGAGGAAAAACATGATTGGATGGGCTACACATTAAATATGATAGCCTAGCTATGCTGGAATCAGACCAACCAACCAAGACCTCAGCTTTTTGATTATCTTGGTAGTTTTCACACAGAAAAATATTCCTGTAATAAGACAAGTCTATTTAAATCTTGTAGGCTTTGATGGATGTTGATGAAGTTTACACAACTGAAGATTTCCACAGGAATGAATGCTGTTCAAAGGAGGGAGGGAAAACAAAGAAGAAAAAGAAGAAAAAGAAAAGAAAACAGAAAAGTCACTTAAATCAGATAAAAGAAAACCTTATGGACACAGATAAAAAAGAAAATATTTCTGTAGGATATATTCCACCATGTGATAAAATTACTGAAAAATCTGTTCTTGAATTGAAAGAAAATTTTATACCCCCTTCAATTGAGAGTACTACAGCACAGGATGTTGGAACAGATTTGACACAGGTTGTTGACCTAAACAGACCATTTAAATCTTTAAAATCAGATAGCCGAAAAACAGTATTTAAGAGCAGCGGCGAAGAAGGTACACAATTTACGATAATGAAAGATGAAGAAACAAGTTCCTCATTGGTAACAACTAAGGAAAGTGAAAAGACAGAAATGCTTTCTGCAGACCAGCTTGCTGTCCTGAGCAGGCAGTGGGCTGATCAACAAAGACAGGAGAGTAAAAACGCTCTTGATTCTCAACAACAAATCAATGACCTAACAGAGTCATCAATGGATATAGGTTCTGAGCAAACTGGCTATTTATTTTCCCATGATTTAAAAGTGAGAGTACCTGCACAAGAAGACATGGAGTCACAAGATATGGAATTCACTGTAGTTGGGATTTTTCAACCAGCTTCTGTGATAGAAAGCAATAATGATAGAAGTGCGATGTTACCCGATAATCTTGAAATTAATGTCCCTCTTTTGTTCTCAGACAGTATTGTTAGAAAGGAAGGAGTGAAAGACCACACAGCACAACTGGACAAACCTGTTACACCTGATACAGGACTTGTTTTGCCTTGTGTAGATAAAGATGGAGAATTGAAAGCCCATTCTTTGCAATCAGACAATCCTGTATTACCTGATTCAGAGCCTGCTTTGCATAGTGGTGATTCAAATGACCTAGTTATGCAACTGGACAAACCTGAAGAACCTTTTTCAAAACCTGTTTTGCATGGTACAGATATATGTGGTGATTCAAATGACCAAGTTATGCAGCTGGACAAACCTGAAGAACCTGTTTCAAAACCTGTTTTGCATGGTACAGATATATGTGGTGATTCAAATGACCAAGTTATGCAACTGGACAGACCTGAAGAACCTGTTTCAAAACCTGTTTTGCATGGTACAGATATATGTGGTGATTCAAATGACCAAGTTATGCAACTGGGCAGACCTGAAGAACCTGTTTCCAAACCTGTTTTGCATGGTACAGATATATGTGGTGATTCAAATGACCAAGTTATGCAACTGGGCAAGGCTGAAGAACCTATTACAGAACCTGTTTTGCATAGTATAGACATTCAACTCGATAAACCTGAAGAACTTGTTTCAAAACCCGTTTTGCATAGTACATATGTAGGTGATGATTCAAATGACCAAGTTATGCAACTGGAAAAACCTGAAGAACCTGTTTCAAAACCAGTTATGCATATCAACAATAGAAATGAACAGGCAAATGGCAAAGTTATACAACCAGATAAACTTGTCACACCTACTGCAGAATCGTTTTTGAACATTATCGATCTAGATGGGAATACAGCTCAAAATGATGAATCCCTTGCTTCAGAAACTGGCATCACTAATGGAAAGTCTCTTGTTTGCGAGGGAAGATCCGAAGAAAGAGACTTGTCACGTGTTTGTGATTTTAGTGATCATGATATCACTACAGGTAACCCCAACGATGAATCAGTTACTGCGGTAAGTTGTGACACTGGTGAAGACTCTATTATCTGCGAGAGAAATCCTAAGGAAGGAGATTTATCACGGGAACTCGTCACATTGAACCCAGAAAGACTCAACCCTCAAAAAGAGGTGGGAAATTATTGCGGACGTTTGGGAGAATTGGACGCACGCGTTGAATCTGAAGAAGAAGAAAAGACTACGCGTTTACAAGTAAGTACTGCACAAAACGAAGATGAAAGCAGTTCGTTGGAAGGCGAAGACGTAAAGAAAACCAAAGAAATATGCCTAACTATCGAGGAAAATGAGAACAATTGCAATAACAATAAAATTGAATATCAGGGAGTGAGTGAAAATATTGGAAATGTGAACCAGGAAGAACAATGTTGTGACTTGGAAAAAGAAAAGGTTGAAGAGAGTAGTACAGGAGAACCAAGACAGAAAGAGAAGACTGACACTCGTCAGGATAGTAGATGTCAGCTGGATGGGAAGAATAAGGGTATCGAAGGAACAGAGAAGAGGGTTGGATTACGAGCAGGACTTGAAGAAAGTAGTACAGGAGAACCAAGACAGAAAGAGAAGACTGACACTCGTCAGGATAGTAGATGTCAGCTGGATGGGAAGAATAAGGGTATCGAAGGAACAGAGAAGAATACACAACAAAGTGAAGCGAGGGAGAGAGAGGGAGTAGCTGAAGGTGAATATGAAAAGAAAAAAGCAGATGGTGAGTTGATGAGCATTTAGTTCAAGAAAATATTTGTTATACACCTATTTCAGAAAACGTTGTCATCGCCAAAGGCGGTAGCTGATAGGTCATTCCGACATGGAAAGGGATTCGTTGAATGCAAACAACATTGAATCAGTCTCAACACTAAGGTCCATGTTCTTGACGAGAATAAAAAGCAGAAACACAAGTCGTTCCAGCTATTCTTAGATCTTAGAATGACCTATCTCCTATTGCTTCTCGCCAATCGCCTATTGCCTATTACCTTTGGCCATGACAACGTTTTTTGAAATAGGTGTATGGGTGCTTTATACTGATCAACAATTTTAGTTTTTGGACATGACAGCAAAGCGTGACAAGCCAGAGATCGTGGAAGTTTTAGTTTCATTAAAAAGTTAGGATACAAAAAAAGAGAATCACTCTTTGAAAGAAAAGGAGGAGGTTTTTTCTCGCTTCAGGAGCCAGATCTTGGATGGAGGAGAAACTTGCAATAAGAAGCATCCTGACAAGAGTTTCTATAGGAGCTACTGTATTAAATGAAAAGAAAGTCAATGATCTTATATTGCTTGATGCTGAAGTGACTTAACACGCACGTTAGCCACGCCCTGCTATAGCGCTGCAAACTTCAAACCCTCAAATTTTAGTCCTCTCACGCATAAATAATTAAAATAAGGTATCGCGATCTTCCTATAAGTTTGACTGATCGAGAGAGCAACCCATGTTATCGGCTTAAAAATTACCTTGCGATAAAAGAATCGCGATACAAAAGTTTGCTATATTGAGGGGCCAATGCGGGTTTATATTGAAGGGGGTTGGGTAAAAGAAGCCTTCGTCACCTAATGAGGAATATATTTTTTAGGGGCCGGGTTACACCACATGGTATTTTTCACCCATTAACAATGGTCCTAATTACTAACACTTTAATCTTAGAAGACAAAGCCATTGAAAGTGAGAAGGAAGAAGGAGAAATAACATCCAGTGATGACGAAGAACCCGCTCAGAACGCAAGGCCTCAAGTGGACCAACACAGGCATGGTGAAACCAACGACGATCAGCCGAAGAAGTTATCCGTGTGGGATCGACTGGGTATTAAAGGTCGGGCTAGGAAGGAGGAGACAGCAAGAAGAGGTGGTGGAAAAAGCTACGAAAAGAAAAGGGGAGATGAAAAGAAGCAGGAGCTGCAAAGCAATAAAAATGACGAGAAGAAAAGCAAAGATCAAAGGCGAAGTACGTCGGGAGCGGATAATAAACGGAAAGAGGAAGGCGGAAGGAACAAAGAAAAGAAAGAGAAAAGAGATGTGAAAAGAGAAGAGCGTAACGAGAAGAAAAGCAAAGATGACGAGAAGAAAAGCAAAGATGACGAGAAGAAAACCAAAGATGACGAGAAGAAAACCAAAGATCAAAGGCGAAGTACGTCTGGAGCGGATAATAAACGGAAAGAGGAAGGTGGTTGGAAGACAGAAGGAAAAGAGAAGAGAGATATGAAAAAAGAAGAGCACGGAGGATCAGTTGGCAGCGAAAAAGAGAAGAGAAAGGACGAGGTTGCTGGGATGAAAAGGAGAGAACGACGAGGTACTGGTTCTGGGGAGCGTAATTCTGTTAGCAGTGATTTACAATCAAGGATGGACAAAGAAAGGACAGACGAAAGGAAGAAAAGAGAACAAAGGGTTGATATTCGTGTGGTGAAGGATGAAGCAGAGGTGCCTTCTCGTGGTGCTAACGGTAATGATAAGCAATCAAGGAAAGAGAAGAAAGGAAAGATGGATGGGAAGACAAGTGAAAGGAGGTCGAGTGGTTGTGAAGAAAAGGAAGGTAGGCGGCCATCGCGGGTTGCGGCAAGGAATGAGGCAACGGCACAACGCTTGAAGAAGGACAAAGAGAAACGTAGTGGAGAAAGCGAAAAACGACCAAGTTCATCAAGCACTGAAATGAAAAAGAATGAAGCGAAACAGATGGGAGGCTCGAGTGATGGCGAAAAATATGCAAGGAGAAACAAAGAGAAGAATACTGATGAGGTTAAGGGACGTAGTGCGATAAAAACTGAGGCAAAGAAAGAAGAAAGGACTGTCCAACCACAGGGTGACCGTGACAGTGAAAGGAGGTCTAAAAATAGCACACATCATGAAGTTCAAGCAAGGAGAGAGAGTGGCGATAGAAAAGAAAAGAAAGCAGCAACATCGACAAGAAAATCAGAACCACAGGGTGACCAACTTAAACAAAGACGATCTTCTGATGCTAAACAATTGGTCTTGAAAGAAGTGTCATCCAATCATAATAAGGCAAAAGAAATATCTAAAGGAGAGAAAATCATTGAGATTTCAAAACCAGAAAAGGGAGTTTGTTTAACTGAACAGAAAAAACACAGGCAGCCCAAGGAAGTGTCTGAACGAAGCGAGCACAAGCCTGTAAAGTCAAAACAACAGGGAGCCCAACCAAGAGAACACTGTAAAAAAGATCAATTGTCCGATAAAAGGAGGCACAAAGATACCAAAGTGGATGAGACACAGGAAACCCAGTCTAAAAAGTCCTCCGGTGAAGTGGTTCAAGGATTACGAAAAGAGGAGTCAAGAAGAGGAGCGGAAGTGATGAAACAGATTGCAATGAACAGACTGGAAACCAGTGAATGGGAGACTATCAAAAAAGGACTAAGCACTGGGGAAAGGTTGGCCGAGAATATGAAATCCAATGAAAATACGAAAGCAAAAGAGATGGACATCAAACAAGTCAAGGTTGGTCTGTTACCAACTCCCGTTCTCGAGATGAAGACAAGAACAACCAGGAAAATGACAGGACATGAAAAGCATAGAAGAAACATCCATGGCACACGTAACATCTCAAATGAGTCGATTAAAATGAAGAAAAATGAAAAGAATGTTCAGAAATCCTTAGGAAATAGTAAAAAGAGAAAACTTTCAATGGAAAATAGGACCGTAGGAGAAGTGAAGCGACAAAAAAGGACAGAAATAATTGAGAAAAGCAGTTCTAAATCCTTGAACGTGCTTGAACAATTCAAAGATACAAGAAAGAAAGTTAAGAGCGACTCTGAAGTGGGAGTAAAAACTACAAGTGGCTCGACCGAAAATGACAGTAGGTTGTCAAAGAAAGATATGGGAGGGGAGGGTAGAAAGGAAATTTGCACTGTCCGCCGAATCGAGGTTGGTATGGGGAAATACTTGGAATTCAAACGAAGACATGTGAATCAGTTATTTGTACGTGGTGATAATGTCGTTATGATAGCTTATGCCACTTGATGGCTTCATCGTGAAAGACTGGGCGTGGCATCCCAGAATGCATAGACCTTTTCCTAGTTTCCGCAAAATGGTGCATTATGGTCTAGCTTCAGTACAAACATGTTTCGTTGTCACTCCATATATGGTGTTATTTGTACTGAAGCTAGACCACAATGCATCACGAAAAGACCTATTGTGATGACGTCATGACCACAATGCATCATGAAAAGATCTATTGTGATGACGTCATGGAAACAACCACGTAGACTATAAGCTATTTTATTAACAACTTACTAGAGTGCAAACAATATATCCGTGAAACACTAATTACTAAATTGTTCAAAAAGGTGCTAGTAAGGACTTTAAGATTTGCAAAATCTGCAACGGCGATGTCTACCGGAAATGTAAAAAACTTCACTTTTGGGGTTTCGCGTATTCAAAGTCTGTATTCCCTGTGGATGAGTTGACTTTACTGACAATGTATTGAATGAAATCTCCAATGAACAGAACCCCAGAGAGAAATTATTTACACTTCCGGTTGACGTCGCCGTCGTAGATTTTGCAAATCTTAAAGTCCTTAGTTAAACAAAAGAAAACAATAGAATTAGCATAAAGTAGCGTAAGTTAGTATTAATATTTGACGGATATATTGTTTGAACTCTAGTGAAGAGAGAAGGTATTTATCAATAAAAATTGTGACATCCTATGTATTACTTGTTGGTATTTATTTATTATGTTTTAATTCTTGTTTATTTGCCTTTTTTATGTGCAAAGTTATAACACTCCCATTACAGTTTTGCATTAGGATATGGAGTCGAAGCAATATAAAATTATTGTGAATGACTCTTTCATTTTATTTTACAATTCTTGCTATATTTTATATTAAATTCTTAAGAAATTCAGTATAAATTATACATGAAATATATGACATTATTTTTAAATTTTAAAAACCCTTCTTTCCTTATTTTAACCCATCTTTTCGTTTGATTTAGCAACATATTTGAGTCTTCATTGTTGTGTTGTGTTTAGAAGTCATTTGATCCTTTGTTCTTCAGTCTCATTGCGGATTTTTTTCAAAAATGGTAAAAGATCTTGAAAACATCAAAATACAATTGTATTATTATCACAACCTCGTACTCAGACCCTTCAAGCTCTCAGTCATTGGGCTGACACTATTGTAGCATCATCATCAGTGATTAAGATGGTCGTCAATAGACTTATTATCAATCATCATCATCATCAGTCATCATCAGTCATCGTCATCAGTCATCATCATCAGTCATCATCATCAGTCATCGTCATCAGTCATCATCATCAGTCATCATTATCAGTCATCATCATCAGTCATCGTCATCAGTCATCGTCATCGTCATCAGTCATCGTCATCAGTCATCGTCATCAGTCATCATCATCAGTCATCGTCATCAGTCATCGTCATCAGCCATCATCAGCATCAGTCATCATCAGTCATCATCAGTCATCATCAGCCATCATCATCAGTCATCATCATCAGTCATCATTTATGATCATAATTATCAGTCATTGTCATAATCATGAGTGATCATCATCACATATCACCATCATCATCATTAGTGATAATCATATCAGATATCACCATCATCATCATTAGTGATAATCATCATCATCATAAATACCACAAGAAATACTGGCAGAAAACGAATAAGAAAAGAAATCTCACCTGAGCCTCCGGTACCAGTATTAGATAATTTTATGTTCACATTCTTTGGGTTCTTGTTTGCTTGAATTATTATGTACCTGGAGAGAAATGATTACAAGTCTACCAACCGTGCTATAATACCACCATGCTACCCATACCACCTATACCAACCATGTTACCCATACCACCCATACTACCCATACCAACCATGATACCCATACCACCTACATACCACCATGTTACCCATATCACCCATGCTACCCATACCAACCATGCTACCCATACCAACCATGTTACCCATACCACCCATGCTACCCATACCAACCATGATACCCATACCGCCTATACCAACCATGTTACCCATGCTAACCCACATACCGACCATGACACTCGCACCATCCAACTTACTTTGTAACAACATTCAAGTGAAGGCTGCGATATTTTTTCATTGCATCAATGCAGCTGTTATACTTCTCGGTCAACAGACTATTCTTCTTTTTCAAAACTGCAACATCAAAGAAAGAGAAAATAGATATTACAATCTCAAATCTCAAAATAGATTGGCTCTATCATCATCATCATCATCAGTATCAGCATCATTAATATAAGGGTAGCTTAAAGGTATCATGGGAGTGACTAGCCCCCCACCCCTCAAAAAAGACTTTGCTTTTGACAAGGGTATCACTTAGTTGTTAGCCAGTGGCTAACAAACCCGTGGCCCTCGTTTCATGATTGAAATGGAACTTAAACGTCGAATTTTGGAGGGAGGAAAACCAGTGAGAGAACCTTGAGAAAAAACCTAAAAGCACAGGAGAGAACCAACTAGAAACTGTACTCGCATATGATACCGAGCCCAGTGGGACTCAAACCAGGGTCACATTGATGAAGGTGAGCATTCACCACGATGCAACCCGTGCTTCCCTGAAGATTCTATCTACAGTTAATCCCTTCCTTAATTGGGTTGCCTTGTTCTTTTACCTAATAAGGCTCTGTTTTCTGTTCTATCCCTTGATAAAGTCAGTTCAAGACTGTTCAAAAACTTGTCAGTGTCATGGAGCCTTTTTTGGACTCACTGTGTATGGCAGTGACATACAAACCCCACTACGCCTGACATTTATGTACAAACCTCTATTGAAGTATAACCAAGTGCTTATGAATCATTCCTAAGTTATTGAAGCAGTTCAATAAACTCGCAGATCATGTTTTAACGGGTCTAAAACCACTTGGCTTAACATATTGCTTTTAGACTCAATAAAACACTACTGCTACTTTATTAAACAGTCTATAAAGTCTCACTATATATTTATTAATTTCATTCCATCTAGGCTTCCTGTGTTAATAACATACCAAAGTCTTTGAGTGAAGGTCCGCTCTCAATTGCCTCAATGAATGCTCTGTGTTTAGGCGGCATGTACATTCTCATTTTTGTGAGGAAATGTTCATCTCCTGAAGAAAATTTGATTTCTGTAAGTGAAGTGCTAATTTACTGGCTATGACACAATAAGAAACAGGAAATCCTTAGTGCAGTTTTCATATGACTGTGAAAAGCTCAGTGCCGTAAGCGTGACGTGCCATGACACCGTGGATACTTTATAGAATTTTAATAGGCTGATTTTTTCACGCGCAATATGATTGGTCTAAAAGTGCTGTGATCTTGGCGTGACCGTGTCCGCGCCGTGTTTATGCCGTGTCCCGGGTATTTGATTGGATGGAGAGTAAATTGTCATGCAATGTCATTGGTCTGGCGTATCTCTTGCTGTGTCACGACCGTGTTCAGTGCCGTGAACTTTTCACAGTCATACGAAAACTGCACTATAACTAACCTGTGTTAGTTTGGTGTGGAATCTCAAGAAATCCATCAATTGCTTGGAACACTGAAGATTGAGCAGCACTTCCTCCAAAATACTAAAAACAAGTTGAGCTGATATTTAGTTTAATCAGCCAAGTGGAAGATCCAGGAATGTTTTGACTATAACAAAGGTTTTACCAGGAAAATGTGAGGAAAAAAAGGGTGGCTTACTATGAATAATACTAAGAACCTCACCACCCCTGGATCCACCCCTGCAGCAACTCTATGTACTTGGGCTTCCTGTGGTTTATGGTAAAATAAAGGGAGGCACGTCTTTTTCTGCTTGTTGCATCTGACGTGATGAATTGACTTTTTTACTTTTGATGCAATGCTACCTTTTTAAGCCAATGTGCCATGCTCTTGACTTGCTGTTTTTTATCTACTATAGACCTTATTGGTAGTGTGACAATGTTTTCCCGACCTTTTTTCCCAATATTGGATGTGACAAACCTCTAAGAGAATGAACAGCTATTTTGAAACTCGTTGAGATATCATCTATACAAATGTATTTTTTGAAGAATATAAAAACATAAGAAAATGAATCCTTTGGAGGTTTGTCATGCTGAACTGGGAAAACATTGTCACACCACAAATAAGGTGTATTGACACTAACTTGTGAGTAAAGGGTACCAGTTTTTTAATGTCATCATTAAATATTTGGGGGGGGAGGGGGTCAAGGGGAAGGAAGATTTATGGGGATAGACCCCTTGCATGTGACGTCAAAGCAGCTCGATCTGGAGGACAAAACAAAAGATTAATTTCCAATCTCATGAGAATTGGAACCTATTGTTTTTTCCTCCAGATTGAGCTACATCCTACAACTATGCAGGGGGGGATTGGTTAAAGTTTGATAGGTGTTAAGAGGGGGATCTCTAAGTAGCTGCCACTCTCCTAAATGATAAATGACTTTTATCATATGACCCATACGGCCCTGCTCGCGCGCTCTAATAAAACCATTGGAAAAAGTCACGTGATGGGGGCCGGACGGGTTGACGTAAGCGGGCCGGAAAAACCCGTCCGGCCCTGCTCGAATCCGCGCGCTTTCTTTTTCTTATTTATTTTTATTTTCGTGAGAGTCATATGATAAAATGCTTATTGACTGAGTTAGGTCAGGCCGTACGGGAAAATATTTGGCTCTCGGTCATTTGTACGGACCTCGCTGCGCTCGGTCCGTACGACATGACCTCGAGCCAAATATTTTCCCGTACGGCCCTCCCACTCAGTCAATAAGTACATAGTCCCTCACCCCCAGGCTGCCAGGAGGTCTGAAAGGTGAAAATAGTACACTACAAATATTGAACACTAACTAACCTTCATCGGTTTGGTGGAAACTCCTTCATACACCAACCCATCTTCTAGAACAGAACCTTCATTCCATCTAAGTATCAAAAAATATCAAAAAATTAATTGGTCCCCTTCATAGTAACCTGTGTCATCTTGAAAGGTAACCATGTACGACTCATAGCCTCAATTCTCGGTATGCAACTCTTACATAAGAAAGGTAAAGATGCATCCCAAGCTAAAAGAGGGATGTTACCTTATCTCCCCCTAAATCTGTCCATGGGGAAAGTAGTGGTGGAAGAGCTTGCTCTCATGCCAATGCCTCTTCAATGAGAAGGGTGCCACTGCCTCCTACTCCACCCCCCCCCCCCTAAAAAAAACCCCCACCATGGATGCAAGTTACAAGAAACTACAAGGTTGGGAGGGGGTGAGGGGGGTCACATGCAACACACAACTCCTTTGAAAATTGCTCTGCCCAGGATTTATATTATGTGAAAGTATTCCATTATTCATCTTTAAAGTGACAGATCCAGACCATTTCGAGGGCATTGATTGCAAAGGCATAACATAGGGTCCTTTTTAGGTCTTTACGTTACCCTTCATTCTCATTATTTTTCAACTCCAAAGGGGGGTGTCACTACAGGAAGCTCAATCTCATATAACAGGACGATTTATAAGGCAATGTATGGGAAATTACTTTTTAGCTTATAACTCTGTGAAAAATAAAGAAAACAAAATCTAAACCTTCATGTGGTGTTCCTTGTGTTTTTATTAATGTCTGGTAGCGATTTCAGGATGATTTGGTGGATTTTAGCTGAGTTCTCCCCTCACTACTAAGAACGGTCGCCGAGCTGTACAAAGTTTGACTGCCGTGGGTCAAAACGGTCAAACTGTTAATTTTGGACATCTCGCTGGATTTATTCCTTGAGGGGATCATTTTAATGTGATATTTTTGGATTAACATGAAGGGCAACTATCTGGCTTTCGTGTTGTGGAGTATCGAAGCAAGGGGATGCGTTTTCGTCTGCGAATCGATGGATTTTCAAGAGCGACTCGGTCCGTTGGCCTAACGGAGGTCTCCTTCCTTTCCTTCTTCTTAGTAGTAAGGGGAGAACTCAGCTTCCTGTGGTGTCACTAGTCAGCCAATTCACCTCCCTGGATCAGCCCTTGCTATATTTTCACAACATACACCATGCAGATAATACTAACCCATTCATAAAAGGCCTTAATAAATCGTAAAATTCTTCTGCATCAGTTACATCTGAAAAAGTATCGTTATCAGTTATCAATACTTATCAATAGTCATTATCAATCAAGTACAATAAATTAGTTTATCACCCCATCTCATCTACTGTCTGTTTGTCTGCCTGTCTGATTGCCTGTCTGATTGCCTGTCTGTCTGCCTGTCTGACTCAGTTGCTTCTTGTACCTGGAACGCTGACAAACTGTAAGTGCCATTTTACTGTGGCTGACTGTCTGTCTGTCTCTCTGTCTGCCTGTCTGTCTCAGTTGCTTCTTGTACCTGGAACGCTGACAAACTGTAAGTACCATTTTACTGTGGCTGACTGTCTGTCTGTCTGTCTGCTTGCCTGTCTGTCTGTTTGTCTGTCTGTCTGTTTGTCTGTCTGTCTGTTTGTCTGTCTGTCTGTCTGTTTCAATTGTTTCTTGTACCTGGACCTGGAAGTTGAAAAACTGTCAGTACCCTTTTACTGTGACTGACTGACTGTCTGTCTGTCTGTCTGCTTGCTTGTCTTTCTGTCTGTCAGTCTATCTGGTGGTCTGTCTCTCTTTCTGTCTGTCTGGTTATCTGTCTGTTTAACTGACTGTCTGTTTGAGTGGTTATGCTCACCATGGATTTTAATGAAGGCACTTATCATGTTGTGGATAATATTTTGCAGGGTAATCAATGAATTGATAAGAGTATCAATATCAGCATTGAGAATAGCCTGAAAAGAATCAGACACATGAAGCCATGAAACTATATCAATCTGCATTCAATTCCCTATTAACATTATACACACACACAGCCTACCTCACGATCAGGGGCACATACTGTAAAGTGGATCAAAATCATTAATTTTCCTCTTTTCTTATTTTGTTGAGAAGCCCATAAATAAATACTAGACATTCAATATAAAATTTTATTTAAATCTTACATTCATCCCTTTGATAAAATAATGCATACCTGCTGCCCCTGTCACCAGACACTAAAAAGTAAATCAATTTAAAAAAATTAGTGATCAATAAAAAATAATATTTTTTTAACAAAGGGTAGCACTTACAGCGCTTTTCATAAATTATTATTCTGTAGCTGTGGCTGTGACATTCCATAAACTGGTTAATTCTTACACATCCTTGGCTCATGATCATTTGATTCAACTTTGATGGGCACTTTGCATAATCACAATTAGAGTTTTCATGTGCAGTGAAGCACAGGGGTTGTATTTCTGCAAAGTGCCCCTCAAAGTTGAATCAAACGAGCCAAATCGAAATGATTTTTATGGGTCATAAGACACCATTGAATTGGAATTTAGAAGTTAATATTTGCAGAAGAAAAGGGTCGGTGTCCACTGGTAGAATGAAGCTTGGGATTGGACAAAATAAAAAAAACAAAGAAAGCATGGATTATGGTGAACAATGTGTATTGTTCTACATGTGAACTGCGTTCTTTGTTTTATCTCACAATTCATTGTTTGTTCATCCACTCCCAGGCTTCGTTCTGCCCGTTGTGGATTACCCGAAGAAAAACAAGACAATCTAGGGAAAATCCTTGAAGCACAGAAGAGAACCAACACACAGTCTGGAAATCAAACCCAGGTAGCATGGGTGAAAGGCAAGCACTGGGGGCACTGAAATATTATACTTAATTCTATGTGATCAGGGTTCATGCTGAGGTAACCAAAATTCAAGGACTAGCTAGCTATTCAAGGAGTATACAAGGACCCAAAAATAAATTTTCAAGGAGTATGTTCAGCTAACTATGCCAAGGTTTTACACCGTGGTTTTCAAGGAATTTCGCTAAAATCATAAAATTCAAGAGCTTTTCAAGTGTCCTTGAAAACGGGAATTAAATTCAAGGAGTTTTCAAGGAGTTTAAGGAGTAGCACGAACCCTGTGTAATGACCACTGTTTTGTTTGATTGCAGACGCATGCGTCTTAAAACTATGAGGCTCCCCAAAAAAATCTTGTGGGGGGGCGAGTGCCTCCCGGTTCCGCCGCCCCTGTCTTACTCATTATTATTAATACCTTTGAAGAAACAAAAGTAATTTGTAATTTCTTCTAGCTTTTTTTTCTTTATTTATCATATTATTTGTTTATTTTTCTCATTCTTCTCTCATGCTTCCCCATCTTCCTCCCATATCCTACCTACTACATTCGTTCACTCTCTCCTTCTTTCCTTATTCTACTTACAACTGCGCCTCCTTTACCAAACTCAAGTTCAACCAGAACAGCATTCAGGAAGAAGCCTTCTTCTGACTTGGTGCCAGTGAATGTAGTAATAAGTTCCAAGTCACTACAGGAATGAATTATAAATAAATAACAAATAAGTTCCAGCCTTTCAATAAGTTCATAAAATTATACTAGTTTGAATTTTTTTCTTTTCTTTTTTTTTTTTTTTTTTTGGATTGAAGTTTTTTTTTCTGGTCCAGTAACCTAAAATCATACATTCTGATTGGCTGTATTTGTATTAATATCTATATTTATTGTTAAATAAACCCATATTGAACAATAATATAATATACAGAACCAATTATATAGATTTTTTACAAACATATAAACTAGCATTACTATAAGTTGTTATTAAAACTATTTACAAAGAAATTACAGAATAACATGCAATGAGATACTTTATAAAATAAATTAAATAGTACGCACGCTGTGATTGGTTGATAGCCATGTTTGCATGAGGATATGTAAACACAGTTGTGACGTCACAACTTTTGTGTCTTCGCGGTACAAGTTCAAAAATTAAAAATTTACAGTTTCTTTCGAGGGAAAAAACGCCCCCAAAAATGTATTTTGAAGACGAAGTTCCAAATTTTGACTTGTGTCAGGGCCACAGGCATAACCCTATGGTCTCATGCAGGTCTTTCTGATCGTAATATCATGACAATCTCTCGTTGGTCACCGCAAAGAGAATTCCCTCAGGAGCTACAACACACGTCCTCCGTCAGAACTGCTGCGGTTGTTCAGCGACGTGCTTTCTCATGATTTAAATGCACCGCTCGATAAAGAATACAAGTATTTCAAGGAAACAGTCAGCAGCTTCAAACTTTTTCCAGCGATAGCTCTTCAGCTCCACAAAATATCTTCTCGAGGCAAGACGAAACAATCAACTTCGCTGCCATGTTTTCTGGCTGTCAAATTGAGCAAAACCACGTTTCTTTCAACCGAGAATTCCATTCACAGTGACACTTGTTATCCACTTTTGATCATTTTCGTAAAGATAATCAATTCTGAAATCTTTTATTAAGATTTCTATTCAATCTTTGGACATTTCTTTGTATTTGTTTTAAAGTTTTAGAATGATAAATGTTTAAAATAGCTAGCGATTTTTTCTTGCTTCACATTTGCCTCCTTGGCGTTTATTACACAAAATTTGATTGGCTAACGATCGAAGTTCGTGATGTATGGAGAATTTGTATTTTGATATGAGAATCAAATTCAAATAAAGATTTATTTTCTTGCAAGTGGTAATGTTTTCCCTTAGTATTTATTTTATAAAAGCAATAGAAAACTTTTTTCTCTGTGTTTACATAGCCTGATAGCAACACTCGGGGGGTTGGGAGAATTCTCGACAGTTATGCAAACTGTATAACTGTCTCGAATTCTCCCAACCTCCCCTCGTGTTGCTATCAGGCTATGTAAACACGGAAAAAGTTTTCTATTGCTTAAGGTGGCTGCCTACTTTTGAACGTTCGAATTGAGCCCACGATGAGCGCGCGCTCAAAAACCGCTGAAAAATCTACAAGATTTTATTGAAGAACCATACGCGTTTTGAGCTTCAACAGGGCAAAACCCTCAAATTTTGCACGGGACTCTATATTTTTTGATAGCTCATTCGAAAAAACTCCTAAAAATCTAAGTTATATCAACATTTTAGGAAAAGTTTAAATCAGGAACGCGTGAAAAAATAGATTTTTGTTCGACTTTATGAGATTTTTTAAGAGCACCGAAACTACAAAACATGACAAATCAATGTATCTCTCTGTCTTTTTGTCGAAAATATCCATATATTATTGTAGAATGATTGACTAGCCTTCATTCATGCAATCATATAGTCTGCAAATAACTATTATCTTATTCATCTTAATTTTTTTCTAATCACTTCCGGTGGCGCAATTTCTACTCCAAAAGCTCGTGCGTAGGCTTCCATTAAATGCTGATTATCTCGAAAACGAGCTCGGGACACCCTATTTTTCTTTCCAGATTTGGAATCAGCATTAAATTTCAATTCGGAAAATCGAAGTTTTAAAAAAAGCTTAAATCAATTTCCAAAAGTAGGCAGTCACCTTAAGTATACACGATATAAGACATTATTTATGAGAAATCAATAATCAGAAAAGTAAATAGGTTTTTTCAAAAAAATTTTTACAAGAAACTGGTGTTGTTCATAGGCTGTGTGCATGAGCAGGGGATATTCCCTATCTCAGCCAGTGTTCGAGTATCCTGATAAATAAGGTATACATCATCCAAGCGCTCACATAGGAAAATAGCTTGTTAAACAACAAAACCAATATATACCTGTTTATTTTTCCCTAAATGGGGGGAAATAAATAAGTTATTTACCACCCTGTAGTAGGTCTGGATAGAAATAAACTGTGCCCTCAGCCTAACTTCCTTGGTCACTATTTGAGATGTTGGGTACAGTTTTTTCCCTATATATCCAGACCAACTTCAGGACGGTAAACAACAATTTACTAACCTGTCAGCACTTGCTCGTCTCCAGTTGCACAAGGCAAACACATAGTGGTTTATGATTGGTGGCAAACCTTTGAAAAGAGAAAAAACCTTACATCATTAATTACTTTACTAATAAGTCTAGTAACAAGTTATGGACTTGTTTATGGAGTTGCCAGTGCTTTTTGTCATTTAAAGTCCATATTTTGTCATTTACTTGAACCTCCTGGAGATATAATGCCTATAGCAACCATTTTGTACCCAAAGCATTCTTCATCATTATAAACTTACCTAAGTGTCTTGATACACCAAACAAAGGAACAGCAATGCACTTGGGTAGAATCTGTAAAAAAAATGCAACATTGATCTAGTTAAAAGCTTGAAATTTACTTAATCTGTAGCTTGCTTTTGCCTGACCTTTACAGCTCCTTGTTCCCCGAAGCACCAGACGTAAGAGTGAGCCATTGCCGTCAAAACAACATCCGCTCTTTGCCACTCCCTTTGAGATGAAAGTATGGCATAGTCTAGTAGTGGCAGCTGTAGAGGCAAAGAAAGAAATACTTTGAGAAATACTATTCAGTTGGAAGCACAAGTGGGGTTAATTTTGGTAATGCATCCCACCTCTCACCAATGCAACATAAATCAAATTTTTTTCCAGCAGGTCTTGGTGACGTAATCTGAGTAATTAAGGTTGTTTGTCATTTCTTTTCTAGCTCTGCTTCAAGGGTTTTACTCTAGATTCTCCAGTTTTCTTCCAAATTGATTAGGAATTGAGGGTGAGATTGGAAGCAAGCCTTAGTGCTTTATCTGTTATCCCTTATTAAAAATAAAACAAAATCTTTTATAAGTTATTTGAAAATGCATTAGCATGAAATCAATATCTATATTAATAAACCAAGTTCAATGTCATTGTTTCCCATACACTTTCTATTCTCTTCAGGGCATAAAATGTCTGAGTAATGGCATGACCTGACTATTGATATCACACACAACAAGCTATTATTAGAGGATTTGAATATTCAGCAGCTGTGTAGAGGCAAAGAAAGAACTATATTTCTTCAATCTGACCTAGGCCTAGGGCAAACCTCGAACTTTCCATGCACCGAACTCATTAAAAACAATGGATATCAGGTGATAACGAGGCAGCATTCTTTGATGTAAATCAGGGAAGCATGGGTGGCGTAGCGGTGTGAGCGCTCGCCTCTCATCAATGCGACCCTGAGTTCGAGTCCCGCCGGGTTCGGTGTTGTATATGAGTAGAGTTGTTTGTTGGTTCTCTCCTGTGCTTCGAGGGTTTTCCGGGTTCTCCGGTTTCCCTCCCTCCGCAAAAATCAACTCCTAAATTCCAATTCGATCATGGAATGAGGGCCACAGGTTTGTTAGCCACTGGCTATTAAGTGCTACCCTCGTGAAAAAAGGACGATTTTTTAAAATTATTAATAAGTTCAGTGCATGGAAAGTTCGACGTTTGCCCTAGGCTTTACTACAAACATGCAAATTCTGTGTCTCTGAGTTGTACACTGAAATTTGTTTTTTGCTGCTGACAGTCAAAAATATGAAAGGTACCGTCAGTGTGCAGATCGCAGACACAGAGTTGCATGTTTATGAAAATCACAGTAATAATAACAGGTCAGTGAGAAATTAAGGTTGTTTGTTGTTTCACTCCTAGCTGTGCTTCTAGGAGGAGTTTATATTGGAAAACACTAACCTTTTCAATAGCAGAACGTGTGGTTCTATTTTTCCATAGGGTTGGAAGCTCATCACAGAGTCTTTCCCAAGGATCAAAATACTCTGGAAGCCTTACCTAAATGAAATCATTAATTTAACATTAAAATGTTTGAGGGGAAAAAAAAACACAATTGAGAGAATGGTACAGTAGTTTGCACAGTGGGATCACATTTTTTCTTGCAAGATCTGCAGGAACCATATCTCCTTGACACACAAATTAGCTGCATCCATTTTTGAAGCCAACTTATATTATGATCAATGGGGTTATTTAGTGCAATTTGATCAGCAACTGCTTTTGAATTTTTTCTTGGTTTAACTACATTCCCACTACCCAGATACATGTACACCCCTCCCCTCCTAAATGGTTTTCTTGAACAGGCAAGCAAAATAAAGATTTGACTGAACTGTTTTTTGAACTATTTTGCTTTAAAGACATGAAAATCTGATCCAAAAAAATTTAACCATTAATTTCTTTCATCATTTAAGCTGTGTACATGCATACTCAAGGAGAGCATTTTGAGCCTCCTTAATAAATATGAATAGTTCCAACTCAGACGATATCACACTGATCACTGTTGCAACAGTTTTTTTCTGTTTGATTTATTTTCCACAGTCAGAGTTATAGATGTTCTAGCTAATTTGTTGAGCTTGTGAGACATAGAAATGGTAACTAAGGGGAGTCAGAACTATGAATTACTAGTAAAACATGAATTACAACTTACAAGAGGGTTGTCGGGTACGAATCCCAGAGTAGGTGATACGTCAAAATCCTCAAGTTTCAAAGCCATGTCAACCAGCTACTGTTCTATGTTCAGATGCTTTGACTATAATGACTTCAAACTACCTGGTTCTTGTTTTGATCAGTTAAACTTACACATTGCAATCTCTTGGGCGGACTAGTCAAAAATAGCACAATAGGGCTATTAGTGGGTATAACAGCACTACATGAATACAATTCATATTTAAATATATATATATATATATACACACACTTGATTGCACAAAGGTTGTAGCTTATACATTTTTTACATAATATATCTAACGAGGTGCAAGATATCAAATGAGGTGAAGAATGTAAAACATGCCTAAATATGATTGTTTAACCACAAAAGTTTGTGGAAAATATTTTTACATCCTTTTATATATTGCATGCAATACATATGTTTCTGATACAAAAGAAGAAAAGCGAGACCAAAGAATTTTACTTTTTAAGTTTTGCATCTCATTTGATATCTTGCATCTCATTAGGTGTTTGCATTATTGTATACACAACATGCATGACCTTTCTTCAATCAAGTGTGTATACCTAATTCAAAAAACGTTGTCATTGCCAAAGGCGATAGGTCATTCCGACATGAAAATGGTTTCGTTGAATACAAAGAACATCGAATCAGTCTCAGCACGAAGGTCCATACTCTTGACGAGAATAAGAAGAAAAAACACAAGCCATTGGATCTTGAAATGACATATATTCTATCGCTTTTCGCCTATAATCGCCTTTGGCGATGACAACGTTTTTTTGAATTAGGTGTATGTATATACACATATAAAGAGGTGTTCACATTTAGAGTGATTTTACTTGGCCAGTGAAGCAAAGTCGTATAATTAGCGAATAGCAGTCAAAGTAAAACAAAAGAAAACAAAGAAATTGGTGTCTTCTACTAAGCTTAATATGTATCACGTTGCCACACGGGCCGAAGTAAAACCACTATATAATTGCCTGAAAATATATTTACTTTAAACTTACAGCCCGGTTAGGATAATACTTGTTAACAAACCAGCTTTAAAATTGCTTTTGTGAGACCTTCATTAATAAATATCCAAAAGCAAAAATAGAGTTAAAGTATTTCAAGAAACGCTTGCTGACACACATACAGCATGGTAGCATAGTCGGTCATATAAATCCTCCTCTTTCCCGCGTTCAGTCCAAACAGATCGCTTCCAAATCACAAGTATCCCAAATGGAAAACTGGTTCAGCACAGACATCTAGTAGTCGTAGAGAGTATTTTTTTAAGCAATGGAGAAATTCGGAGCGTTTTAATTCAAAGAAAGATGGCACACTTCCCCTAGTCACGGAAACTGGTCATGCAATATGTTTAACTTGGGTTTCCTGTGCGTTAACACAACACAGGAAACCCAATACCCAAAGAAACATTCACGTCTATGTCAGTTCTTACCAAGTTTTTATGCTACCTACCAGGCCGTAGCTACTTGCAAACACCGAACAGTCATCAAAGGCAAGATAGTCTATGCACAACTGTAGTCAAATTCATGTTTTTGATCTCTCTCTACTGATTGGCTATCACTAATATACTCTTATACATATTTATAGTGACTTTCCTTTCTCCCGTGAATGCATGCATAGCAGTGGACACATTCCATTGTTTTCTCGTTTTACATACTTTGACTATCACTCAAGAATGATTTTACTTGGCTCTAGCCTCCTAAGGAGACGTTCTTATTGTCTGTCACACAACGTAGATGTAGGAAGCTAATTTGGCCCTAGTCGTCCAAGACTCCCTTTCGGTCCTCCAGAGTGGACTGAAGGGAAGTCCGGAACTGGACTAACTTGCCCGTGAAACAAAGTTGCATAATTAGTGACCGACATGTGCAAGTAAAACAAAAGAAAATAATGGAGTTTATGCTTACCACTAAGTATTACATTCACTATTCTTTCACAGGCAAAGGAAAATCACTCAAGCAATAGTGCCAATTCAAAAGCAGCATTAATTCGTAAGGGTGCACTTATGCTCATAATTATTAGTAAAGGGGTGTTTATCACCAAATTTCGTAATGGCAGCCAAATAGAACACTAATAATTGATGGAGTGATTGCTCTTTAGAAAGCCAACAACTCTTTCCCCTGACACCCTCCAACCACTAAAAATAAAATAAAAAACATTCCAAACGAAAGTACAGGAATTTAGAGTTTTACAGACACTCCTCCCATATTTTGTGATAAGTGGTCAAACAAGAAGTCTGAACAAAAATGACAACTATCAACTACAGCAGAAGATATTTTATTGTCTTTGGTGGTCATTTTTATTTTACACCTTGTAGCCACAGCTCTTGCGTCGGCCACGAGCTCGCTCAAACTTTCGTCCCTTGGATCTTACAAAAGGCCTGTTGATATTAGAAAGAAGTCTGTTCAGTAAATAATATATACAAAATAAACAGCTAGAGTGCAAACAATTAATCCGTGAAACACTATTTACTAAATAGTACAAAATAGTGCTAATTAAACAATAGAAAACAATGGAATTTGCATGAAATTGTGCTATTTAGTATTACTTGAGTTTCACGGTTATATTGTTTGCACTCAAATTGTAGATCAAAAGCATGCTGGCTTCACAACAAGACATTGGAATTCACAGAAAAATAAGAATCGCAGTAATAATTACCAAACATACAGAATGTAAATTAACATAAATTTCATTCACTTACTTGGAGCTGCTATGAGGTACACCAGGAGCAAGTCCAAAATGCCTTTCTGCTTCTCGTGCCTTTCTGGGTCCTGGCAAGATTAATAATGGGCATTAGCTTTTATAACAAGCTCAGATATTTTACCAAAACATAAAAATTACTTTTACAGCTATCTGTCTACATCAGAGTTCACAGTGTCATCAAGTGCCTTATGGCTTAAGAAGACCGTCGTGACAAGTATCATCCTATGCAGACATGACACTCAAAGCAATGATTTCCTAATATTTTTTTCTGTATCACCAACTTTATATAATACCATAAACAGGGTTGAAAAACGCAGGTCATGGACACAATTATGGCTCACCTGCTTCCTATTAAAATTGCCTAAGGTTTGGGGGAAAATCAGCCATAAAAGTGCAAAAATTTAAGCTCATTTCTTAAAAGTTTAATCAATTCCTACACGTAAGCTTTGTTTTTATTGTATGAAGAACTTTTCTAAACTTTTTCGAATGTTTTCTCCTGAAAATATTGACCAATTTTGGTGTTAGATGCTAAGTTTTCAAGCAGCCATGTTTGTTTTCTTGGACAATTTTGTGCATCGCCATGTTTTTCAGCCCCATAAATACCATACCTTGTAAGAGGACTGTATTCTGGCCAAGAGGTGCACGGAGAGCCAGCTGGTCAAAAGTAATGATCTCTCCACCAGCCTTAAGAATTCTAGCACGAGCACCCTCGGTCACTCGCAAGGCACAAATCTGTACAAGAAAAAAACGGATAATAATTATTATAAGTAATAATAATAAACGGGATTTAACAGTGGCATTTCTACAGAGTTTCTCTTCATTCAATAAATTCCAATTGGAATTTAAAAATTAATTTTTGCAGGATAAGTAAAACTGGCAAACTCAGAAAAAAAGCCTCAAAGCACAGAGAACAACTCTACTTATATACGACACCAAGCCAGTCAGGACTCAAACAAAGGTCGCAATGGTGAGTGGAGAGATTTATCATATATGCAGCTCATATCATTAGGGCCAACTTATCCCCACAACATAATTTTCAACCCCAAGAATCATAAAATATACAGTGTAGGGAATACAGGACTTAAAATAACAGCTGGATATCAGACAATGGCTGCCCAGAATTGGAACTTGTCCAGTTGAATCTTTGCCTTGTCAGTCATTTTCGCCAGTAACATTAAGCCAGATATGGCCAAGTTAAAACTAATTTGGGCAGTCATCTTGACCGGCGACTGGCCAGCCATTATCTTAAGCCCTGGAATATGTTGCAGTTGACAAACCTTCAAAGCAGGAACTTCAAAGATCCTGGCATCATCAGTGATAGTTCCAACAACAACAATAGTTTTGCCTTCATATCCTGGGGCTTTCATCTTGCGAACCTAGAGACATCAAAGTAAAATACTTAACAACTGAACAATAAGCCCTATAATAACAAGAAAAATTGTTTCAGACACTGGCTCTTTATCCACTAGAATAATTCTAATTGGAATTTTATAGAACTGTTTTGTTGTCATTGTTTTCAGAGGGAGGAAAACAGGAGATACCAGGAAAAACCCTGGAAGTACCAGAGAGGATCAACAAGCAAATCACATGCAATAACAAGTGGGAAAATAGATCCTTGGTCACATTAGTAAGAGGTGGACACTTCCCTGATTTATCACCCATGCTATCCAGTATGTCAAAACAAGCAACCACTGCATAGAGCAGATTTCGTATGAATGTAAAAAGCAGCAAGAACATTGGCAAGGCATATGCCAGACCAATCACATTGCATGAGAATTTACTCTCCATCCTATCAAACTCCCAAAACATGGCATGAACACAGTGTGGAAATGGTCATTGTGCAAGAAAAAAAACAGCCAATCAAAATTCTAGAAAACACCACAGTCGCAGAAAGGCATACATACAAAACTGAGCTTTTCACAGTCATACAAAATCTGCTCTATCTGTGTTATGACGTATATTAAAATAAAATAAAATTAAGACTGCGAAGAACTTGTAGTAAGAATGTGCTATGCATTAACCATGAAAGTGTTATATCTGAGCTGACTGGAAGAACCTATCCTCTTGTGCTGTGATTAGGTAGCTGGATATTGTCCCAATACAGCGTTTATACTATAAGCATTTTCACAGTCATATAAAATCTTATAAAATCTGGTCTATGAGATGCATCATGTTTAAAACTATATCTTTCCAAAATGCCTGGAATTGAACGATACATAAAATATAATTCCCAGGTAAACTAACTGAGTTTACTTACGATACGAGACAAGGCCAGTGGGGGACGATTTTTTCGGCTCATACAAAGCCTCTTCAGTACAACTTTATTAAATGGTGCATTGGTACGCCTGGCCAGAAAACGGTAGAGCTGTGGTCAAGAATGACAGTGTTTAGTCGCAACGAATTTTAAACGCTGAAAATATAATCTAATCGTATAAACTAACCTTCACTAGCAACCTGATGTACAGGTTCTGTGTTACTGGCGCCCGACGGCAAGTCTTTTTTTGGTGCTTATGCTTTATATCTATCCCCTACAAAAAAAGACAGGAAGTTAGAACTGTAATTAAACTTTCATTTACTTGAATTTGGATACCAAATGGATTGACGATGGGTAGAGATTTGATTAGATAGTAAGACATTTTTCTCTAAGACTGTTCTTACCATTATGGAGGCCGAAGAGGGAGAACGTCCGCAATGCCCCCTGGGAAATACAACCGGACCGAGATCAAACTGAGAGGGGAGGGGTAGGTAGATTCTTGACCTTTCTTAGCAAATAGCTATATTTATTCAGTGTCTTTTTTTGTTTGCCGTGTCTTTGCCGTAAGGTTTACTTATTTCTTATGATGTCAAGTCTCTCTTTTCACAAGCTATCAGTAACTACCGATCAAAATTATTATTAGGTTTTATTTTTGATTGTTCACTATCCTCTTTCATTTGATAAATACAAAAATAAATTCGCCAATTTTATAACGAAAATAAAAATTACAGGGAAAAAAAAGATTCCTAAGAAACAAAAAGAAGTCTACATATGAGATTCTTTAAATGAATTTGTGGGAAATTGAAAAGACTGTCGGGTATTTTATCCCGGCAAAAAAGCATTTGCTAGGGACGGGAGGGTAGGGATTGGTTTGCCAGGCTGCTTAACTCATAAATACGTGGACAACAAAATGGCGGCTGGATGAAGATTGTCCAGTCGCTCAACCACGCACAAGATCAACCTTACTCTAGCTTCTAAAACGACTTTATCATGGCTCCACATCGTCCAACACTGTTCAATCTAATGAACAGTATTATTGGAGTTAGTGTTTTATCTATTCCTTACTGTTTTCATCAAGTAAGTAGATTGAAATCTGTTATTTCGAAATTCGTTGATATTTTTCAGAGAATCTATCGAGTTTGCTATCGTAAATGTGGCAGTTTATAGCTTTTTCGTATGCATATCTCTTCACAATTACATATTTTTATCTTTTCAATTACTTTTATCAAAGCTACTTTATGTTGATTGATAACAGTACTCGACTTTGAGTTTTAAATAAGATACACGTAGCATATTGAATACTATCCTTAGATCTTAGGATAGAATATCTTTAAAACTAGCATCAATAGATTATTTTGTCTTATTTTATCCTAAGCACATCGAAACTACATTGTAGGATCCTCTATATCAAGCTAATTCTTTATACAAATAACGTTTAATCATTTAATCTAGCCCAAATCCTGTTGGACATTTCTTATGTTAGAGAAGGGGGTGTACATATTGAGGAGTTCTTATGTAGTGTATGTAGTGCATTTCACATTGTCAAAATGCACTTTACATTTATGATCAGTAGAGAGAACTTTAGGGGTTACATATTAGGGTACTATCAGCAATAACCGTGAGTGAATAATATTAATATTGTATGTACATTGATGGTATGCCTCCAAATTGGGATAAGTGGTTGAACCAAGAGACAATCCCCTTATAAATGATAGCTCCTCAAGGTCATCATCGAAACCTTAACACCTAATGTGAGGATGTGAGTGGGCTGGTGCTGTCGTTACTATGGCAATTAAATGCAGTCCTGAAATAATTTTAATCAATATATCTTGTTGCCCAGCTAGTTTTCTCATACATTAATCCTTATAAAGATTCAATTTTATATTCAATAAGATAATAGTGTTATATATAGACCTCTTCACCTTGGGTATAATGTTTTCCCTATTTCAGATCATGTGTTATTGTCTTGAGAATAAAATTTGTTGTTTGAGTTGTATAAAGAATGAATCTTTTCTTTATGAAAGAGTAGGCTTTAAAGCTAGAAGATCGTAGGGCAGTGTATATCCTCCATTCACACTCCTTACTACATTCATATTCTATACACACAACTCTCAACTCACATGTTGATTTTTATGGAGGGAGGAAAACCAGAAAACCCATAAAAAAAACACATCAAACAAACTCAATTCACATGTGGCAACTTCAGGGCTCGAACCAGCAACCTGACCCATTGGACTCACTGTGTTGGAAGAGGACACATTAGCAGTGTACAATGCTACCATATCATGTGTCTTGTCTTATGCAACCTTTGAACAAAGAAATACTCTAAGGAATAAAAATAATGTGGTCTGAAATGGGGGAAAATAATTATAATAATTTGGATATGCAACCAAAATATCTACAAAAAGAATCCTGGTAGTAGTGTATTATCAAGATGCAATAGAGAGAATAATAAAATTATTCTAATTTTTTTTTTTTTTTTTGTTAATTTTTTTTTCAGTGTGGTATTTTGCTTGGCCCCTTGGCCATGATAACAATGGGTTATTTCACCAGGAAAACATGTTATTTTCTACTTATATCTAGTCAGTTAGGGCGAAGAAGGAGCTACGAGTCTTTAGGTGAGTGTTAGTCAAGTTGCAGCAGCTATAGAGGCTTTGCACCATCATGTGTGATGGCAGCCATGACAAGGCAGAAACAATTGAATCTCATCTAATCGAATTTACATGAGAAAGAATCCAGTTTCTTTTGGGGAAAAGATTCTATTGTTGTGCTTCCTGTTATGGCTTTAATCGTGTGATAGTACAAAGCCTCTATTCAATCTGTAAGAGCTGGCTTAGCTTATTTCATTTACAGACATTTTTTGATAAGCCAAGAGAATCAAAAAAATACAGTCTCCTCTAGCTTCATCATTATCAAAAATGTATTTCAGAAACAGCTGGTCAATGTTTATAAGTAAACAAATAGCAGCCTGTTATCATCTCCTTTACCTTTCTATATAATTCATTGTTATTTGATGAAGATGCTTTCCTTTTATAAAATTGAGAGACTTGGGATAGAAACCACCACCAGCATTAAGAGAAGGACTAAAGGGGTCAAAGATTTTGTGTTTGCCATGCCCAGATAGTTATTTAGATCAAGTCAGAAGCTGTTTAATTGTTCAATAAAATTTGAGGGGTATTTTATGTTGGATATATTTGTTATCTTTCAGCTCAATTCACTTATGGTAATGCTGGAAAATTTGCAGTAGAAGCATGGTAAATTAACAATTACATTGAATTACATTTTATGATAAATATTGTTGTTATATTAATTTTGATCCCTTTAAGCACTTCGGAATGCAGCTCAATATAGAGGACATTACAAATAGGTTTGCATTTCTCATTAGATCGAACGTCTCGTGTTTTGTCTTTCAAATTCACAGGTAGCCAAAGCTGGGTTCTTTTGGTGTAATGTTATACATTTCTTTACTTTATTTCACATTTTGACAATTTTATTGAGGTTTTTAAGCATCACCGGTACCATACGTTCTCTTATAATATGACACCACAGGAGCCTAGCTTGGGCTACCTGTAAGGAATTCACCTTCCTCATTGTCTCATGCCAGGAGTCTATAACAAGGTATTTCATCTAAATGTGTTTTTGATCTTTCTTTCTTACAGTATTATTGGTGTAATGGCAGGCACGTTATGTGCATTTCACGTCATTATAGGTGATCTTGCACCCGATTTATTTAGCCATCTATTTGGCATACAGGTAAGATATCAATATCCTTATAATGATAATACTTTTCATTTCAACTAAATACTTTCTAATAGATTTCATAAGCAACAAGAATATGGTTACAGTTCAAACAAATGATTATTAGAAATTGTTTCAATAGACTTCGCTTGACTGATCACAAAAAGATGGCTTTAAGTCAAGGTTGGACTTGATGAATAAAAGAATCAAGTTCAGTCTCGACTTCAAACCATTATTTCGTGGTCACCCAAGCAAATTCAGGAAAAGTCTATTGGCGACTTTAGAAACGAGCAAGAGACTGGGGCGAAATTTTGAATTTTAATTTCATTAATAGAAAAAAGCTTTTGTCACTTGAGAAAGCATCTCAAGATTAGTAAGTCTGGCAAATATGAACATGATTGGATGAAACAAACCCAAATATTGTTATTAAAAAGTGTCGAAAATTTACAAAGAATGTGTGTTTACAGAGGACGGTTGTCCCACATAACCATACATTCTCCATACATTTTTCACACTTTTGAAGGCTTGTATCTCTGGGTTTGTTAATGAAACGCATTCAAATTTCACAGATGTACTAATATTGAGGTGCTTTATCAGATGACAAAGCTCTTTTGCTAATTATATTAAAATTCAAAACTCATGCCAGTCTTTTGTTCATTTCTAAAGTGGCCAATTGTTTACTGTCCTGTCAAAAAAATTTTAAATGACTTGTACACTGTAATCTTTGTAGTAAGTACTCTTTAAAGCAGATACTGAGCAGTTGCTTGTAGGACAATATTTTAATTCTACTGGAAAAACTATTCCAAAAGGGATATCAGTTTGCTATTGTCTGAGCCGTAACCCTGAATTGTAATGATAATTATTAAATTAATTTTTGTCTATAAGTAATAAAATCACCTCAAATCTTTCTTTTTTTATTTTTCAAATTTATCTCCAGCAAACCCCAACATTAAGAGCATTATTGATGATAGTATTGGCATTATGTATTGGGCTGCCACTGTCCTTAATGAGGGATATTTCTAGTTTATCCTCCATCAGTGCTACATCGTTAGGATTTTATGCAACCTTTGTACTTTATGTAAGTAAATAAATTCAAATCAGTAAATAGACCTCTTAAGCTTCATTGTGTTGCCACTCTCTGGAGTTCATTCTTCCATACTGTATGTAAATATTTTAACATGTTAGTCACAAAAGAACAATTCTCAAGGAAAGGCCATGTGGTCTGAAATGGGCAATTTGTATATGAAGGTAAAGAGGTCTATTGATTCCATACAGCATTATTCCCATGCTTTTTATAGTTTTAAGAAACCAATCCTTACAAATAATTAGTCTTACAACTTTCTATTTTTAAAATTAGGTAATGTTTAGTTCTCTGCCACATCTACTGGAAGGTACTTGGACAAAACATTTGAACTTCTGGAGGCCAGCAGGACTTCTACAGTGTTTACCCATATTTTCGTTAGCTTTTTCTTGTCAAACGTAAGCTTATTAATTTAACAACAACCATATATTAGTGAATAAATGAATAATATTATGTGAATTGCAGAAACTTATGCCTTGGCAATTTTCCACATTGCTATCCAATGATGGTGATGAGGATGATGATGATTAAGATTAATAATATAGAACGTTTTCACTCACATGACAAGGCAGTCATATTGGTCTACCAAATAGAAACTTTTTGCACATTTTTTGCATAAAAATAGAGTTCATTTCCCAGAGGATGTAACATGTATTGTTTTGATACACCAACATGGCTGCTTTGATGTCATGTAAAAAAGCTCTATAGGAGTATGTGTGCGCATAACAGATGGAAGGATAGATATTAAATTTTTTTTTCCATATAGGGGTTTTGCATCCTTTCTTACACTATTCTTACACTAAACTATTGAATGCAGGGCTTAAAATGACAGCTAGTTATTGGACAATGTCCGCCAATAATTGAAATTGTCCAGTTAAATCTTTGCTTTGCTGGTCGTTTTGACCAGAAACAAGGTGTGACTAGATAAAACTAATTTGGCTGATCATTGAGACTAGTGACTGACTGATCATATTTTTTAGCCCTGTGAATGTATTATTCCTGCCACCAAACATTCTTTCTTGATAATTCTTACTAGGCAGCTGTTTGGGCTTTATGATTCCTTGCCAGAACCTTCAGTCAAGAAGATGGAAAATGTTGTGTCTGTTGGTATTAAAATCATCTCCTGTGTCTATCTTTGTGTGAGTAGATAATTTAGCCTTGTTCACATGAAAATAGGGCAACCTTGGTGCTAGGGAGAAGTTTTTGTTTTCCTTCTCCAGGGGACACAAAAAATAAGAGGAAGCCCTAGCAGTAGGATCACCCTACCTTATGAGAGACTGTTCACATGAAGGTAGGGTGACCCTAGTGCTAGGGACAAGTCTTTTGTTTTCCTTTCCCAGGGGACGCCAAAAACAAGAGGTAGCACTAGCAGTAGGGTGACCCTACTGTACCTTATGACATGTAGGGGGGTCTAGTACCTTTTACAGACCCTTGCAAGAAATTTCCAAAGCTGCTTTTAATGAAACCTTCTCAAAATCATTTTGGAAGCAAGGTTTACATGTATTTTTGGGACAAGAATCTAATTTAACTCTGGGAAAACTGCTACAACACTGATTGGTTCACTATTGTCCGAGTCGAAAACATTAATTATTGGTACCTGCACATAATATCCCAAAAATTTATATATGGATTATTTTGACTTCAGGTTGGATTATTTGGATATGTGACGTTCTATGATGTAGGAGTCCAGGGAGATATTCTTACAAACTATGGAAGTGGTTCGCTAGGAAAATTTTTAAAGATGGGTATGTAATGCCATTGGATAGACAAATGCCAGGAAGCACGGGTGGCAAAGCAGTGAGAGTGCTCGCCTCTCACCAATGCGACCCGGGTTTCAGTCCCGCTGAGCTCAGTGTCGTATGTGAGTAGAGTTGTTTGTTGGTTCTCTCCTGTGCTTTGAGGGTTTTCCGGGTTCTCTGGCTTTCCTCCCTCTGCAAAAATCAACTCCTAAATTCCAATTGGAATTACAGTGGATTATTTATTTAGACGTTTTGAACATCGACATAGTGTTGTCTCGTTTCATACCACTTACTATTTTATTGAAAATAATTCCTTTGTTAAATGGTAGCACTTGAGTAGAAGTATTAAAGGTATATAAAACGTGCGCGCATGTCTCTGTACTGTGATATCAACATGCTGGTAGTTGCAGAGCAAGAGAGAAACAGGCTTAGGAGCACCAGGTGTAGCAAAGTGTTTCTTTGGTTCTTGATTTACCTGATTTTTTTATAAACCCAACCCTACCCCCACCCTTTCCTCCCTGGTAACAAATGAATGGTCGCTTAAAAAATAATTTTTCTTCAGGCTTTGTGATGTCAGTCCTTGTTAGCATTCCTCTTATGGTATTTCCAATGAGAGCTAGTATCAACTCCTTACTCTTCCCATCTCAGGTAAAACCTTTGATTAGTGAATAATTAGTCAGCTACACAGCTGCTACTAACTGTTGTCACACAACCATCACTCTCCTAACTTGTTGGGGAGTGAGCATTTCCTGACGACTCTAATAGTGGCTATGTAGGAGACTAGTGAATACTGTGCACATATTCATATGTTTTAATTTATAACCAAACAACGATTTTATTGAACCCTTACAAGATATCATAATTTTAAGACATGAGTTGGTGGTAGTGATGATGATCATGATTATGGTGATGGTGATTATGTTGATGGTGTTTGTGACGGTGACGGTGATGGTGATGGTAATCATGGTGATGGTCATCATGGTGGTAGTAATGGTGGTGGTGATGATGATCATAGCGATGGTGATCATAATAATGATCATGGGGATGGTGGTGATGGCGATGGTAGTGATGATGAAGAACCCCATTCCATAGAGCTATCAAAATGTTTAATCATTTATTTACCTATTTTGTTTCATCGTAGAGAGCTGGTACAGAGAACATGCCAGGCGGTCCTGGTTACATGCCGCAAAACAGATTTGTAATCATAACAGTAGTTGTTATATGTGCTACCCTCAATGTCGGTATCTTCATTCCTCAGAGTAAGTTACTTTAATAATTAGTCGTAATTGTACCACTGTTTTCATTGCTACGAGCTGATCGAGACAACACTTTATCAAATAATTCGTCAATAAAAGCGTTTCCATGACATAACATCTAGGCACATGCTCTTGAAAAGTTTGTGTGTCCTCACAATGTCATGGAAACACTTGTAAAGTTGGAAATTGTAAACATTTGCGCGTGTACACTGTTATTGGGAAGCACTGTTGAATTTATGATGCTGACTGATGACATGAAGATGGTGGAGAGGATGCATGATGATGGTGATGTCATGATGATCATGGTGATGATGATTATGGTGGTGGTAGTGGTGATCATGATGATGGTGATTATGATCATAGTGATGGTGATGATCATGGTGATGAGCATGATGATAATGGTGAAGGTGATGATGATGGAGGAGATGCATGATGATCATGGTGATGATGATGATGATCCCCGCTGTGGTGATGATGATCATAGTGATGGTGGTGATGATGATGATCGTAGTGATAGGCATAATGGTAACGATGATTATGATGATACGGTGTTAGTGATACAGAAAATAATAACAATGATCACTTAACTTTTTTCACAGTCGAGTTCGTTCTTGGCATCACAGGCGCGACCATTGGTACTCTTATCATCCTAGTATTACCTGCTTCTATGTACCTTAACGCCATCCAGGACACCCAGGGCGAACAGAAAAACATGGCAAAATTCACGATAGTGTTTGGTCTCATTTGTCTTGTCGCTAGTACCTATTCTGTTCTATCAGTCAACGATCACAGCCATCATGAGTCATCTCACCCCCTTCCTTCCACCATCAAACCCGCCATTCTCGTGAATACCCTGCCAAACACTAGTGACCCTGTAGTTGGACCAATACAAGCCGTTAAAGCCAATGGCGTAAAGGCTGATGTAGGATTGGGGAACAAAGAGGTAAAAGAAGCAAACCCAACGCAGAAACCGGCTGAAAGTAAAACGGAAAAACCTAGCGAAGGAAAGAGAAAAATCGAAGAAATTCGCGAGAAAGCCGCTCAGAGAAAAGAGCCGGCGCTACCTCATCCTCCAGCTGACAAACCCGCTGAAGGACCAATCAAGAAGAATGAAAAGGAAGCTGATCCAGTGAATGAAAAGCGACAGCTAATGAGCACTGATGATGCCAATCAATCACCCGCTGATACCCAAGAGGACAAGGATCTCAGCTCCAAACTTGACGTTCCACAAAAGTCTGCATTGAAGGCGCCTATTTCAAAAACTGAATCAACGAACCAAGATATCGAAAAGAAGATTAAGAATTTACGAGAAAAAAAAGCACAAGTTGAGTCCGATCTCAAGAGCTTACAAGAGTTGAAGAAGCCTGAAAACAGGGAAAGAAGAGACCTTGAGAAAAAACCTCGGGAGAGCGCAGAAAAGGCTGACGGGAAAGAAGAGAGTACGGTTGTCGATCCAACCGATAAAGAGATACCTGCACATACCGTACCGCCAAATGATACAAATATCCGTATTGTTGGACCAAATTCGTCATCTATGCCTTTGTTAAATCCAACAACGATAGGTAAAACACCAGCCGAGGTAACCAATCCAGCCATTGTCGCAAATGTCTCGGGAGAGGTAGCGAAGGGCAGGGAATTGAAGTCTAATGGCGTCGTTGGTAGGACGTTAAAATCAGAGGACAAGCTAGTGAATAACAATGACAGTAAAGTGGGGAATACTGGTGGATACAGCAACCTCTGGGGAACTAGATTGGCTAGAAGGGCTAACAGACTCAGGAAGGTAAAATATTAAGTGCAAGATTATTCTTTGCAATACGATTTATACCAATAAATAAATAAATGATACCAATTCATTTGTCTCACGATTGAAAGGCATTCGTAGAAGAACCGTAACGTTTCGACTGCAAACTGCTAGTCTTCACCAGGCGTGATGGGGATTTATGATATGAAACAAAGATGAAGCTAAGATGAAAATCTTGAAAACCGACCATCAAAACTTCTCTGTCCCTCTTCCTTCCCTTTCTTTCCTCTTACTATTTTTTCCCTCTCCGTCCCTTTCTTCTTCATTTTTCTTTCCTTCTTTCATTTCTCCCATTCTCCCTCCTCGTTTTCTTTTTTTCCCTTCTTAATTCGTACTTGCGGAAGCTTTCCACCATCACTTGATGGCAGCCATGACAGGAGGCAGAGACAATTGAATCTGGTCTAATCTGATTTACATGAGAAAGAATTCAGTTTCCCAGGGGAAAAGACTCTATTGTTATGCCTCCTGTCATGGTTGCCATCACAAGATGGTGAGAGGCTATACTCTCTTCCTAATTATCTTTTTTTTTCTTTTTTAGACTGGTTTTAGTTAACCAATGGCTGGGCTCGTACTACAAGTAATTGGTGGTAGCCAAAGTTGTCCTGCATTTCAGTTTTTTTTTACTCCCATATTCACGAAGCATAAAAACTTTATTCTCTATTTATATTTGCAAAATCACCCAGCATGCCTTGTGCTTCCAGTACTGAATGCGACCGAGAAAGACTAGAAGCCAGTCAAGTAATGCTAAAATATGAAAAAGAATAACTATAAAAGATTGGCGAGAAGAAACCTTTTAACGACTCTGGCATGATGAATAAATATAAAAGATAGCAGATAACGAAGATAATAAAAGATTCGTTTTAAGACATCTGTTTAAAACAAACTACCCACAATCCCTAGTGATCCTCCACAGCCGCCGTCATGGTCTTAGCGAGAGACCTCGGTTCTGTTGATTTTCCTTGTTAATCACTTCTATGAAAAAAATATTGAAGCTGATTGACTGTAAGCAGTGCAGTCCAACTGTAATGCCAGTTCAGAAATTTGAAATACCTGTGTAAAAAAGGGGTATTTTACGCTTTTGATTGGCTAGGAAATAGGGATATAAATTGTAGTAGTTGAGCCAAAGCACCAGATTAGCCTTTCTTCTCTACAAATTCAAGATGGCGATGTTGTTTTTCCCTTTTTTCGGGTGTTTTCAAAGAGCTCAATTTTGATACTCTTGGAAGACACACTCGAGCTCGTGCAAATTAATTCTAAATTTATAATTTGGAACTGTGTGATAACCTATACTAATGGCAGCTCTCCATATGTTTAGAGCATTGTCTAAACACAAATCTTGCTTGCTCTGATTATATTGATCGAATAAAAGTTTCCCCGATTGAGATACGAACAGTTTGTGTTACCTGTTATTGCATGAAATGCAAACCCTTATATGCTGTGTTCTCAGTGGCAGATCCAGGGGTGGTAAAATAGGTGACTAGCCACCCCCCTTTTGCTTAATTTTCTCAGTATATCGTTAGTAACAGTCACCCCCCTTTTCCTCGAATTCCTTGTAAAACCTTTGTAATAGTCACCCCCTTCTGAAATTCCTGGGTCCGCCCCTGGTTCTATACGTCATTTCCTGTCTCATGCAGAATATTCATCAGATAAATCAAGTTTTCAATAGAATTCCTTCTGATGGATAGCACATGGTGGTCAATCAGTGTTTTTCCAGAATATGAGATTCAGTCTCAACCCCGTGTGGCCATTGTGGTGCCGTTAACAATAGATGCTAATGAGCAAGCTTGTTAAATGGCACCAAAATGGTCGTGATGACGTGCAATGGAAGAATGATGGTATGATGAGTAAAATATTAGGGGTTGATATAAAAATACAAATAAATTAGAGATAAATTCTTGTGATAATTAGTAATATTAATATTGGATCTCATTTAAAGATTAAAATTAAAGCTTGAACGCTTTATCAAATAAATATGTTTTCAGTTTCTTCTTGAAAGATAACTCTGAAAGTGTTGTGTCTTTAAGTTCGCAAGGTAGGTTGTTCCATATAGTGGGCACTGCGTTTGAGAATGCCTTGAAACCATAGCCTTTGAGGTTGTATTGTTCTCTAGTAAGTTAATTCTTTGAGGAAGACCTTCAATAAAATCTCGTAGATTTTTCAGCGGGTTTTGAGCGCGCGCACATCGTGGGCTCAAATCGAACGTTCAAAAGTAGGCGGTCACCTTAAGAAGAAATGTCATTTTTCCTAAACTCTGTAAATCTTATGTTCAGAGTCATGGACTTTTTGAAACTATTCCCGCTTTCACGCTACATCTGACGACTCTTAAAACTCCAGTATATGGGGGCTTAGCCTCACTTCTGAGGAACACTAAAGCAAGCAACTCCGAAAGTCAAAAACCTTCCATTATATTTCTTGCGAAACTGTACAATTTTTTGTCAAATACGGTATAATCTTACTTCTACTCACGGCTAAGCTAATCTTTGAACCCAGTTTAATTTGATTTAGGTTTGAATAAATTCCGTACTTTTATTTCTACGGAAGTGCAAATCAAGGAAATTAAATCGTTTTACGGAAATGAGGGCGATTCTTTATCCACTTCAGTTTACGAACCTCTACGAGGTGACGATATCTATTGTGCCGTTTTCCTCATGAATTATTCGTAATTTGCAACGGCAGAGCCTCGATGAATGTCCGAACAAGGCGTAAAAGAATTATAGGCAAACCCGAACAATCGAGGTGCTTTAGATGGTTTCGTCGATTACATGAAACACTAAATATCTATTAAAATATCCGTGCTCTTGAAAAGATGCTAGAATAATATTAATGAAGTCCAACGTTTGCGATACAGTCGTTCAGCCGTTCCGAGGTTGATGGAAATCTGCGGTCGAGTTTGCGTTGCACTGCATTTTGGGGCTGTTATATTCCTCAAAACAGCTCCAAAATGCAGTGCAACGCAAACTCGACTCCAGTTTTCCCTCAACCTCGGAACGGCTGAACGACTGTAGATCGCAAACCGGCGTCGGACTTCATTAGGTAAGGCTCATATTCGACGTTTGACCTCAGCCAAACGCTGTCAGTAGTGATTCCGGGTTCTGGCACTTTCTTTCCGGTTCTGCATAATAAAGGGAGGTCTATAAATAAGTTTACACACAGAAAGGGTTTCATGTGTGCCTTCCTATTTAATTGATAACCAAGTGAATCAGTGATTGGTGCATATGTACATCTATCAATATTTGAAGGTTGCATTGATTTCACAAAGAAAGTCTATTGATTATCACCTTAGATATGAATGAAAGCCTTTCCATAAAGAAAGCCAAGTCTTCATAAATTATTCGAGTGAGCACAAAAGAGGAAATAGCTCATTTTCAAAGGCAGTCGAATCAGTGTTTTCGCAGCGTTGATGTAGCGGTGTTAAACTTTGGACTATAAGGAAAGACTCAAGCCTGCATTTCAAATTCAGCAAAATTTTCGTTGGACTTCGGCTTCGTTTGCACTGAAGTACTTGCTGACGTGATATAATTGGCAAAATACTATCATAAGACAAACGAGCTCTAGTAAAGGTAAACGTGTCTAACGAAACATTACTGCATGCTGAAGTACACAGTTAAAATCTGGAAACCGTCCAAAATACCGCACTTATTTCCTGAAAAAAGACTCGTTGGAGCCAAATGCGATAGGTAATATTGGCGAAAGGAGAAACGAGTCATTTCAAGAGCCAAGTAAATCTGGATTTGTGTTTCTTGATATCATCAGGGTTCGTGCTACTCCTTAAACTCCTTGAAAACTCCTTGAATTTAATTCACGTTTTCAAGGGCACTTGAAAAGCTCTTGAATTTTACGATTTTAGCGAAACTCCTAGAAAACTCCTTGAATTTTTGCTTTGATCATTACTTGCATGGTTCTGAAATAGATCTAGTCAGAAAGATTGGAAAATCTGAAAGTCGCCCATGTGCAACCACCGTGTAAAACTTTGGCATAGTTAGCTGAACATACTCCTTGAAAATTCATTTTTGGGTCCTTGTATACTCCTTGAATAGTCCTTGAATTTTAAGTGGTTACCTCAGCACGAACCCTGCATCATTCTAGCATCTTTTCAAGAACACGGATATTTTTAAATAGATTTTTAGTGTTTCATGTAGTCGACGAAACCATCTAAAACACCTCGATTGTACGTATTTGCCTACAATTCCTTTACGCCTTGTTATGACGGGTATCATTACTTATCGCTATCTTTTCTCTTTTGGCTCCGACAACCTTATTTAAAATAAACACATAGAAAAAGATTCAGTACATTTAATAATTTCTTCAGTTGACTTTTACGACAAAAATAACCTCAATTCAGTCCAATATCTACCCCAACTGAATTATTTTTTTCCATTATTGTTTTTAGTTCTTGCACGTCTCCGCCAGCTTCCGCCCCTGTAAATTACAAATAATTAATGATTAACATAAACAGCACGAATAGTGACCATAGAAATATGACTTTATTATCCGCTAAATTTCTTCCTAAAATTTCTAAAATAGGCATTTTCTAGCATGTCTTTGAGTCTCGTCTTCTGTGTTCCATGTTTCGACCCGAAAATGTCGCAATTTCGCTGAAAATTGCAAATGTCTGTCTTAGAATAAATGCATAAATTCCAAAAATAGAAACAATTTTCTTCCAGCTATATCGAAGACTCAAAGTAAGGTCTTAATCCCTGTCTTTATCATGTAGCCACAGAAACACAAAACCCTGTACAACATAAAACTTACCAATAATAGAGATAATTCTCGAGTTTCAATTATCTAGCCAAACAAAGAAAAATAATTTAAATATTCATGCTATCATTTTGCAGCTTGCAAGTCTCTTGATGAAAACAACAAGAAATATTTCCGCCTTCGTGTTTCTGACATGCGCAGTAGCGTCCTACGCTCTCGGTCCTTACAGAGGCACTTGTAAAAAGATAGCGCTTTTCAAAACAGCCCAAAAAGGTAACGTTAATTTTTCAAATAAAATTGTCTTAACAATTTTTTAAACTTTGAATTCATTAAAGTTTAAGACAAATCAGTGTGAGATTAAATATCTTTGATTCCAAATAGATCGAGCACTGACTGGTCACGTGATATCAAACCATGACGTCACTTCCCGTTTCCACTGTGCTGACCAATGTCTTCAAACTAGTGGTTGTAAGTCGTACAATTACCAAGAAACAGGTTCTCTACTCCACGTATGTGAGCTTAGTGACCACACAAAGGCCTCCGCGTCATCTGATTACATCATCAAACCAGGCTTTACGTACTATGACGCTGAGCAGTTCGTAAGTACAAATTATTATTTATTATTATTTATCATTAGAAATATTTCTGTATTAAGTTGCGATGTTTCATTTTCAGGTTTTACCCGTGTGCGCTTCTTCTCCTTGTCAAAATGGCGGCACGTGTGGTATCGATGAATGTACTGATTCTTACGAGTGTCTGTGTAAACCTGGATACATTGGTCAATACTGTGAGACCTGGTTCGGTACGTAGACTGAAGTAGACAGACTCCTTCTTATTAACAAAAGCCTTAAACTTCACCTGCATGATTACTAAGGTGAAATGTTGGCGGGAAACGGACGCGTCCGAGCACATTCCCTTTCCTTTAAAAATGTGGAAGTTCCGGAGAAATCTTCTAAACGACATTATCAACAAAAAACATCATAACACAGCATTTTACTCCTCAACAGGCTTAAATGGTTCCTCGTCAAGTTACCCAGGTCATTCATGTCAGAACATCAAATGGACTGGAGAAGACATTGGAGATGGTAGATACTGGATTAACCCAGGCAACACAGGGACCCCATTCACTGTGTACTGTGACATGACCACTGACGGAGGTAAGATGTGTTAATGTGAAGCATGTGTGGGCTTCCTGTGATACTGGATTAACCCAGGCAACACAGGAACCCCATTCATTGTGTACTGTGACATGACCACTGACGGAAGTAAGATATGTTGGGTTGATACATGTATGGGCTCCCTGTGATACTGTATCTAATTCTTTAAAATTTAATTTAATTTAATGTTTTAAATTTTTCCGTGTTTTTTTTAGGTGGTTGGACACTCGTTAAAGATTTAACATTTTCTAGTTCAAAGCCTGGCACTGTTAAATATCGCTCCCACTACAAAGCCATATCCGACTTAAAAAGATTTGAGTTCATTGACCGAGCACAGCTTAAGCAACTTAAACAAGAGATGGGGTTCACACAGTTACGATACTACTGTCGTAAAGCATCTGTTGGCAGAGTATTTCATATCATGACGGCCAAGAATGACTTGGGATACGATGCTGTAAGGTGAGGAGAGCGAGTACTTTGGACTACTGCGTTTTAGTATGCTTGCTTGAGCTCTATTAGGGATGCCTTTCGTGTGTTAAATATGACAGTAGGGTGGTTGGTGAGAGGTGGGGGTTGTCGTTGTTGTTTTTTATAGGTTGAAAAAAATTGTAGACTTGCTTTCTTGCTGCATACTCATATTCATAATTATGATAATATTCCAAGGTACTTCATCATCAGCAACTCCCCATACGCAAAAGCTTGTGGTTCATTCGTTCGTCTACCTGATGACCAATCCCGGCTTGCAGCCAACTGTGCCAAATGGGGCCACAATAGTGGATCATCTTTTATCAATAAGTGGGGATCTTCTACCAACGTAGGTCAACAGAGACCGTACAAAAAAGTGGTATATTGGCATGGCAAACGTGAATTTTATATGCTTAATGAGTACATGTGTGACGACAACGTTTCAGGTGGCAAAGCTGGAGACACCTGGAAACTCTTCGTACGATAAAACTAAACCCTAATTACACAATCAAAAGCATTAGTTATTCGAATTAGCAAAGCATTGTGGAGTTGGCTTTGGATTGGCCTTTTTAAAAACGAGTTGGGCAATGGGCCGAGTATCCCCACTAGATTTGGAAAAGGCCAATTGCCCTATTTCACTATGACGTCACATCAAAACAACACATTGTTTAAACGCAAAGGATCATGGTCGTCGAACGGGGTCAAATCAACGCAAGTTAACCGAAAATTGTTCTAAAACCCGTATCAATCCACGAAGAGAAGTAGAGTAGCCAGCAAACGCTCAGAATATTTTTTTGTACATATTAACACATATTATATCTGAAATCCAGGCCATTTTAGAGTAACCTGTTTCGCTAGGAGCAAGTTTTGTTGAATATTCTATTGGATTTGGCGATTCTATCCCCCATATAAACAAGCAGTGCCGTCATAGTGAAATAGGGCAATCGAAATAGACATTATCGACTACACAGGTAGCCCAATACATGACTTTTCCACTTTAGAAATATATAGCACATACAAACACAGAAACAATCGTTTATGCTGGCAATATGTAAGAAGTAGCGACTTCTAGCACACTGCATGTCATACTATGGAATTGTACAAAAGGTTGGAGGACTGCCTACTTCCGAATATTCTTTCAATATATTTTCAACATCTCGCAGTGATCGAACGAGATCGAATTGTAAGATCTTAGGTTATTAACAAATGAATTAATAAATTAGTAATAATTACTAATTTATTACTAATTTATTAATAATTAATAATTAATTAATTTTGGTATTAATTATTAATATAAGTGGGATTCCTATGATACACAAGTATCCCAAAAATTGCACCCACGTTATATAGAAACATTTACTTTATAATTCACATCTCGATAGAATTACTAGGATTCAATCAGCTGATAAAAACCTTATCTTATTATATGCTACAATTGTGCATGCACGCTGTCAACAAGAAAGAAGTCTACTGAAGACGTGCGATTCAGCTGATGAACATTCCACACAAGGGCAAGGTCATTTGATATTTTTCTCTTATTCTCACTATTCCACACAAGAGAGGAAGGTGAAACACAAATAGACCTTTTTACTGATATGGCAGCCATCTTAAATCATGGGATACCCAGAAGAATGAAGTAGAAATATTTATAAAGCATAGAGTGGCGAAGTTACTTTTACAAATGTTTTTTACACTTTGGTGTTTTACATATCACTCCAACTACCAGCAAATTCAATTGATTTTTAAATGTGTTTCATAATGGATAACGTAAAGGTAAATAAAAAGACACCCTGACAGCTGTGTTGTCTATAAAAGAGAAGCTCTCTTGGCATCCCATGATATCTTACCGAAAATAATAGAATTCAATATGGCTGCCATATAAGTATAAAGGTCTATTCAGGATTCGCAATACACAGGAAGCCCAAAAATGATTGTATCCCAATCTTGGAAACTTTTAGCCATTCACAACACATGGCATGTTTACATAGACATCATTTTAAAAGCAAACGCATGACAGAAGGAATAATATAAGTGATACTCTAAAACCCTGGTTTTGACTAGGCGATATATTTTTCAGTCAAGTTTCATGTGTTTCTCACTAGCACAACTTAGTCACGTCTGACGAAGGTGACAACATTGATATAGACCAACTAAAAATGGCTTAATTTATTCTTATATTTTTGAATATTTTCCGGTAACTTGTGAGAAGTTATATTACTATCAATGAAAGCCGAATAAAAAGTTATGTATACATGAATGGCCATAAGGAATTTTTCGATCCAAAAATGGATCTGTAAACATGACTAACCCCCAAAATAACTAATTTGCCATGTATTGCATTACAGCCCATTTTACGTTTCTGCGACATGGCCTGACCAATTTCAGACGTCCACACAAACGCTAGTTTGAGTGGGTTAGGTCACTGAAACATGAAACAGGCTGTGTGGGACTGTTTAGCATGGGTGGCATTCGCGGCTAACGCGTCGTCTTTCACCGCTGTCAGTCAATCTCGGTCATATAAAGAACGGGTTTTTAAATGCGTTGAAATACTAATGAGGGGTTGGGAAAATTTATTTTTATCTATTTTTTCACCCATAGCCCTCTTTCCTTTCCTCCGATAAATAATGGACCCTTAAGACATCAAACAGTATTTACCTATAAACTTACTACATACTAATAAATTTGACACTCAGTTTGTTTTTCCTCATATTTTAAATGATACTGTAAAAACTTGACCGATACAAAATAATGAACACTCCTTGTTGTACGTGTCGCCATCTACTCTATATCCATATTTGGTAACCTTACCTTTGGGGGTGAGCATAGATTTCTTTTGGGTGATTTTTTTCTGCCATTTAAAGCTTTAAAGTGTCGATCAAAACTGCAGATATTACAAAGAAATACACGAAACTGTCCACCATCTTTAATCTAGCTTAGAAACTTGGCATTTCACAAGCCCAAAACGTCTAAAACCACAGGGATCCCACGCGAACGACAATATAAGTTTGAGCAAATTAGCTTGCTTTGTAGCTTTACATCTTTGAATATCTTCCTTCGAATAGTGTCATGAGTTCATTCTCCCTGGAATACGGAAAATGAATCGTGCTTTGATTTACAGACCATCAGTGTTTTATCGACAATCGAAAATTTAAAGGAATAAATAGTGGAATGTATAGAATATGACTAATTTGAGAGAAAAAAACAAAAATCAAAATTAAATATAATTCACTTGAGGAGACCGTTTCTAAAGCCATCAGCGACTCCCGAATTCGCTTGAGCCTATGAAACATTGGCTGGAAGTCGAGATTGATGTATGAACGTGTGAGGCTTCACCTCGATTTGACTGTACCATTAGAGAGTTTAAGATTCTCGTTTACGGCAAGCCGGAAACGTCAGTTTACCATTAGAAAATTCTTTAAAATTAGAGAAAAGGAATCGCAAAAATCTCCAATTAGTAGATAAACAAAAGAATACTTGTCTTTGTCGAGAAGGTTTGCAAAAGGTAAAGTGAAATGTAGGGAAACGATGAAAACGTGGTCACGTTTGCACGTGGTCACGTTTGCCGTTTGCGGGAGGAAAAAACGGGAATCTTAATCTGCCTATTGTCTCGTGGTCACTTAAGCCGAATTCAAGAAAGATTTATGTATTGGATTGTAAGCAGTTAAAATTAATAACAAACCTATTCAAATAGCTTTTATTAAGTTGAATGAAGGAATTCTTGATCTGTATGCTAAAACGTGGCTTATTGGCCAAATGGTTGTCTCAAGCTGAGAGATGAGCGTAGTCACCTCGGATTGTGCTATAAACAATGGAACCCCTATGATTAGTCCTATTCGTCGTCAGGGAAATTTTGTTTTGTAACTTTAAAATATGTTGGCCTCAATATCCTAGATCTGTGCCTCTTCAAAAGCTGTGCGTTATAATTTATGGGGTGATAAAAAGAATCCTGTTCGCTGGTCTAAAGATACGTATTGTAATCATAATTCACTGGTAAGTTCATACTCATGGCTGCCCTCTTATGATATACCTTATCATGTGAAATTGATCCAATTCGAGACTGTGTTAAATTTTGCTTCAAACTAATTTTGTTTTCGAATGGACAAACTCGCATGCACGGCTTTTTTATCATTATTATTATTTTATTTATTTTGTCAGTTATAGCTCGTTTTAAATAGACTTCATTTCGGATATTTTTTACGCAAAGTTAAAGTCAAACTTACCGGAGTTTCATGTTTAAATTAATGCTTCATTTCGAAACTGCGTTCAATTTTGCTTGGTCAAACTAATTTGTTCCAAGTTTAATTCGGAGACAAGACAAACTCGCATGCACGGCTTTTTTCCATTTTATTTTTGTCAGTTATAGCTCGTTTCACAGACTGAATTTTAGATAATTTTAGATCAAGTTTATTTTATAATATTTCTGTAGTCATGGGCGCGCGGCACTCACTCCTGAGAGATATTCTCAACACTCGAAGATAAAATTCGTCTCTTGGAAAAACACTGTCTTGAATTAAACTTGCTAAAAACAAACAAGAAAAATATCAATTTTGGAATTCACAATCGTTGAAAATGGATGTATGAATTAGTTTAGTTAAGCACACTTTGTGGTATTTTCTATATTTCTCATTTTTCTTTATGCAGTTTTCCCTCAATAAATTTCTTGCAAAGTCTTAAGTCGTAAACGGGCCACAAAACTGAAAAACGCAAATTCAGTAAAATTGAAAAGCCAGTTTTATATTTAAAGAGGAGAATGAATCCATTTTATGAATTCTTATCGAAAAAAATTCCATGACAATGCATGATAATACTCGTGTTTTGGTATCGTGGCCCGTCAATTTCCTTAAATTTGGATTTGCACGCAACCTTGAAAAACGGTTTATTAATTTATAAACGTAGTGTCATGTGAAACTAAATGTGATTGGTTGATAAGAACGTAGTCATGCAACGGTGATATGTGATCGGATTAAAAATTTATTTAGTTCTTCATTGTATGCTACCATTTTAAAGTAAATTGTGTGGTGTGATGTTTTGTTCAAGGAGTCCTTTCACAAATTGAAATATCGTTGAAGTATTTTTATCATGTGTAAATGTTCGTATTAATAAATATTAACATTTGGATGTTTTGAGGTAAAGGCCGGGATTGAAATTTAACGCAAGTTTCAAAGCGACATGGAAATCGAATAATAATAAACTGAATCTTTTAACCTCGATGGGAACGCATGAACTGCATGGTTTGACTGTAATTGCTTTGTTTGTCTTTTATCCAGAAGAGGTCCACTTGATGTCTAAAGCAAACCTTTCCCTATTGCTATTTCTGACATGCGCAGTAGCGTCCTATGCCCTTGGTCCTTACAGAGGCACTTGTAAAAAGATGGCAATTTTCAAGAAAGCGCAAAAAGGTAATTGATTCAATATGAGAGAAAGCAAAACCTACTTTCATTTTCTTCTTGATTTAAATAAATTCAAAATTGACTAGCTGAATTTTCTTCAAAACCTCAGATCGAGCACTGAGTGGTCACGTGATATCGAGCCATGACGTCACTTCCCGTTTCGACTGTGCTGACCAATGTCTTCAAACTAATGGTTGTAAGTCGTACAATTACCAAGAAACAGGTTCTCCACTCCACGTATGTGAGCTGAGTAACCACACAAAGACCTCTGCGTCATCTGATTACGTCATCAAACCAGGCTTTACGTACTATGACGCTGAGCAGTTCGTAAGTACAAATTATTATTTATTATTATTTATCATTAGAAATATATTTCTGTATTAAGTTGTGATGTTTCATTTTCAGGTTTTACCCGTGTGCGCTTCTTCTCCTTGTCAAAATGGCGGCACGTGTGGTATCGATGAATGTACTGATTCTTACGAGTGTCTGTGTAAACCTGTATACATTGGTCAATACTGTGAGAACTGGACCGGTACGTAGACTGACCATCGCCCAACACTTGGTACCATTTTAGCGGGAAACTGTCACTCACGCCTTAAAGGATAAACAAATTTCTTTATTGTTTAACAGGTATTGCTTCATCGTCAAGTAAACCAGGCCATTCATGTCAGAACATCAAAAACACTGCACAAGACACTGGAGATGGTAGATACTGGATTAACCCAGACAACACAGGAACCCCATTCACTGTGTACTGTGACATGACCACTGACGGAGGTAAGATGTGTTAATGTAAAGCATGTGTGGGCTCCCTGTGATACTGGATTAACCCAGGCAACACAGGAACCCCATTCATTATGTACTGTGAAATGACCACTGACGGAGGTAAGATGTGTTGATGTGAAACATGTGTGGGCTTCCTGTGATACTGGATTAACCCAGGCAACACAGGAACCCCATTCACTGTGTACTGTGACATGACCACTGACGGAGGTAAGATGTGTTAATGTAAAGCATGTGTGGGCTCCCTGTGATACTGTTATACACTTTGATACACTCACTGTGGTTCCTTGAGTAGAGGGTTAGCACTCGTTCACACAGACCGAAACGACGTCGTTTGAGTGTTAAACAATAGAACAAATTTATCATGTTACTGTCTCATGCTATTGTTTCATAATCCAATTCTTCGTTCGCACATGACGTCATATCCGCCATCGTCAGGGTCGGATATCAAACAACATGGCCGCCGTGACTTTTGTTTTTTCAGTCCCTTCGGAATAATTGAAAACCAGTCTAAACAAGTGCTAATCTTAATAGAGGTTTTGCACCATTACTTATCGGCAGCCATGTTAGATGGCAGGAACAATACAATCGTTTTACATGAGAAAGCTTTCAATTTCCCAAGAGCAAAGGGAATTTATTGCTTTGCCATCTAACCACAGGCAGCCCAAGTTGTATTACGGGCGTTTGCTCATGATGGTGCAAAACCTCTATAGAGACGAAGAAGCTATATCAGAAGCATTGCAATATATAGACCAAATTAAAAACTCGCACCGATGTGAGGCTTAAGTTGTGAACAAAGGAATCTAGCGTGATTCGTGACTTTTGAGTCACGCCAGATTACTTTGAGTTACGCCAGATCCCTTTGTTCACAACTTAATCCTCACATCGGTGCGAGTTTTGAATTTGGTCTATATTCTCCAATTTTATACGTTTCCTAAAATATGTAGTCTCCCCCACAGCCGCTTTCAGTGTCGTCACGCAACGCTTTCTCCCCTGAGTAGTTACTCAGGGGAGAAAGCGTTGCGTGACGACACTGAAAGCGGCTGGGGGGGAGACTATAAAATATGCCGTCTACTGAATTATAGGAGGCTGGACACAAATTAGGGACGTGACACTGACGGGCCCACCCACTTCTGGCTATGCCCGTTATACAAACTATCGGAAGATATCTAATCTGGGAATATATGAATTCGTCACACAACCTGGACTTCTGCAACTGAAACAAGACATGGGGTTCACACAGTTACGGTACTACTGTCGTAAAGCATCTGTTGGAAGAGTATTTCACATTATGACGGCCAAGAACGATTCGGGATACGACGTTGTGAGGTACGTACATTGGCCAGTCTTATCTTCCTTTGTCCACGAATGATCGATAAACTAACTTTAGAGCTTAAATACTGGCTTTTTGCGATTTCTTACATAAATTTTATAAATTCTTCCCCTTTTTTTTTCAACTTAATCGAAACATTATTAATAAAATAATATATTATATAAACGTGTTGAGTTAGAAGTTTTGAATGTTTCTATGCAATTTAAGGCCTTTTTCCAGTGTTTTGAAATTGGATGTAAATTAAAATGACACCTATGAGCCTCCAGTAGCACCTTAGTACGATACGAATATAAGTTATGACGTCAAAAGCGTGCCGAAATAACTGGCTGTAAACTTACCAAAAAATGCACACTTATTGAAAGTAACGAGTGTTTGTTTAGGCTGCAATTAGTCCTTCTACCCCTTTAATTACTTGGTAATTGTTTCGTGTCTGCTTTGGTTTCATTAAGGAACGTTAAGCACGGGTGTTTAGAGCTGCTAATGGGCAGTCTCTCACCGATACGATTCAGGTTTGATTCCCGGGATCGGTGTCAGTCGTAAGTGCTTCGAAGTCTATTTTCTGGCCTTCCTCATTCTGCAAAAATCAACTCCCAAATTCCAATTCCATGTGGCATCGAGTGCTTTATTCATAAGCCCCTATGGCTCTGGAGACTGAGTTATCCCTGTGTTCAACGTATTAAATAAATTACATATACAATTAAATTTGGCAGGATATAAATCGTTCAATATCCTTTCTACTCCCCTACCCGGCTGGTTATATCTACAGAATTGATATCACAAACTTAGGGATGAATTAACGAACGCTGTGACGTCATGTGCGAACGAAGAATTGGATAATGAAACCAAAGTATGAGGCAGTAACATTTGTTCTATTCTTTGGCACTCAAAGGTCGTTTTGGTCTGTGTGAACGAGTGCTATTGAGTGAATTTTGATGAGCTGTCATCTCTTTAAATTACGTGGTTTTACATTTGTAGGTACATGATTGAGGATGCTTCTTCGCCTGCAACTGCTTGTAACTCATTCATTCGTCTTCCTGATGATCAATCGCTGCTGGCCGCCAACTGTGCCAAGTGGGGCTTCCAAAACGGAGGGACCAATACCGGTACGTGGGGACACTCGTCATACCCAGGAACGTGGAGGCCGTACAAATATGTTGCATTCTGGTCAGGTACACATGTTAATACATTTACTAACGGGGAATACAAATGCGATGATAATGTGTCTGGTGGACAAGCTGGTGACTCTTGGAAGATGTTTGCACGTTAAGTTCAAGATAATCCGCCTGCTGACGATAGATTTAACGTTACTAGTGTTTGATAAAGTTCAGCCAAATCCGTCAGATGCATCGTTTCCTCCTTGAACTGAATCTTTAGTGCACCAAATCACATTAAGTTGAACTATGTTCAGAATTTACCAATGCTGGTTGAATATTTCATAAATATTTTCTAGTATTTAAGAGCACCAATATAGAAAGACCACGCTGTTTACTATCACAAGAAAGGCGCTTGTATTGAGATGGCACAACTTTATTCTTATTTATTAAATTTAAAGTGCACCTAGCCCCTGATAAATACTTCAATATTCCAGAATTGATTCTACATAAAGTGAACATGAATGTTCATTTGAATGTTGAGTCTTTAAGTTTTGTAGGCTTATCTTCTATTATGTTACTGACTGTTTGCATGTTTTGACTTTGAATACTAAACACAAATGACCTCAAATTTACAATAAACATTTACAATAAACACATTGGAAACCTTGAGTTAAAAGTTAAAATTTGTATATTAATAGATTGCCTGTGGCAGCCCAGTCTAACAATGCTTTGCTGATGCTCCGGCTAGAACATTTTCTTGCGTCCTAATTCGTACACCCAAGGGCAGACTATAAAATTCCAACGTGAATTTCACTGATTTTATAAAGGACAACATAATTACGTTGCTAAAGCTCGAAATGTAATACGACAAGATGGATGTTTTCGATTATTTTTATTTTTATAAGCTTTTTACCCAAAATGGCTTTCAGTAGGTATAGCTCTGTCACTGTCTTTGATATAGGTTCTCATAGAGACTCAGGTAAACTGTCCAACCCAGATATCCCAGTGTACCCTGTCGATCCCTTGACAATTTAACTTTACACTAGGTACATCTGATGACGTCATCAGTTCGTAATTAGTATTTTAATAGTGACGATGTCAAGTCCTATGAAATACAATAGGATATAATGCTAAATTACAAACGAACGGTGATAAATGATGATCGATTAACATTACAGGAGACTTGCTTAATAATGAAAAGAGTCCTGTTACTCACGAGTGAGCAAAACACATAATCCAAGATGGCCGACCTAGCATTAACTGGTCAGCGGTAGCTGAGTCATGGCTGAGCCTAGTGACGGCCAGCGGTAATCTATTTACATCTGATGACGTCATCAATTCGTAATTTCAATTTTTTGTTGAATATCTTGCCCTGGAACGAAAAACAGATGTCAAAGAATAGTAAATACTATTTAAATCATGAATGCACCCTATAGGGTTGCTATATGACGCCAAAAGAAAATGATAAAAATGAAATTCCACTTTCCATTGTTAGTCTTTAAAACAAACATCTCCCACTGACTCTAGATTCTCCAACTTTCCAAGGTTTATCAAAACGTTTGGTGTATAATAAAGAAAAGATATAACAATGTTATTCAACAGTAGATGTAGTTCTAGTTATAAATAAATTATAAGAAATCTTCAAGAAATTGTTTCTTATTGAACCAGACCGAGTAATCCGAAAATCATTCTTTGCTTAAGGCTCGTCGTGAAAAAGGAATCAATAACAGAAAACTTTTCAGATTTTGTTTTGCGACTGTCAATGTGCGAGCGAGGGATATCAGATGCTACATGAGGTTTCGGTTCAACTTTGGACCGCTTTCCCAGCCGTATAGAAGTTGTTTTTAAGAGTTCGTTTAAATTGGAGGGGGGAAACGAAAAGACAGCAAAAAAATAATCCTACTTCGATTTGGATTTCAAAACATCTAAGTGATATAATATCAACTCTAGTCTACACCAGGTAAAGTACATTCTTAGTTGTATTTTAACTAGATGGCGTTTTCATGTCTTATGTGTCCGATATATACCGACTACACATAGCATGCACCTGTCAGCTTGAGGGAATTCAGTATTCATTTCTTCTTATACTTAACTCTTCCTCTTCATATTTTTTCTTCTTGTTGTTTGAAGTAATATTTCAAACACGCGAGAGAGTTCTTCCTTCGATTTCCAAACACCTAAAATTGAGTTGAAAAAACGAGGCGCAGCCAAGTTTTTTTAACTGACTTTGAGGTGTTTGGAAATCGAAGGAAAAACTCTCTCAAGTGTTTCAAATTACTTCTCAAACTCATGAATATTTAGAATGTAATGGTAATGCCTGTAGAGTGAAACTCACGGCTGAAAGAGCCCCTTAAAGGGAACTTTAGGGTTTTTTTCCTTCTTCTTCTTTTACCAATGTCTTTGATAGAAATCATTTCGGAATTTCCTTTCTCTTCCAGAATTTTATAGATTTTCCCTCCAACACATAGTGGCCGTGTATTATATGCCTGGAGTAAAATATCAGAAATGACACGACAAAAAGATATAGCAATTGTCCTCAAGAAATATATCTTTACAATGCAAAACCCTCGTAGGACTTCTTCGTGATACGAATTTGTATTTATTTTAGTTTGTTTGTCTGTTTGTTTGCTTGCTGGTTTATTTATTTATTTATTTATTTATTTATTTGTTTGTTTGTTTGTTCTCACTACATCTAACCATGGTTTCAACAATGGCCAATTCAGCTATTGAGTCACTGAATCGAGATAAAATTTGGTATATGTATTTAGTAACGGTTTCAGTACATAACCATCATTTTTCTGATTTAAGTCTAGATATGTCATGCAATCTTTATTCGTTGATGTTTCTGACATGCGCAATAGCGTCCTGCGGAGCAATTTGCAAAAAGATGGCGATTTTTGACAAATCAAAAGGTGAGAAGAAAATTTAAATTCATTTGGCTTTTTCTACGACTCCCAGTTTTCAAAAACACATCCTATGAAATTAACAGGTCGAGCACTGAGTGGTCACGTGATATCAAGCCATGACGTCACTTCCCGTTTCGACTGTGCATTCAAATGTCTTCAAACTAGTGGTTGTAAGTCGTACAATTACCAAGAAACAGGTTCTCCACTCCACGTCTGTGAGCTGAGTAACCACACAAAGACCTCCGCGTCATCTGATTACGTCATCAAACCAGGCTTTTCGTACTATGACGCTGAGCAGTTTGTAAGTACGAATTATTATTTATTATTATTCATTCATTAGAAGTAATTCTGTATTATTCTCTCTAATTCTGTACTAAATTGTGATGTTTCTCTATCAGGTTTTACCCGTGTGCGCTTCTTCTCCTTGTCAAAATGGCGGCACGTGTGGCATCGATGAATGTACTGATTCTTACGAGTGTCTGTGTAAACCTGGATACATTGGTCAATACTGTGAGACCTGGTTCGGTACGTAGACTGAAGTAGACAGCCTTAAACTCCACCTGCATGATTACTGAGATTTAGTGAAATCCTGGGTGAAATCAAAGAAACAAATAAGATATTAAGATCACTTTGCAAATCCAAAGGATGGTCTTTCTTAAACCATCAAAATATCGACATGTCATGTTTAAATCGCAGAGGACTGCATCTTAACCGTAAAGGAAGCAACCAGTTAACAAAAGACTTCGATAATTACCTTACTTGATCATTGATAGATGTGAGTGGCAATTCTGAATCTATATACAATCCTATTTCAAATGTTAGAGGTTTTAAAATGGCGTTACTAAATATAGTTAGTCTTCCTAAACATATTGACGAGATTCGAATATCTGAATTATTCAAATCATTCGAATTATTTGCGTTTAACGAAACCAGGCTTGATCCTTCCATCACAAATGGGGAGGTTAGAATTTGTGGTTATAATTTAATTAGAAAAAATAGATCCAGAAAAGGGGGAGGTGTCTGTATCTATCTACGAAGTGCGATCAACTATAAAATTCGATTTGACCTAGTTCTAAATGAGTTGGAGGGTGTTTGCCTGGAAATTTTTAAACCAAATAGTAGACCATTCATTGTCGCGTCTGTTTATCGACCACCTGATTGTTCAAACAACTTCTTTACTGAATTTGAGAGCATGATTAGGGCTGTCGATAACGAAAACAAAGAATTGCATATATTAGGCGATTTAAACTGTGATATGCTAAAACGAATTCCAAACCAGCCTACCAGAATTCTCACGTCAATTTACGAGATATATCAATTGCGCCAAACAATAGAAGAACCTACTCGTATTACTAACACATCAAGTACTCTTATTGATCATCATACTACGAATTCGATTGAAAAACTTGCGCTATCGGGGGTAATTCATATGGGAATTAGTGATCATAGTTTAATATATGCAATCAGGAAAATAAATCCTGTTACAAAGACCGAGGGAAATGTTAAGATTATTGAATTTAGAAACATGAAAAGATTTGACCAGCAACAATTTATTGCTGATCTCCTTGGTCAGCCCTGGGAGCTGATCGTTTTGGAAAATAATATCAACTCCATGTGGTCTCGTTGGAAGGAGATGTTTCTTGAGATATTAAATAAACATGCTCCTATCCAACATAAAAGATCGGGATCTTTTAATGTCCCATGGCTGTCTAGGCAGATAAAAGAATTGATACATACCAGAGATAAATTAAAACGTAGAGCAATTGTAACCAAACAGGAAGAAGATTGGACGGCCTATAAGTCCTTCCGAAATAAGGTTAATATTGATATGCGGCAGGCTAAAACAAATTACTATCGCGATAAAATCGCACTTCAAAAGGATAATCCTAAAGAGGCCTGGAAAACAATCAATGGTATTCTTGGTAGATCTAGCAATAATACTGTGGTAAATGAATTGAAATTAAATGATCTTACTATCAATTCTCCCGAGGGATTGGCTGAAACTTTTAACAGCTACTTCATCAATGTTGGGCCTAGCTTAGCCAATGATATGCCTCTATCAAGTGTCTCATTTGACAGTTTTGTTAAACGATCTCGTTCCAAATTGTCGGATTTTGGAACTGTTTCCAATGTCAGAGTTCTTAAACTTTTACATGGTCTATCGATGGCTAAAGCCACTGGCACTGATAAGATTTCTAGCAAAATATTAAAGGACAACTGACCCCAAAAATTGCCGTTTTTCATATAAAACTACAACGTACATAGATCACATAAATTCAACTTTGAACTCTGATACAGCTTCTATGTCGCCGAAAAGAAATAATCAATTCGCGAAAAATAGCAATAGAAGAGCGCCATATTTGAGCCCGCAATAAATTACCGCATTAATGCCGTGACGTCACAACGTGAAGCTTGCATTCCAAACTTGTTGAGTTTGTATATTTCGAGTGCTAGTCGATCTTTTAATAGTCTAAGTTAGAGTAAGTTTCTTAATCCAGATGGTCCATTGTTGTGTGCCAGAATGCACCAACCATTCTTCCAAAACTGAGTCTGTTAGCTACCACAAAATTCCTAACAAAATAGCTCTTCAGAAGGCATGGATAGCGCGGATAAAGAGAGAGAACCTGCCGCCTTTGAAGAACTGCTACGTTTGCAGCGATCACTTCGAGGATTCATGCTTTGAAGTGGATCTGATGGAGCAGTTAACCGGGATAAAAAGGAAGAGGAGATTAAAGAGCGATGCTGTTCCGTCAGTATTCAATTTTTGCAAGCCAGCTAAAAGAAGAGCTACATCAGAGAACCGGCTCAAACGCAAACAAAACGAAGAGGTGAGATAACATGTCATTTATACATAACATAGTTTACATTGTTTTTCGAAATAATCACTCATGAAAAAGACTTATTAATGCATACCGAAGCGAGTCATCAATCATTAGCTATTTATGCTTTCATAGATGAAATGTTGCTTAAAATCATAAGTATAGCTAGTAATATTTGATCGATACTTGAAATTTTCAAAATGGTTATTTGCACGTGTTTAGTTTACATTTGATATTTATTCGTAAACCATAACAATGTTGCCGTAATATTCCAAATTTGCTTGGATAAATGACCACGGAAGAATAATTTATAGCATTGTTGGTTAATATGTTTATTTTGTATTATTTAAGGTAAAGTAGGCCTCGAAGAATGGTTTATAGTATTGTTGAAAACATTGTTTATTTTTGTATTTTCAAAGAATGTGGAGCAGCTATGTGCCACAATAAATCCCTCGTGTGAAGATCCACCAAGTATGGAAACACCAGAGTTCTCTCCTGAACCACTTTGTAAGGAGATTGGTGTTCAGTGTTGCCTTGGTTGTAGATATGTTGTAACATCCACTGCATCAACTCAGACAGAGCCTGGATACTATAAAGATGCCGACACAACAACGGTTTACAATCCCTCCCCTTCACCAAACATCAGTAGAGATGAAATACTCAGTGTGAGCTTCCACGACCACAGCTACAGTACTAGCTATCACACCTCACCAGTAAAGTCAATGCCAACAGTGTCTCCACAAAAGTCAGAAAAGTCTTTGTTTTCAGAGGAAGAGGGACTCCCACTAAGTGACGATGATGATGGTTTCATTGTTTCATCGCAAGAGACAGTTTCAACAACGGACAGTGAATTAGAGCCAGAAAACAAAGACTGCAATAAAACTCTTGAAAACCATATCAAAGAACCTAAATATTTGGTATTTAACTCTTGTTTGCAGCAGTTATTCAAGTTTTGTAGAAGCTGTGGAGCACCTATCGCTGATGTCAACTTTGTATGTCAAGGCAGCCTACTTATTGTGACAACTATATGTATGAAACATCATGCTTTGACATGGTACTCACAGCCAATGTTAAATCGCTTAGCTATTGGGAACTTGTTGATTTCCTCATCAATATTATTTACTGGTAATACTTTTACCAGACTTCAAAACTTTGCATCCTGTCTTGGCCTAAAATTTCTGAGTGAGAGGGTCTTTTACAGACATCAGGAACGTTACCTATTTCCTGTTGTTAATGATGCTTGGAAGAGAGAGGAGGCTGCTGTAATTGAAGAGCTGTCAAATAAGGACATAGTAAATCTCAATGGTGATGGCCGAAGTGACAGTCCTGGCCATAGTGCTAAATATGGCACATATACTATGATGGAGACAAGCACAGGGAAAATTGCCACCTTCAGCATTGTTCAAGTCTCTGAAGTAACCAGCTCCAATGCTATGGAGAAAGAGGGGTTTCTAAGGTGTTTGAACACTTTAGAAGACACGGTCAGTATAAAATGTATCACAACTGACAGACACACATCCATCACCAGCACTATGGCAAAAGATTTTAGCCACATCAAACACCAGTATGATGTGTGGCATCTTTCCAAGTCAATTGTAAAAAAGCTGAACAAGAAAGCAAAATTGAAGAAAAACCAAGAGCTGGCACCCTGGATACAATCCATTTCAAACCATCTTTGGTGGTGTGCTGCTACATGTAATGGGGATGTACAACTTTTGAGAGAGAAGTGGAAATCTGTTGTTCACCATTGCGTGAACAAGCATTCCTGGAAGGATGCAGAGGTATTCAAAAAGTGTGCCCATCCTCCCCTAACCCGCAGACAAGTGCGCACCACACACTGGATCAAGCCGGGGTCACCAGCTCATGTGGCCCTAGAAGAGGTTGTCCTTCAACCAAAGTTACTTAATGACTTGGCAAGATTGACCGACTTTTGTCACACAGGAGGGCTTGAAGTTTATCATTCGATGATGCTGAAGTATTGCTCAAAAAGAGAGCACTTCTCTTACAAGGGAATGGTTGCTCGTACTCAACTTGCTGCCATTGACAACAATTTCAATACAGCTAGAATTCAAGCAATTGTTCAAAAAGGCCCAAGGAGTGGAGAAGCTCGTTATCGCAAGTGCTTCCCTAAGATGCACAAGCGCTGGGTTGTTAAGCCAGTCTTACAAAGAAAAAGCTATGCTTTCCTCCCTGAGCTACAACTGAAAGTACTTGAAATTTGTGAGGGTGGCATGGAGGCTGCAGGGGTTGACCCAATTGAAGAGGTTGAATTACCAAGAAACATTGCTAGTGTTCCTGCCCCAGACAAACAGGAATTGATTGAACGACACCGGTCAAGATTTTCTAGGTAATTAATTTAAATGGAATGTAGTAGAGACTAAAAACACTGAAATGTGTAGTGTTAAGTGATGCTAATTCTAACCATTTCCTATTTTTAATTAACACTATTTAGTAGAAAATAATGCAAAGCATCATTGGCACTCTTTTAGTGATTGTACTCTAGTGAATAGCTGTTTTGAAAGAACTGTCAAGTAAGCCTGTCGTCCCAATCCCCCTCATCTTTGAACAGTTGTGTTCATTACTGGTAATAATTACAATGCTTCTACAAATGGGAAGGTACATGACAGACCCAAGTAAAACTGCTATAAACAAAATATGTAATTAATGTGAAGGGGACCTGATTAAAGTGGTAGATAAGTTTGCAGTTTTTAGATGTTCAGATGAAAATTGTATTAAAATATCATTACCACTTAGGAAACGATTGACTTTTAAATGAAATCTTAAAAGAGGTCTTTTCTTTAACTATCTACGCTCCATTATATATGGGGTCTCTCCCAGTATGAATGTAGTATAGAAAAAATTCCAGCTGAATAGTGACTTTCGCTTTCACTCATGGGAATCAAGATGTTCATTCATTTGCTCTCAGTGAATTAATCAGCACATGATTACTGAGCTGCAAAGGGCCTATTTGCCTGGAAAAAAAATATATGAGCCATAAATGGCTGACAAGCCTGGATGCCAAGATTTCCTAGTGCCAATTTGTCTGACAATGAGACTAGTCAGTACCGAGATTCTAAGATGGGGTGGGATTCTATCACCAAGAGAATTTTTTTTTCATTTAGCACAATTTTTGAATCCATTATAGCATGCTACTTCAAGGCAAATTCTTTATAAACAATACTGACTAGCCTTGTTTTCAGACAAATTGGTGCCCAGGAAATATTGGTTATCCATGTCTAGTATAACTGCAAAATTTGCTTGGTTAGCTCATGATTTTGTCCACTAGTGCTTTGTACACTAGGTTCTCTATTCAGCTGGATATTTTGTCTAGGTGTAGTTGTTTTTAAATAATAAAATATGCAAAACCTAGAAAACATTTATATAAACAACTTTCTATATGTACTTCATCTAAAAATAAATTCATGACTACTCTTATACATTTTGGTCTCAGCCTTTCCATGTTTTCCTTTTCAATTTATCAATTCAGAAATCCTGATAGAAAAAAATCCACTCTGTGTATATGAAATGAAGTAAGGAATAAATAAAATGTATATAATAACTCCATGTAACTTTAGGCCAAGCTAATCATCTGCATAGTGAAAACCTTCAAATTCAAAGTCCTCCTCTAGTCCAGGGGGAGGGAAGTGTGCTCTGATGCACATGACAGCACAAGAGGGCAGAACAACCCGAACTTCCTTTCCAAGAACTCCCCAGCACCATCTTGCTAGTTGCCTATATGCAATGTGTCTGTACTGCTTGTGCTCTGGGCCTTCATACGCATTACTGTACTGCTGTTTGTACTGAGCCCATGCGGTTCGAAGAACATACTTATTGGCACAAACAGGTAAGAATCCAGGATGTTGAGTAATGCATGGTGGTGGTTCATCAGCATCTCCATCTTCAACAACAGACTGGCATGTTGCAACCACTTTTTCGATTTCTTGGCAACAAATGCATTCAGATATTGAATCCATAATTTGGCAGCTACCACAGGTACACCTATTTAACAGAAATAAAACAATTCTTAGTATCTTTGAACATTATCAACGATTGTCCCAAGTGAGAATATACATACACAACTTGTGACACAACTATATCCCTGTATCTATATCCTGCAGTATATAACTTATTGACTATCAAGCGATGTTTTTAAACATGTTTTTAATTAAAATTGTGAAAGTTGGTATTGCTTTTGGTCGCAAACTGGATTCATGCATACCAATATCTAAAGAACAGATTGCAAGAACACGAGTGGCAAGATACGATTTTATATAAAATGGATATGTAGTTCAGTTTTGTGATAAGACAGAGGTACGACTTACCAATCTGAATTTGTAAGTCGATTGTTCTCTTGTTCATCGTCTTCAATAATGTCACTGTCAGATCCTTCTCTGAACTCTTCATCTGAGGAGATTTCTATTTCTGGTTCAAACTGATATGGCCGTAAACCAAATTCGTCGTCCATTCCGAAAAATTCTTGAGCGAAATCGTCTCCCGAGCTGTCCGAGCCTTCGGAAGAAGAATTAGATTCTGACATGCCTTTAATTTGATGACCAAGTTGTATTTTTTGAGTAAAAAGTATAAGAAACTGAGGAAGAAGTCAGGCAAACAACTGGAAGCTTGAACTCTTGTGACGTTGTGACGTCATTACGCTATTTTTCTGAGCCCGCGATAAAAGCGCAAGATAGCGGCCACCAGAGCGATATATGCGATGTTTTCAAAAAATTGTTTTAGAAAAATGGATGCTCTATCCCCTTTAAAAACTGGATTTTTGGACTTCTCAAATGATGTAGTTCCTCTTAAAAATGGGTCATTTTGGAGGGTCAGTTGTCCTTTAAAAGTTGCAGCATCAGCTATTTCTCCATCCCTTACATATATTATTAATCATGCTATCAGTTCTTGCTGTTTCCCGGATGACTGGAAAATAGCAAGGGTTATGCCCCTTTATAAAAGCGGTCCTCGCATTCTTCCTGGAAATTACAGACCAATTTCTATTTTACCAGTTATAAGTAAAATAATAGAGCGAATCATATATGAACAGCTTTATGAATACCTCTCATAGAACAACATTCTTTCCGAACGTCAGTTTGGCTTTCGGAAACTACACTCTACTGCTTCCGCCCTACTGGAAAGTACAAATAGCTGGCATATTAATATGGACCGTAAAATGTTTAATTTGGTTGTATTTCTTGACCTGAAAAAGGCATTCGATACGGTTAACCATGAAATTCTATTGCGTAAAATGGAAATATATGGTATAACCGGGAGTGCCTTAAATCTTTTAAAATCATATCTATCGGGTCGTAAACAGGTATGCCAGGTAAATGGAGTGTTGTCTTCAGAGAGCCGGATTGGCTGCGGAATTCCTCAGGGTTCCATTCTTGGCCCGCTTTTCTTCCTCTTGTACATAAATGATTTACCAGAGTGTCTAAGGCAAACAATACCACGTATGTTTGCTGATGATACTAATCTGACAGCAACTGGTAGATCAATAGAGGTAGTTGAGAGTGCCATGAATTGTGACCTTGAGTGCGTTAAGAACTGGTTGTTAGCTAACAAATTGAGACTTAATGTAGCGAAAACCGAATTTCTGCTAATTGGGTCTCACTATAACTTGCGTACTATCACTGCTCAGCCTAATGTAGAGATCGGTCAAGATTCCATAAAACAAGTTACCCAAAGTAAGGTTCTTGGTTTGGAGATTGACCAGTTTTTGTCTTGGGATGAGCATGTTGATAGCATAGCTAAAAAAGTTACGTCGGGTATACGAGCCATTAGAAAAATAAGAGACTTCGTGGACAGGGAAACTGATTGGCATACATAATGCTATAGTACAGCCGCACTTTAACTACTGTAGTGAGGTATGGGACACCCTTGGTGAAGGTCACGCTAAACGTCTTCAGAAATTACAAAACAGATCTGCAAGAGTAATTTCTTATATGAGTAATGAAACTCCCCACCAGGAAGCTTTGAAAGCTCTGGGCTGGGAACCTCTCAAAAACCAAAGAGAGAAAACAAAGGCCAAGCACATGTACAAAATACTTAACGGAATGGCCCCTAACTGTCTCGTAGATCTCTAGAAAAAAACAAGGCGTTACAAATTACGACTTAAGGGGCTCTAGTACCTCATTGCAGTTACCTCTCCCTAAGACAGAGTTTGGTAAAAGAAGTTTTTCTTATGATAGGGCAAAAAGTCTGGAACTCCCTACCAGAAAATTTAAGAAATTGCAATTCACTGGCCAAATTCAAATCTGAAATCTCTTAGTATCTATAAATTATTACTTAATCTACTATGTATTATTGTAGCTTTATTAACAGTTATATTTATTTTATTTTTATTACTATTTTTTTATTTTTTTATTATTATTATTGATTAGAATTTAAAATAGTATTAGCTTTTCATTGTAATATTTATCCACACGCCCCTTGTGGAAATCAGCTTTAGTTGACGGGGCAAGCGTGTTTAAATAAAGTTTTACCTACCTTACCTACCTACCTACCTAAATGTTGGCGGGAAACGGACGCGTCCGAGCACATTCCCTTTCCTTTAAAAAGTTCCGCAGAAATCCGCTAAACGAGATTCTCAACAAAAAACATCATAACACAGCATTTTACTCCTCAACAGGCTTAAATGGTTCCTCGTCAAGTTACCCAGGTCATTCATGTCAGAACATCAAATGGACTGGAGAAGACACTGGAGATGGTAGATACTGGATTACCCCAGCCAACACAGGAACCCCATTCACTGTGTACTGTGACATGACCACTGACGGAGGTAAGATATGTTGATGTGAAGCATGTGTGGGCTTCCTGTGATACTGGATTAACCAAGGCAACACAGGAACCCCATTCACTGTGTACTGTGACATGACCACTGACGGAGGTAGGATATGTTGGGTTAATACATGTATGGGTTCCCTGTGATATTGGATTAACCCAGGCAACACAGGAACCCCATTCACTGTGTACTGTGACATGACCCCTGACAGAGGCAAGATGTGTTGGGTTAATACATGTATGGGCTTCCTGTGATACTGGATTAACCCAGGCAACACAGGAACCCCATTCACTGTGTACTGTGACATGACCACTGACGGAGGTAAGATGTGTTGATGTGAAGCATGTGTGGGCTCCCTGTGATACTGGATTAACCCAGGCAACACAGGAACCCCATTCACTGTGTACTGTGACATGACCACTGACGGAGGTAAGATGTGTTGATGTGAAGCATATGTGGGCTTCCTGTGATACTCGATTAACCCAGGCAAATGTACTGAAAGTATCTGAAATATCGAGCAAACCGCATGGTTACGTGTTGAGTTCAGTTTTGAAAATACAATAACAATAATTTCAACCAAAATGAGGGAGATTGTAGATTAGATAGTAGACTGTCTGTTTCATTCATATAATTTCTCCTTACAGTAAAATAATTTGTAATCGTTGTTTTTAGGCGGGTGGACGCTGATCAAAAACTTTACTCTGACGGGCCCACCAAGTTCTTACTATGCCCGTTGTACCAACTATCAGCAGATATCTAATCTGAGTCTATATGAATTCGTCACACAACTTGCACTTCTGCAACTGAAACAAGACATGGGGCTCACACAGTTACGGTACTACTGTCGTAAAGCATCTGTTGGAAGAGTATTTCACATCATGACGGCCAAGAATGATTCGGGATACGACGTTGTGAGGTGTTTATCTGATGATTGTTTGATAGCTTTTGAATCAGATTCCGTATTCTGTTATATAAACATGAAACTAAATATAATAGTTAAGGGAATACCTTGAAGGAAAGTGGGAAGACAGTACGTACGACCAATGTGAAGGGACATATAGATCTATTCTAATATTACCACTATTTGTGTCCTAATTGATAGTCCATGCGAAAAATTAGACATTTATAAAAAATACTCGTTTTGTTATTTCTTTTTCTGTAGGTTCATGATCGTGAATGCTTCTTCGCCTGCAACTGCTTGTAACTCATTTATTCGTCTTCCTGATGATCAATCGCTGCTGGCTGCCAACTGTGCCAAGTGGGGCTTCCAAAACGGAGGGACCAATACCGATACGTGGGGACACTCGTCATTTACAGGCCCGTTGAGGCCGTACAATAAAGTTGCATTCTGGTCAGGTACACATGTTAATACAATTATTAGCGGGCAATACAAATGCGATGATAATGTGTCTGGTGGACAAGCTGGTGACTCTTGGAAGATGTTTGTACGTTAAGTTCAAGATAATCCGCCTGCTGACCATAAAATGTTACTCAGTAGTGTTTGATAAAGTTCAGCCAAATCCCGCGTCAGATGCATCGTTTCCTCCGTAAACTGAATCTTTTAATGCACCTAATAACATGAGGTTGAACTATGCTTAGAATTTACTGGTTAAATAATAGATATTTTCTAGTATTTAAAAGCACCAATATAAAAGGACCAAATTCACCCTATTCCACGATTGCACGTTACGTCATCGCGGCCATGTTGGTGCCATTTAACAAAAGATTTCTCATTAGCATCCATTGTTAACGGCACCACAATGCCCGCCATGCTTTTGTCTTTTAACTCTCTTGGGAATGCTGCTTGCAGTCCATCAATAATGTGACAAGAAAGGCGCTTACATGCTTGGGCAACATTCAATCAGAATTCACTTTTTCTACTTCGTCTCTCAATAATATATTTGTTAACTGAAGCATTTAATCTTCATTCTTCATTCAACCTGATATCGACGACAGTTATAATTAGAAAGGACAGCGATAGGAAACATATAGTTTATGCTTCTCCAAGCAACTACTTATCAAGAGTTATAATTAGAGCTGTGAAAAGCTCGCTGTCTGACGGCAGACCAATTATATTGCACGAGACTTACTCTCACCTCCATCCAATCAAATACCGGATACACGGTACGAACACTGTCAGACAAATCATACTAAGGGCATCATAAAATCACGAAAAACCTTGATATAAATAATAGCCATTCTGAGGTCAAGAATAAACACTGAATCCCACGAAGGACTAGCGTCCGAAACGTCAGTAAGTTTTTTCATCTTTTCACGGTGTATAATTTACCTTTTTATCATTACTGTTTTATTAGAAACACCGACGCAGCTCACACTAGTTTTTAGTTAGTTATATCTACTGAATCTAGTATGCATTGAAGTGCATTGTGGGACTGTTTTAGGACGAACTATAGACGCCATCTTGGGAATATCTGACCACTGTAACAATCCCACAATATATGGCACTTTGATACCAACTCGACCAAGCTTTTTTATAACCTCAGAATCGAATGCTTATAGATTTAGCTCTTTTTACATTTTAAAATCTCTAGTGTATTCCTATACTAGCACTTAGTTGCATTGTGAGCAAAGCTAAGTTTGAAGCTACTGGAAGGTACAGACCTAAGTAAGGAAATTTCGTTGTGGAGTTAGGAAAGTCCTAGTCTTCCCTGCTAGCAGAGCATATTTTCCTTTTGTTTTGGTTGAGAGAGAAAAATAGACTCTGTAGGCCGATGTAGGACGTTATTTCGGTCGCGCATGCGTGGCGTAACTTAACGCTGCCATGATTTTGACAGCCGCTCTCGTCAAACGGTGTTTGGCGCCAAGGTGTGTTACATTTGATCATGCACACTACATATAATCGGCTAAAAACCGGTTTTAAAACTGGTTTTGTTCGTCCACGGCGGCGGTGTATCAAAGGAAACGCTCTTCTACATCGGCAGAGTCTCCTTCCTCCCTGCCTGAAAGAAGGGAGAGAAAGAGAAGAGACTCTGCTAGCAGGAAAGTCCTAGTCCTACTGACCGCCAGGCTGCCGACTAAGGAATAAACAGTCTTTCTGTTCGACCTGGCTATGCCTCAGTTTGTGTAGCACGATTTTTGCACTTAACTTGTAAACTACAACTGGGTTAAGTAAAAATAAAATGTTGTCACAACAGATATTCCTTCAGCGTACCTGAGTCTTTTGAATATTGATAGATTTGCGGAATATTTTGACTTCAAAGGGACGTCTTCAAAACGACTTGCATCCCAGTTTAAAAGTGCAAGGGATAAGCTGTAAATACCGTCCGGGGGCCGGCTTGTTTCTCACTCTCCTGATGCCTCGGCTAGAACATTGTCCTGGTCTATCCTGCGTAATCCGTACATTAAAGGCGGAATGGCATTTCCTGAGCCACGGTGTTTGAGGGTACAATTCTTTGTGGGTATACTACTAATGTAAACACAGCTAATCTTGAGGTACCAACGCCAAGATTAAGGGACAGGTACTGTGCAAGAGTATAAGTACGTCATATATCCGTGAAACAAAACCAAAGATGTATTGTCTAATTGCAGCACTCAGTTAATTAAGGTATGGGAAATCACCCCAGACGAGCAGGCTCGTGGGAATAAGCCAATAAGTAAACAGGAAGGGTGATAATAATGATGATGATGATGATGATGATGATAATTATGATATCTTTATTTATCCTGATTTTAAAAAAACGATCAGCTGGACACGATAGAACAACGGATGATCATCCGCGCTTGTTCGCGCCAAATGACATTTTTGCATAATCAATTCTTCATTAAATATTGCTGCGTCATCAGGATAGCTAATGAATATTCAATGAAATAAAATAGAAACAGACTGTTTCCGAACTCAAAAAATCACGGACATGGAACAATGGTTTAAAGTCGTGGCTGGACTTGGTTGAAAATAAAGTAAATTATGAACACATCCAATTCAAACTTGGCTTGAAACCCTTCTTTCATGGTCGTCATTCAAGCGAATACTTTCTTGTTCTCTGTTACCCAGGTTTAGGCTCGATCTTGCGCAGAATATTCGTGTTCCAGTTAAGTCCGTGGAATTTCAAACGGTTTGTATTCGGTTGCTTGGCTTCCGCCGTTTTGACTGGCAATGGACCTTTATCACACGGCGCCATGTTTATTCTCAAGAAAATAAAAACCTTTGTTTCCCCAGCATAAATTAATTCTCAAGCGCTCGAATTTGAGGCTACGCGAGGTGGAATCTATTGTTCAATCCAATATGGCTGCCCCGTGAATAAGGCCCATGGGAACAAGGCTAGATTACATCACAGTAGCGTCTCACTGAGTCATATTTTCACTCAATGGCTTCCATGACTTCAACATACAATAGAAACTAATATCAAAGTCAAAGGAGACCATGAAACCTTTCTTATATGGTCGAAAAACTTCTCAGTATTAACTAACTAGGTCGGTACGACAGAAATTATTAGTTAGTAAATTATTTTTTCCTGATCAGTGAAATAGTAATGACAAAATATCAACTCAAGGGTGCCGGAAATCTCAGTCCTAATTACATAAATAGCACGAAGATGAATCAGATGAATAACGTCTAATTGAAAAATTGTGCAAATATACCTCTTTTATAAATAATTTATCACTACCATCCCTTATTGTTTCTCGTTTCCAGCTATAAGAGTCTTTACTCAGACACCTTTTTAACAGGTAGGAATCAGCGGCTCGTGCGAAGAAAAATGTTTTGAAGGTAAAAAAAGGCTTAATTCAATTTACTGGGGCTTCTATTTGCCTTTATGCTTATAAGGAGGGAAAAGCCAAAAGTGAAAGAGAGAGAGAGAGAGAGAGAGAGAGAGAGAGAGTAAGAATAAAAAAAGTAAGGGAGAGACAGAGAGAGAGACAGAGAGAGAAAGAATGAAAGAGGTTTGGATGCTAAATTTCATTAAAATATACTTCGTTATATATCTTAGTCATTGATCTCTCGCTCATGACTAAGATATATAACGAAGCATGTTTCAATGAAATTTAGCATCCAAAAAACTAAATTACTTTCCACATCTGGTTTTGTGCATAACCCAGCATCTTTATTCACGGAATATATCTTCTTAGTTCACAAAACGGTTAATTTTTCAATTTATTATTTTAACGTATCATAAACTTTCGCAAACTGGTTTTATATAATTTGGTATTTTTGACAATTAGCAATATTTCAGTTTTGATTCTTCAGCTAAATATATCGAGTTAAATTAAATCCAAGGAAAATTATGTGATAGATAAATGCCAGGGCCGTAACCAGAACTTTTACAAGGACGGTGCACATCGAATAAAATCGGACCACTGATCGGTTTTCTTTATTACCAACTCAGTGGCGTAACCAGGGATCGTGCAGGGAGGTGCACAGGAAACAATTTGCAGAACCAACAAAAAAAAAGATAACCAAAAAAAAGGAGATGGATGAGCAGACCTTAAGCTTTTATGGGGGGTGCACGTGCACCCTGTGCTCCCCCCTGGTTACGGCCCTGAGTGCACATTATTCATGTATTTACGGAGCAAGAAAAACCGAAAATAATCGAGAGAGAAATCCCTCAAATCGCAAGACACCCAACCAGCTACCAGCTCTGCTCGCTGCAAGAAAAACACACAAATAAACTCACACACAAGGAGAAAGAAAAAAAAGAAAGAAAAAAAAAAAAAAAAGGAATCACATCAAAACAATCTATTGTTTAAACGCAAAGGATCATGATTGTCGGAGGGGGTCAAATCAACACAAGTTCATCGAAAATTGTTCTCAAACCCGTATCAATCCACGAAGAGAAGTAGAGTAGCCAGCAAACGCTCAGAATATTTTTTAGTACATATTAACACATATTATATTAAACTGTTTCGCTAGGAGCAAATTTTGTTGAATTTTCTATTGGATTTGGCGATCCTATCCCCCACGTAAACAACCAGTGAGGTCATAGTGAAATAGGGCAATTGCCCCTTAAAAACCGCCACTATATATAAGGAATGTAGAAAATCAATTTGTATGTTTGTGGACGTGATAGGTGTTATGTTATTCTCCTGCGTTACTGTGCGGACGCAATAACAGGGACCATTTGAATAAAACTGAGCAATCAGATAGCAGTAAACTAGACAGTGATTGAACTGATAACAGTGTTAGCCAATCAGATTATCACGTTCTCACCCTCTTATAATATCGGTGCGCTATCTGATTGGCTGGTTAAAAACCTTGAACTAAATGTCGTAATATGATTGGTTAATGATACTAGTTTATCAAAGTGTCCCGGTTTGGGGTATCCGCACAGTAATCATGCAGTTTCCACCACGTTGGATTCTCGCGTAATATGACGTCATTACTGGACCAAAATAACATTTCCTTTTGATTTAACATATCTTGACTCTATTATTAATTTTCCTCTGTCCATTGCTGTTTAGCTGAAAAACAGGAGGTTTGAATTTTATACGAAATGTCTGGAGGTGAAATAGCTGCATTTTGCATTCATCAAATATCTGCAGCTAGAATCAAAGTAAATTATATTTAAAATCACAAAGCAAAATTTCCAATATAAAGCTCATATTCTTTTAATTCGTAGCAGGGTTCTTGCATAATGTCAGCAACCAACCTTTTCGTGTTCGTGCTTCTGACATGCGCAGTATCGTCCTACGCCCTCGGTCCTTACAGAGGTACTTGTAAGAAGATGGCGATTTTCAAAAAAGCCCAACGAGGTAATTAACTTTATATGAGAGAAAACAAAACCATTCTTCCAAGCTCTTTTTGCTTTAAGTGTAGCACCAATTTACAATATAGTAGATGAATTTTCATCCAATCCTCAGATCGAGCACTGAGTGGTCACGTGATATCGAGCCATGACGTCACTTCCCGTTTCGACTGTGCTGACCAATGTCTTCAAACTAGTGGTTGTAAGTCGTACAATTACCAAGAAACAGGTTCTCCACTCCACGTATGTGAGCTTAGTGACCACACAAAGACCTCCGCGTCATCTGATTACGTCATCAAACCAGGCTTTACGTACTATGACGCTAGGCAGTTCGTAAGTACAAATTATTATTTATTATTATTTATCATTAGAAATATTTCTGTACTAAGTTGTGATGTTTCATTTTCAGGTTTTACCCGTGTGCGCTTCTTCTCCTTGTCAAAATGGCGGCACGTGTGGCATCGATGAATGTACTGATTCTTACGAGTGTCTGTGTAAACCTGGATACATTGGTCAATACTGTGAGACCTGGACCGGTACGTAGACTGATCATCGCCTAACACTTGGTAACATTATAGCGGGAAATGGTCACTCACGCCTTAAAGGATAAACAAATTTCTTTATTGTTTAACAGGTATTGGTTCATCGTCAAGTAACCCAGGCCATTCATGTCTGAACATCAAGAACACTGCACAAGACACTGGAGATGGTAGATACTGGATTAACCCAGACAACACAGGAACCCCATTCACTGTGTACTGTGACATGATCACTGACGGAGGTAAGATGTGTTGATGTGAAGCATGTGTGGGCTTCCTGTGATACTGGATTAACCCAGGCAACACAGGAACCCCATTCACTGTGTACTGTGACATGACCACTGACGGAGGTAAGATGTGTTAATGTAAAGCATGTGTGGGCTCCCTGTGATACTGTTATACACTTTGATACACTCACTGTGGTTCCTTGAGTAGAGGGTTAGCACTCGTTCACACAGACCGAAACGACGTCGTTTGAGTGTTAAACAATAGAACAAATTTATCATGTTACTGTCTCATGCTATTGTTTCATAATCCAATTCTTCGTTCGCACATGACGTCATATCCGCCATCGTCAGGGTCGGATATCAAACAACATGGCCGCCGTGACTTTTGTTTTTTCAGTCCCTTCGGAATAATTGAAAACCAGTCTAAACAAGTGCTAATCTTAATAGAGGTTTTGCACCATCACTTATCGGCAGCCATGTTAGATGGCAGGAACAATACAATCGTTTTACATGAGAAAGCTTTCAATTTCCCAAGAGCAAAGGGAATTTATTGCTTTGCCATCTAACCACAGGCAGCCCAAGTTGTATTACGGGCGTTTGCTCATGATGGTGCAAAACCTCTATAGAGACGAAGAAGCTATATCAGAAGCATTGCAATATATAGACCAAATTAAAAACTCGCACCGATGTGAGGCTTAAGTTGTGAACAAAGGAATCTAGCGTGATTCGTGACTTTTGAGTCACGCCAGATTACTTTGAGTTACGCCAGATCCCTTTGTTCACAACTTAATCCTCACATCGGTGCGAGTTTTGAATTTGGTCTATATTCTCCAATTTTATACGTTTCCTAAAATATGTAGTCTCCCCCACAGCCGCTTTCAGTGTCGTCACGCAACGCTTTCTCCCCTGAGTAGTTACTCAGGGGAGAAAGCGTTGCGTGACGACACTGAAAGCGGCTGGGGGGGAGACTATAAAATATGCCGTCTACTGAATTATAGGAGGCTGGACACAAATTAGGGACGTGACACTGACGGGCCCACCCACTTCTGGCTATGCCCGTTATACAAACTATCGGAAGATATCTAATCTGGGAATATATGAATTCGTCACACAACCTGGACTTCTGCAACTGAAACAAGACATGGGGTTCACACAGTTACGGTACTACTGTCGTAAAGCATCTGTTGGAAGAGTATTTCACATTATGACGGCCAAGAACGATTCGGGATACGACGTTGTGAGGTACGTACATTGGCCAGTCTTATCTTCCTTTGTCCACGAATGATCGATAAACTAACTTTAGAGCTTAAATACTGGCTTTTTGCGATTTCTTACATAAATTTTATAAATTCTTCCCCTTTTTTTTTCAACTTAATCGAAACATTATTAATAAAATAATATATTATATAAACGTGTTGAGTTAGAAGTTTTGAATGTTTCTATGCAATTTAAGGCCTTTTTCCAGTGTTTTGAAATTGGATGTAAATTAAAATGACACCTATGAGCCTCCAGTAGCACCTTAGTACGATACGAATATAAGTTATGACGTCAAAAGCGTGCCGAAATAACTGGCTGTAAACTTACCAAAAAATGCACACTTATTGAAAGTAACGAGTGTTTGTTTAGGCTGCAATTAGTCCTTCTACCCCTTTAATTACTTGGTAATTGTTTCGTGTCTGCTTTGGTTTCATTAAGGAACGTTAAGCACGGGTGTTTAGAGCTGCTAATGGGCAGTCTCTCACCAATACGATTCAGGTTTGATTCCCGGGATCGGTGTCAGTCGTAAGTGCTTCGAAGTCTATTTTCTGGCCTTCCTCATTCTGCAAAAATCAACTCCCAAATTCCAATTCCATGTGGCATCGAGTGCTTTATTCATAAGCCCCTATGGCTCTGGAGACTGAGTTATCCCTGTGTTCAACGTATTAAATAAATTACATATACAATTAAATTTGGCAGGATATAAATCGTTCAATATCCTTTCTACTCCCCTACCCGGCTGGTTATATCTACTGAATTGATATCGCAAACTTAGGGATGAATTAACGAACGCTGTGACGTCATGTGCGAACGAAGAATGGGATTATGAAACAATAGCATGAGGCAGTAACATTTGTTCTATTCTTTGGCACTCAAAGGTCGTTTTGGTCTGTGTGAACGAGTGCTATTGAGTGAATTTTGATGAGCTGTCATCTCTTTACATTACGTGGTTTTACATTTGTAGGTTCATGATTGAGGATGCTTCTTCGCCTGCAACTGCTTGTAACTCATTCATTCGTCTTCCTGATGATCAATCGATGCTGGCCGCCAACTGTGCCAAGTGGGGCTTCCAGAACGGAGGGACCAATACCGGTACGTGGGGACACTCGTCATACGCAGGACCGTGGAGGCCGTACAAATATGTTGCATTCTGGTCAGGTACACATGATAATTCATTCATTAGCGGGGAATACAAATGCGATGATAATGTGTCTGGTGGACAAGCTGGTGACTCTTGGAAGATGTTTGTACGTTAAGTTCAAGATAATCCGCCTTCTGACGATAGATTTAACGTTACTAGTGTTTGATAAAGTTCAGCCAAATCCGTCAGAAGCATCGTTTCCTCCTTGAACTGAATCTTTAGTGCACCAAATCACATTAAGTTGAACTATGTTCAGAATTTACCAATGCTGGTTGAATATTTCATAAATATTTTCTAGTATTTAAAAGCACCAATATAGAAAGACCACCCTGTTTACTATCACAAGAAAGTCGCTTGTATTGAGATGGCACAACTTTATTCTTATTTATTAAATTTAGTGCACGGCACCTAGCCCCTGATAAATACTTCAATATTTCAGTACTGATTCTACATAAAGTGAACTTGAATGGTGTTCTTCATTTGAATGTTGAGTCTTTAAGTTTTGTAGTCTTATGCTTCTATTATGTTACTGACTGTTTGCATGTTTTGACTTTGAATACTAAACACAAATGACCTCAAATTTACAATAAACATTTACAATAAACACATTGGAAACCTTGAGTTAAAAGTTAAAATTTGTATATTACTAGATTGCCTGTCAGTGGCAGCCCAGTCTAACAATGCTTTGCTGATGCTCCGGCTAGAACATTTTCTTGCGTCCTAATTCGTACACCCAAGGGCAGACTATAAAATTCCAACGTGAATTCACTGATTTTATAAAGGACAACATAGTTACGTTGCTAAAACTCGAAATGTAATACGACAAGATGGATGTTTTCGATCATTTTGATAGTTTATGACATAAACTTTTTACCCAAAATGGCTTTCAGTAGGTATAGCTCTGTCACTGTCTTTGATATAGGTTCTCATAGAGACTCAGGTAATCTGTCCAACCCAGATATCCCAGTGTACCCTGTCGATCCCTTGACGATTTAACTTTACACTAGGTACATCTGATGACGTCATCAGTTCGTAATTAGTATTTTAATAGTGACGATGTCAAGTCCTATGAAATACAATAGGATATAATGCTAAATTACAAGTGAACGGCGATAAATGATGATCGATTAACATTACAGGAGACTTGCTTAACAATGAAAAGAGTCCTGTTACTCAAGAGTGAGCAAAGCACATAATCCAAGATGGTTGACCTAGCATTAACTGGTCAGCGGTAGCTGAGTCATGGCTGAGCCTAGTGACGGCCAGCGGTAATCTATTTACATCTGATGACGTCATCAATTCGTAATTTCAATTTTTTGTTGAATATCTTGCCCTGGAACGAAAAACAGATGTCAAAGAATAGTAAATACTAATTAAACCACGAATACACCCTGTAGGGTTGAGTAGTAGTCACTGGCCAGTTCGGGCGCAATTTAGCCATAGATTTTATTTTTGATTTTGCAGCTGGTTTTAGGCTTGATATCATCCGATTAAAATATTGCCTAGATATTATTAATGAAATAAAAAATGAGAAAACCAAATGAAGCTCTAATAATTGATTTATGTTTTTAATGTTACCAAAGATAATATTAGACAATTAAGGTGTGATTTTTAACCACCCCACATCCTAGGTTTCCTATGCTAGGTTTCCTTTGCTAGGTTAAAAACTAGGTTTCCTATGTTAGAGCCACATCCTAGGTTCCGATGCTAGGTTAAAAATAATGATATATAAAAATGACTTAAAGAAATGGTTCTTTATTAACTTAATAAATGGAAAATAAAAAGAGACCAAATAGAGATTATTCCTTTGTTGGAAACAATCATGATAATAGGCATGTTATTAAAGCAGTTAACCTAGAATCAGACGAGGAAACGTATTATCATAGCATGTATGCGTGTTGTAAGCATATTGGGGTAAACTGTGGTATAATTAAATTGTGTGCAGAAGGAAAGAACCATGTTAAGAGTGGTAAATCTAAGAAGGATGGACAGAAATACAGATTTGAATATGTTGAGGAACTACCAGAAGGTGTAGAAGTTTTGAAATCTACAGACATGAAGATTGAATAGTAATAGTTTATATTTCATGGTATAAATATTTTTACATCATTGGTTTTATCAATCAATTATGTAATTTGAATAACTTTGAAGGTCAAGAGACCGGCACAGCTGTGCTGTGACGTCATGACACACCAGTGTCGGAACATTTACCGAAACATAAACCAAGTTAATCCAGCGGCTCCAATCGTGACTAATGTGAGATTTATATCATGTGTTTGTGATGATTTTGTAGGTTTTATATTAGGCTTATCAGGAATACTAGGTTTATTAGTTGTATTTGGTGTTTTATTATTAGTTTCTGGTTTATCAACTTGATGTGGTAGCTTCGTCTTTGAACCTCCCATATTATGTGTTTTGTTTTGTATAAGATCGTTGTTAATATTATTAATACCAAATTTCATATCATTTGTTGCTCGCTGTAATTTATTGTTGTATCCAACTACTGATTGGGTATTTATTATCATATTGCTTGGTAAGAGCCAACACCCAGGAGCCAAGGCATAATCTAACTTAACTTTTGCCTGTTGGATTGCAAATTGATATCGTTGAATACTTTTAGATATATCATTTTCTATTATTGCAGCTTCAAATAATGATAGAAATTCCTGTTGTGTTTCCTGTGTAGCTCCACTATTACCAACTATTGGACTTCTAGTGTTCATTTGTGCACCTAAAATGCAATATACATAAGTTTCGATAGATCTATTGATCCTGCCAAGACCAGCCTTAGTTAAACCATTCCCTTTTTGTGGAATGAAATTTAGATATTGTGTAGTAGCTTCATCATTATATATATAGTTTATTAACGGGTTACTACCACCATAAACACCACCCTCATCTTTAAATAATGGTCCATTTCTAACCTTTTTTGTACTTGTCTTATTAGGTTGGAAGAATGTCCCCTCATCACTAGTAACAGTATGATATCCTGTATTCCACAGTAGCCTCAATGTATGAACTTCACTATCAGTTAATTCATGACCACCAACCCCCCAATATGCCCAAATATGACCTAATCCATTATTATACCCATGAGTATATCTAAAATCAGCATCCTTACTTATACCAAACTCAGATTTTAGTCTGTTCAATACGACTTTATTATATTGACCATTCTTGCTATCAAACATCGTATCACCTGGTAGCATATAATTTAATTCATATGAGATTCGTCTAACAGTGAAATGGAGGTGGAATATAAATATTGGATTATCTAATAAGTCCATTCCAACCCCACAACCACTAGTAGAGCACCACACAGCGAAATTAAGTGCTTGCGGCCAATATCTCATGTTAGGTCCTGCTAACCACTCATGTGATTCTTTTGCTGAGGTATGATGTACAGGTACATTCATGAATATGTCTCGCAGTTTTGCAGTGAATGTGTTATTTTTTGAGACGAGCATTGTTAATTTTAGATCATGTTTCAACCTATTATCAAACGATACAGCAGGGATTGGATATTTTTTATTTGTAAACATTACAGCCTTTGGGAAGTTAGATTTATCGGTGTGATTTACTTCATTAGGTATATATTTTTTACCTAAAACATTTTCTAATACAGTACCAACATCACCGATATAATGATGGATAGGTCCACCTATTTTATCGATAAAGACATCATACCCCATACCATTATAGTTGAAAGTTACACCCTTAGAGTATATATGGAATTGAGATAGGTCAGCATGTGGGTAATACTTTTTGAAAGTTTTAACATTTTCTTCTGTCATCTTATATTATAATTAAATAATATAAGATTAACTTTTATGTATTTAATTGATTTCTTTGTCATATCTAATCTTATACATGTATCCACCATACGGGTCTCTGTTGAAGGAAAGAGTTATTTCTCTTGATTTACGAGTTGGTTCACAAGCTCCTTTTTCAAATCCTCCCTTAGTTTCTCTATGTCGACGGGTTCGTTTTTTAAAAAGTTTTCGTTTTTCTTACGTCTGATACTAGATTTAAGCTTTTCATATTTTGTCGACTCAGTCATGATCAATTCGAACTCTTTCTCATCAATTTTATTATCATGTAAGGCTTTTGAGACGATGTCACTTATACTATTTTCCTTTGATATGATTAGTTGGATGGTTCTCTCATGCTTTGATATCTTCTTAGTGAGACGTTTTACCGCGATACCACAACAAGCTGATGTCAGTCCTAGGATACCACCGACAGCACTAAGAGGAACACCAACGATAATGCCAGGGCCTGTCAGACTTGTCCCAATCCCTGAAGCTGTTAGTATTCCACTAAGAGTTCCTGTAGTTACTGCACTTCCATGGAGGAATGATCTAATACGTACATACTTCTTTCTAACATGTTCATAATGTTTATGCTCTTCTCCTAGTTGAGATAATACCATATTTACTTTGTGCAGTCTAAAGTTTCCACCATCCACCGGTAATTTAGGATAAATTTTTGGTTCTTCTAGAAATATATCTTGGTTTGACATCTTAATATTATATATTAATATTTTATTATTTATATGACTTCTAATACTAAATGCATTGGGTATAAACCATCATTGATTAATTCATTGTTAGTGTCCGTAACCCAAAGTTGAATACTATTAATATAATCATTACTAATAGGTATGTTCAACCTCTCCGGATCGTAACTTATTTCATTATTAAAGCTTTTTGTGTTGATATACATCAGAACTTTGGAATATTCGTTATTTTGCATAACATTATTTGAATTGATGATACTACAATGTATATATATACCACTAGGAATTTGGGCAAATGTTAGTTTATTCCTTGATTCTGCTTTAAGATTAGTATTAAGATTTAATAGTTTCGCTAATGGATCATTTAGCTTAATATCTATGCTCGGTATTAGATAGTTTCCTTCTATGCTAACAGGTTTTGTACCAAGAAATATTTCTTTATCGATTATGCTTTTTATTTGTGAAATATTAGAGTAATGACCTTTAGGGAATCTTATCACTTCACTTTCTGGATATGTAATGGTTCCTTCACTACTAAGATTAACCATCTTATTCATGAAATTACAAGATATCAGTGATATATGCTTACTTCTTTGAATTGGGTCATCGAACCAAATAGTGTTATCAGCTACTGTTTTTTCAACATGTAATATTGTCATTATATATAATATATACTCATCTTTTCTTTTTATATCTTTCTACGACATACAAAACGACAGCCACTATGAGAAGCCATGCGTTCTTAGCAAGGAATCCTACGACCTCCCCAGCAGTCCTGAAAAAGAATGAAGCTATAGCTCCAACCATCCCTGGTAATATATGAGCTAGTTTCTGTCCTATGGTTTTCAGAGAATTTCCAACACCATTAGCAACCTTTGCTAACCCAGCTTTCAAGTTACTTACGATAACTCCTATGATAGTACCGACCGCTAAAACTATAGCTGTTACTGTTAGTCCATAACGTTTTATGATCTGTTTGATCCTATCTTTTAGCGACATCTTTTCCTCTATGGATTCTCTCTCATTTTCGAGTGATTCCCTTTGTGATTCCAACTCTCTAATTTGTCTCTCTAACCTACTTATGATCTGTGTTTGGGCTTCTCGATTTTCATTTAACTTGTCGTTTTCATTTATTAGATCTTGCTTTTCTCTTTTTAATCTATTAATATTCTCATTTAAATCATCATATTCTTGACTATTTGTGTCAATACCATGCGTCCTTTCATATGCTTGATCTATTTCTCTTTCTAGTTCACTAATACGACTTTCATTAGATGAAATACTAATATTATCAGAGTCTATTTTCTGATTCGATACTTCTACCTGTGGAGATAAATGTTGTTGTCTTTCATCGATATCACCGATTTTTTCAGATATGTTGTCCGACAAGTCTATAGCTGATTTACCTATGGAATTAGATATCATCCTTAGGTAGTTTCTTGTTAATAGAACCATTTTCATTAAAAAATCGATACCATATCGTAATATCATCATGAGTGACCTCGATACTGACCATTTTTAAATCTAAGATCGAATTTATTATCATGAGAGATTGTGTTTTTAGGAAACTTACTATCTAAGATACTTTTAGCATCTCGATATCCTCGAATTTCATGAATAGATCTACCGAGATTATTACTGATTCTTTGTGGTAATTTTTTAATCCAACCAGCATCGTCTGTAAGATAATATACTTTTGGTTTAGGAGTATTTTTTAACCTAATCTGGACTTCACCATGTTCACCGATAGTGAAGAGAAATGAGCTCTTGTTTGGTTCCCACTCTGGGAATAGATTTTGTATACGATTAGCCGCTTCTTTTTTATTTTCCTCTAATTGTTTTAATCTCTCTCGTTTTTCATCGAGATCTTCGAGCTCCATATAGACTGGTATATTTTTACCTCTATTTTTCAATCTAAAGAGATCATTTATCCGATTAATTGCATACTTATATCGACCTCAAAATTTTGCTCTTATTCTAGAATAGAAACTATCACCACTTTCATCATCCCCTAGGTATTAGGGAATCATATTCATCATTAACCACGTCATTGATATCCTCTTGCCCTTCTGGAGAAAGAGGGTCTAAGTCAGGAAATAATTCACCTTCCATCTATTATATACATATATGATAGATAGATTTTTATATGATTTACAAGAATTTGCTAGCAATATAACCAACACCAAGCATTCCACCTCCAACATACATCATTTCATATTGTTTTTGTTTACTACTAGGTTTATAATAGTCTTTGAACTGTGGTTTTTCATTTATATTAAAATTAATATCTGGGTGTGCTCTACTATATAACTTGAAAGCCATATCTGTGTCATTCATTAGATTATCAGCCTATTTTCTTATCAGTATATTCCTTAGTAAGCCAGTCTTGATAAGCTTGTCTCTTCTTCTGATATTCACCCATTTGTTTTTGATATTCTTCAAGAGCTTTATCATGTCTGATTTTTTCTTGATCCTCGTGTTGTTTATCTAATGATTTTGCTAGATACATACTACCTGTGAAGGCTGTTGCATTAAGAACTGCGCCAGCTACCATCATGACTACTGCTGATGCCATTAATATATTAATATAATATATTTACTTTTATATGATTACATATTTTTAGGGATAATCTTCTGATCTTCTAAATATTGTTTCAAATACATGGTTGTACCCAATACAATAACCCATTTTCCATAATTAGAAATAGAACTAGATGGGTCTCCAAGAAAATTTTCTTTCAAAGCTTTTTTACCCACATATCCAACTCCAGCAGCCAATCCAACGATAACAGCAGAGTCCATAGCGGTTTTAACTAGTTTGTTTTCAGTTGTTGTACTTGACATTTTATATATTATATATATACATTTAATTTTATATGTTTTTTCTATTCCATCCCTATTTTCCTCTTAGGTATATTAGATGGTTTCGAAAATGGTTTATCCACTTCATTTTTTATCTTGGGTTTAGGTTCTTCATTATCTATATTAGATTTAGGTGTGGGAGTTTGGTTATTGCTCTTATTCAATCTTAGATATAAATCTAAAGCTGTTAGTGTGATGCCAACTAATGTTAATGCAGTTGTAAGACTTATTTCAGGCATCCATTTAGTATTACTATCATCTTCTTCAACAACATTCTCTCTTTCAAGAGCATTTTTAGCTTTTTTATGATACTCAGCTAGGCGTCTTCCAGCAGCAACCTTCTTAGGATCCTTTACACGTTCTACTTTTTGCTCAGGCTCCTTAGTTATTTGTTCAACTTGTGTATTATCTTCAGACATATAATATATAAATATAATAAATATTTATATAATTTCTATTACTATTTTCATTTCTGCTCAAGAGTGCTCAAGAGTGCTCAAGAGTCTGCTCAAGAGTGCTCAAGAGTCTGCTCAAGAGTGCTCAAGAGTCTGCTCAACAGTTTCATTAATATACTTATCCATATCATCTAATGGTTCCTTCTTATTGAGACTACTAAGATCTATATGTTTAGCGACTTGAAGTAGCCCACTCGCTAAGGCGACGAAACGACCACCTTTTAAGACTACATACCCAGCTGCATTAGATAGCTCTTGTATTACTAATGGATTTTCTTTCAGATCAGAAGATAGTGATTCCTTATTATCGATAGGTAAGAGATAACTCGCTAACTCAATAGCAGCCTTAAGGGTTGTATCAACTAATGATCCTGTCACATGATTACCCAAAATGACTTGGTATCGGTTATAGTATTTTTCAACGTCTATCGATGCTAATCTCTTAACATCTCCGAGGGACATTTTTTGCCCAGTATATGTTTCTATCGTGCCAAGAACTGCTAAAATAGATAATTGTTCACGTTTCTCTTCTATATCAGCAGTACTATCATCTTTCTTAACTGTTGATTTCTTCTTTTTAATATGTTTCTTTTCCTCTACTATTGGTTCTTCGGGTATAGTTTCTAATTTATTATCAGCATATTGATCAAGTATGGATTCCATATTATATATTATATTAATATTTAATTTTTTAAACCATTTGGAATCTCCACGTATGTATGAAATGGATGACGTAGGCAGAAACAAATCCTAGCATATTTTTCTGATTTTAGTATCTTCATATAATGTTTCCTATGCTCAGCGTCTAACTCTCCACCATATTCATCAAACAATGTCTGATTCGATATTCTATTCGGTGTGAAAAAACTAACTATACAACCTATATTATCCCTAAACGGTTTTGAGATTGAGGTTAAATGCTGTGTTAACACCCAAACTGATATATTAGAATGCCTTGCACTAAATGCTAAGTTTATGAATTGATTTGACCGTTTTTTAACCTCACTACTGGATGCAATATCATCTAAGATGACTAGCGTCGGATAACCACAAAAAACAGTTTCGATATCTAGTAATATTTGGTTAAGATCATCTATATCACTACTATCAGGTTGTACAACTATAAATCGCGGATCATTATTAGCAAAACCTCTATATGTTTCATTTCTAGAGTATGTTGGACAAACTAAGATGATATATTCGAATATACATTTATAGGAATCTCTTAGGATATCAACTAGGAATTGTGTTTTACCACAGTTAGTAGGTCCAACGATTATACAATTGTAGGGTATCCTATGTATTAACTCTTCCATATGTATATTATAATACTAATTTTTTAATACATTATTGCTTTCAAATCAGAATTTTCAACTTCAAGAACAGCATCAGCTACTATATACATATAGCATCTAATCTTTCCTGCTGTTTTTCCTACAGTCCTAGTCATCTTTATACTTACACCATCTCCTATAGTGTTAAGATGAAGACCTGCTCCATGTAGTATATCATCATAGTATGTTCTTGTATCAATCCATATAGAGTATTTACTATTATAGAAATCCTTTTGTGTTATATTATCACTTAATCCATATCGTTTGACAGCACTATCCCACATGTCTGTAGGTAGCATACCATTTTCATATATTTTCTTAGACATACCATCAATATCGATCTCTATCTTCGTTATATTTGGATTTACGAATTTCTCACTATCTCTAGCACCATTTTCATATGGTTTCTCGAACAACATTAGTATTCCTGTTAGACTACGTATAGGATTATTTATACTTTGATTAATAATGCTATCATTTACGTTATCTATCTCGAAATCTTTATATTTTTTTATAAATTCGTAATAAAAACCCTTTCCTAGTTGGTAGCTCATAGCTGCTTCTCTAGATAGTTCTCCACTTAGGATACTCTCATACTCTAGTTCTATATTATTAAGTTTATAAGAGAATGTCTTAGTTTTATCAGACGTGGTACTAATATTTTTATCCTCAGTTAATTTGATCTGGAATTCTATTACGTTTCTCAAACCTCTCATATTAAGAACACCATGTTTATCAATGATTTCGTGTGATAATGGTATCTTATATTTTTTACCATATATTTCACCCAATCTTACTTCCTCATCATCAGTTGACTTATCACCAGCATCTGTCCTTATCTTACGCATATCCTCACTAGATACACCTTGAATAAGCATATTGTCACGTTCTCTGACTAGTTTGAATAAGTCCTTATATGTATAATATAAATCATATCTGGATAAATTTAAAATTTCTGTTCCACCATATGAAAATTTCATATCCTCTATTAGATTACGTCCTATATCATTAACTACTGTCTTATTAGTTTCATCACTAGTTATATCTAGATCAAAAATTAAACCTATACTGTTTGGAACATATACGAAATTATCAGATAGTTTTGGTATGGTTACACGTAATGTTTCACCTGCCTTAGCACTACTAGGATTGAATGTTACTCTATGTAGTTTCCTTTCTGCTTTCAAAGCAAAAGGTCTCCTCGATTCATGGTTAACATCTAGCACTTGTGATATTGATTGACTCATTATATATAGTGTATATAAAATATCATTGTTTTATATATTTTATATATTTTATATATGGATAACAGAAAATTATCGAACCATTATTATAGTCCACAAGGCTATTGGAAGGGTTATGAAGCTATTAATAAACTAGCTGATGTCACCAATATTGATAAAGCTATAGTGAAAAAGTGGTTGGAAAAACAAGCATTATGGCAGATATATTTACCACCACCGAATTACATCCCAAGATATCACTGGAATGTTGAAAAAGTTAATCAAATACATCAGGCAGACTTATTATTTCTACCTCATGATACCGTAAAACGAAAGACTTATAAATATGCTCTTGTGGTCGTTGATATTGCAAGTAGATACATAGATGCTGAGCCTTTGACGTCTAAATACTCATCAGAGGTATCCAGAGGATTTGAAAAGATATACTCTAGACGTTTGAAATGGCCTGAAACAATTATCATAGACCCTGGTACTGAATTCATGGGTGATGTCACAAAGATAATGAAAAATAAATCTGTTAAAGTACAAAGATCAGAAGCTAATAACCATAGATCCCAAGCATTAGTCGAGCGCGCTAATCGAACCATTGCAGAGAAACTATTTAGCCATCAGTATGCAAAAGAAATGTTAATGGATGAAAAGGAAAGATCTCGTGAATGGGTTGAAAGACTACCAGCTGTCATACGTGGTATAAACAGTGGTGTAAAGAGAATAACTGGAAAAGCTCCTATCGAAGGAATAAAAATGAAAGAAACATATGAAAAACATGTGAAATATAAAAGACCTGTTGGTCTAGATGAAATTAGACTCCCTGCTGGCGTAAAAGTTAGATATTTGTACGCTTATGGTGAGTTGGAAGGTGGTAATAAAAGAGCGACAGATCCTATATGGTCATTAGGAATATATGACATATCAAAGGCTGTCGTTTCAGCTAACCAACCTGTATTATATTACCTCTCTAATGGTGCATCTAAAAGGAATTTTGTCAGAGAAGAATTACAAATTGTACCCGAAGATACTGTTCTACCACCTGATAATGTTTTAAAATAATTTGCTTGACTTACTTTGTTTATAAACTTTTTGTGAAGCTATTCTATCATAATGATTGATTACACCCTCATAACGTTTTATGTATTCACCTCTTTCATGATCATATAGCCATTCATCAATATTTTTATAACCATAGGCATCTGTATGGATACCATCTGCGTGTATATCACGTTTGTCATCATCTCTTGATAAAGCTACTTTATTAACTGTTTCGGTGTAAATTTGATGTCCGTGGCTCCTGATTACATTCATCTTTCTCATAATTTGTCGTCCTTCAAATAAGCATTCCTTATAATCATCAAATGAAATATGGTTTTTTACAACTGATTTCTTAATACCTTTGCAACGCTTACCAATATGTTCTTCTGTTTTATAAGCATATAGTTTAGATCTCAATCCTACAAATTCAGTAATCTCTTGGCCTGCTGTCTCATCTTTCATCATACCAATAACCTTTTTATTAACCCTTTGTTTTACTCCTTGGTGATCTTCTGGATAATTACTTGTATCAAACTTTGTCTCGATATCTTTCTCGATATCTTTATAAAAATCATCTGTTTCAATCTCATACATGAGACTGTCAGTATCTGTGAATAGTAGATTCGATCTATTACCATATTTTGGTTTAACATAATTATAATGGAAGTCGTACATCAAATTCTTCGAAATATCTAAGATGCTCATACCTACGTATATAGGTTTATTGAAAACTAACTCTGTTTTACCCATATGAATAGCAGCTAAATTTTCTGAGAATATTGTTCTTTTCTTATAATTAGGCATATTAATTAATTTAGCTGTCTGTTTTTCATTTGTTACTAGCCTAATATCCTGTCTATTGCGTATGTTTTCCATGGTCTTTCCAAAAACGCTATTGTTCATCAGTTTGAAAAAGTCTTTTTCGAAATCGTTTTTAGCCTTTGTACGGAGTTCTGTGTTAAGACTAATATATTGTTTCAACCACTCAGACTCATGAAATGTAACACCTCTATGGATATTCGTTATTTTCAATCCAAGACTTTCATACAATTTCAACGTCTCATGGTGTACTACATATTTCGTCTTATCAGCTAGGTTAGGAATAAGTTTTTCTACTCTATTGATCATTAGCCTCTCAGGTGCTAATGGATACTCATTATGAAGATTATGTAATTCAACAGGATACTCTAAATCTACTTCTAGTATACATGGATGCTTTTTCCAATTCTTGAGCTCTAGTTTATTCATCCATTTAAACCCATGTGTAGGTAACTTCTGTGACATAGCCCACCCATATAAATTATTAGCATCTAGGTATTTGATGAATCTCGACTCTTCCTTATTATTGAATGATTTCATGTATTTGTTATTAGCTTTTGCATAACGTTTACTAATCATTGAGATCCCTCCTCTTATTCCAGATTCTATCATTAATAGCATTTCACTATCTGACAACAACTCAAGATTAATTTTCGTCTTTTTCAGCATAGCATCCCAAGATAGTCCCGGAGCTGTGTAATACCAACATGGATCTAACTTATAATTCTCCATACATACATCTCTGAACGCTTCAAACACATCAGCTAATAGTATTACATCACTCTTAAGATATAGATCATGATACTCTTTCATAGATCTTATTTTGAATGTTTTCCATATTTCTTTTGCATGTTCGTAATCATCATCTGAAATATCACGACTATTCAACTTGCTATAAAATTCACTTTTTGGAGGTAGATATGTTTCATTTAATTTGTCTAATGAGTTGACATAATCATATGGATAAACACCTTTTCTCAACAATAGTCTCAGCTTTTTCCCTCCATAAAACTTTCTTAGATTCGATGTCATCATATCAGATGGATTTTCACAATTCTTACTACCAAATAAGCATGATCTACACTCTCCACATTTTTTATTATTTCTTACACATGAGCAAGTCTTACATTTCCCACAATCTGTAATATTACTAACTAATACATCCAACGATGAAGCCATAAATTTTAAACTATCTATGAATCTAATCTCACGTTTAACATTGCACACTTTGCCATTCTTGTCTTCAAATGTATCTACTATTATCTCCTTTTTGAAACTAATATACTTTTCTTCGTTGTTTGGTATACAATCTATTTTACCATCTGTAGAACCTAGATTTTTGATAAATAAATGCGCATCATAACCTGCTAAATTATGAAATATCACTGGTATATGCTTCGGCATTTTGTAATTCAAATTACACTCGTTATGTGCTGCACCTCGATACTTACCTGTAAGATGATCATGATCTAATACCTTATCACCATTCAACTCCTCATCACAAATATGACATCGTGTAGCTTTATCATAATTCATATTATCCTTGTCCGTCATATTAACCTTCTTATTGTAATGATATTTTTTATAGATATTTTTAACAGCCTTTTCTACCGATTCTACAAATCTTTGACTAATATCCTCATCCTCTGACTTAGCAGTATATCTATACAATTTTGGTTTATATATACTATCATCATAACATTTTACCATATAACAATAACCGGATGGTTTATGTTTTTGGTATCGTTGAGTATATGATCTTTCATCATTTTGTTGGCATGTATCGATACTCTCTGTGAAGCATTCAAAATCTGCATAGATGGTAAAGGGAACTCGCATGGAGTGCTTATAATTGTTAAACGAGATTGTTGACCCCTTTTTTGGTAATGTAATCTTAACCGCCTCGTGGTTCTTACAATACTCGTAGTGTATGCCTAAAGCCTTCTTAGTCTTAAACGAGTTTAGACACCTTTCACAATAATACCTACAATGCCCATTTTTAGTTATTTGAGATGATATTAACCTACTCATATTCTTTATCCAGCAATAGTGATTAGCCTCTTCATTCGATATTAATAATAGATTTATCGTTTTCTTACTATCTTCATTTTCAACCTCACTTATCCTAATAGGTACAGACTCATTGATATATCTATACACGTTTACTCGATATCCTGGATTATTACTCTCAAATTTAGTAATCTTATCCAGCTGAACAGGAAATTCGATATCATCCCAACATAGTTTTTCACTATTATTTCTAAGAGCTTTAGTTATCCTTTCATTATCCCTTTTTTCAGGAAATAATGCTCTTGTAACTGACCACTTGAAACATTGGTTATCTTTATTCTTAGGATTAATAATAGCTTCTTTACTCTTCAATTTTCCTGGCAATGGAATATAAGATTTTGCTGTTATAGGCTTATATTTATCTATATGAATATCTAAATTCTCCACTTTATTGAATATCCAACCCGATCCACTATTTTGGAAATTACTAATCTTTTCTAATATATCACCTGTCAATTTTTCATAAACATCTTCTATATTCGTAGCTTGTACAATAATGACTATATTACTATGAAAATATCCAAATGTGTATACAATCTCTTTTTTCTCCTTTTTATAAAATACACACTCTAGTACTAACTTCATTTTAATTGGCTTTTGCTGTTTTTTAACCGTTCTAATAACTATGGCCTTATACTTTTCTATAAACGATTTGGGGCCAATCTTTTCCTCACCTTTTATTCTGTAAGACGATAAAAAACCCTTCATTGCTGACTCTTTCTTGTATGCAATATTCATTTCCTTTTGTTCAGCTACTAGCTTCTCTTTTTCGTTATAGATATCATTTACTGTTTTCTTCAATGCTTCCACACGTTCATTTACAGTCTTCTTAACATCTGGTGGAACATATGATATGATCCAGTCAGCAAACTCATTTAATTGCTTCTGAACACTGTATGCAACTGTTTCGATCATATTCTTATTAGATATATTCGTAGCTTTTACCGGTTTTAAAATTGGTATATCAATTTCTGGTACTGGTTCATCCATTATACTATTTGACATATTATTATTATTATCAATAGTCTTATCCTTATATCTATTTTCCGAACGCATTTTCTTTATAATATACTATATAATTATTTCTTTAAGCCACTTTCATACAAAATTTTTTTTACCCTAGCATAGGAAACCTAGGATGTAAACCTAGCATATAATACCTAGCATAGGATACCTAGCATCGGAAACCTAGGATGTGAACCTAGCATGGGAAACCTAGTTTTTAACCTAGAACAATTTGGATTCCATTTCTTTATTCCATTAATAATACCCAGGCGATATTTTCATTTGATGTACATTTTTTATTTCATTAATAATAACCAGGCAATATTTCATTTGATGTCCATTTTTTATTTCATTAATAATAACCAGGCGATATTTCAATCGGGTGATATCAAGCCTAAGAAAATGCGTTCGGAAACCCAATAAAACCCCTGGCTAAATTGCGCCCGAACTGGCCATTGCCTACTACTATTTAAGAGAGGCTGTCCGTAAATATCGACTATTGTCGGAAAAAATTTAAAAAATGAAAATTTTCTTTTCCTTACCAGAAGATTACATTAGTTGAACTGATTCTCAGAAAAAAATAAAAAACTTGAAAAAAACAATTTTCTCGCCGAAAAATGACATTTTCGGTTTTCTCGCTTCCAGGCGGGTTTTCAAGGGTGAAAAGTACGCCTCGTTATGAACTCTCTAAAAAGTTTCATTTCAATGCAAACTAAAAACCAATACAATATTTTGATAGAACACATAATAGTTGACATTCACATTATAAAATTATTACGATTAATATAAGATTGATTATTTAGTGAATTTTTGAATCTTTGACATTTTTTCAGTACAAAAAATACATCAAAATCAGGGCATCTTTTTAGCCATTTCTACATCGCCTATAGATTCAAAACTATATCTTGGTGAAAGAGCAATGTTTCGTCTACACGAAAATGCAATAATATTTTTGGGCTACTCATTTTTTTAAACACGAGAGCTCATAACGCAAGCTGCTCTGAGGTCAAATTTAGTGAAAAACTTCTGGTACTTTGGTCACGCAACTGGCATTGAATGAAAGCAAACTGGCGACAAAACGCAATCATGTCTATTTATATACATCGTTAATGATAAAGAAAGAAATAAAGAACATCTGAACGCTGTTTTTAGCTTTACAAACACAAACCTTAACCAGAATTTATGGAAATCTCGATGACTGCGCGTACGATGCTATGTTGTTGTCGCCATTATCGGCTCTGCATTATTAAAGTACAAAGTTGACCAAAGTTTGCTTTTAATTTCCACGGCCGGTGAGTCTTCCTCAGTTCTATTATACATCCTGAACCCATCTTTAGAAATATTGGCACGATATTTGAAATATGATTAAGGGAATATTTTAAGTGAGTAATAGAGATGCGAAACAAGCTAATCATTTAAACGAGAGCGTGACGCCGTTACACACAGGAACCCCGGTCAAATACTTTCTAACAGAGTCGGAAGACATACACACAGGAAAGGCACCGTTTTGCCGTAAATCTTTCAAAAGAGAGCAGCGTCGCAATACGAGAGATCAATGATTACATGTTCTTTTCTTTTCTTGTTTCTGTTAACAATACCCAAATTAAGCGTTTAGTAACTGTAAAACTCTCAGGAGCTGCTTCTTGTGCACGTACACGATTGAACAAGTTCATTTATGAATGCCAGATAAGGTGCCTTGCGTTTCTTGTGAGAAGAGTCCTCATCCATGTTGAAGAAAACGCAAATGTTGTGCAACATTACAACAGTGAGCTTTTTAAGGTTTTTAGCTGCATAAAGCTCGCAAACGTTGTATGTATCATAAATAATGGGATGACTTAGCTGGCATTCTCTCAGGATGTTATCACGGATAGAGCTGTAACAACTTTGATCTTCAGCGGCCTCTATGTCGTGTGCTTGGCCTGCACCTGCACGCTTCAACTTTGCAGAGGTCCTTGAAAAATAGGACTGTATTTGTTGGGCCGACAAAAATTCTTTAACCGTGAAGCGACGTTCCCCTGTTTCGCTTTTTGCTCGCCTCATGTCGCGAGACACTTGTTCGGGGTCCGCTTTGTTGCCAGTATCCTGACCTATCTGGTATTTGGCATTGAGGTACTTTTTTTGGTTTTCATTAAATCTTTCGCCCTGCTTTGAAATCTTTAAAGCCCATCCCATTTGCAGAACCTCTAATGTAGACTGAGCAGTTGAAGATGCACCGCTGGTACCCAGGACGACTGGTTGGCTGCACGATCCTTCTTGTGATAGTTTCTCCCGATACAATATTTTAGCCTTGTCCAGGAGAGTTTCCTTATATATATAATGAAAAGTAACACTGTTAGTTTAAAGCTCATTTAAAAGTCCGTTTTTATTAAGGGAATATTTGTTAAGTCCAGACTTGGCAATATAAACATCTCTCTATAAACTAAATACCGGGTTATTATTTCGGTAATGTAAGATTACATTTTTTCTGTGCAAGATTACCTTTTCCGCTTTAATAATGCAGGTTCCATAGAACATGTGGTTCTCAAGACTGCTGTGTCTTTGAAAAGCTTTAACACATCCTTCCTTTGGACATGAATACAATGCGTCAGCCGGCAATTGAACGTCACCTTCAGGTGTGCAGTCCTCTGTTACTGCATCTTCTACTTTTAGATCTGACTTGGAGTTATCTTTATCCAAGGAGCTGACCAAAAAGATATATAAATATATAAACCTATAATATATATATATACATATATGAGTAATATGTATATTACATGTTTTATAAATATTATTATACCTAATTGGTTTGGTAGCGGCGTCTACGAAATCACCCTCTGAGAACTCTATCTCCTCTACAGTGCACTTGAAAGGACTTCCTTTGCCTAATAACATGTACGAATCATTTAAAAAACTATTCTCATAAAAAAATAATACACAATAGTAAATTCAATAATAATAAGTAATAATAACAAATAGCGATGAAATGATGAGTGATCATCATCATAATGACTGATGATGAAAAATCAAGATGATGCATGATGACGATGATGGCGAAAATGATGCATAATGACAATGGTGATGATGATCCATGAAATTAATGATGATGCATAATGATGACGATGTTCATGATGATAAACAAAAACGGTACGTACCTTCCAATTTACTCCAGGAAAGCTCTTTGCCTTTGCCGATGTCGTAGGTTCTCCACACTTGGACCGTTTGTTGTTTTTTATCTCTATACAAAAAGTTGTTTAAGCTGTTCACGCCTTTCCATTTCCATTCGGCCATTGACACCTGCATTTTTGCGTTATCTAGGAGGGCCACCCGGACACCTTTTACTCTATCATGCGATACCATAGCGTTGAAAAGTTCCTCCGCGGTTGTTACGTCATTTCCCTCGTTAATATAACGGCGTACATGAGATTTGATCGTAGCGGCTTTCCTGTCACAGGGTCCTTTGCCCCCCTGGGGGTCGCTAAAATCCACCCTCTCTACCTTGATACCTGTTTTAGCTAGATGTCGACATGCAGATAAAAGTGCCACGCTGTGATAACAGCCGGCGTTGTCTTGCCGAAAATATGCTGTGTCAAGTTCAGGATGTTCTTTCTTAAGCTGCAATAACGTATGCTTTATCAAAGCAATGACGGTCATGGCGTCTTGTGTTGTGTTTTTGACAATATGCACAAGCGTCTGGTGTTGTATAACATCCTTCACCTTCCGCACAACAACACTAATGTGCCAGGATATGCCACGCTTCGCAAACCAATCAGCCTGCGTCTCCCTATACTTTTGCGGCAAGAATTTCATCGCCCAGTCATTGGTTACAAACACAGACGTTGGTCCCAGTCTTCGCAATATGTCAATACGAGCCCTATCTTGCTGCGTAGATCGTAGCTGGTGTGCCTTCCAGGCGTTAATTGCTGCAACAGCTTGCTTGAACATATACTCAAGGTCGTCTCGATCATCATTCGTTAATGCTGAACCGGAACTAAGTAGTTTTGTCTCCACTTCCTTTATTGCGTTTTTTAACTCCTCGCATGATGCACAACGCTCATCGTGAGCATGAACGCACGCAACGGTCTTGAAGTGCTCATCTTTCGGATCGCTCAAAGCGTACGAGATGCAGTGGTCAGCAATATTAGACAAAACAGCTATGTGCACCTGATCAGTAAAAAAAAACCTTTGTAAGAAAAAAAATTTAACCATTACCTGATAGGTTATTAGATCGTCGTTTAGAGAAACATTTTGGATTCCTTTAAGTTTTTTTTTTTTTTTTTTTTTGTAATCTACTTTAACGCTCGCAATCAGGATTGCGCGATAGCGATTTTCGATAATAAGAAGACTGCACTCACTTCATCCAGTTGCACCTTTTATGATCATCTTATTTCAACATGCGCAGTTTGAGGGTGGAGCACATGGGAAACGTATTTGCCGGTGAAATGAATGATAACGATTCGTACAAAATAATTCAGACAAGTAATACCTTATAATCGCCTTTGAGGTATTGTTTTCCTTTTCTCAATGACAGATCAAGTTGTTTCAAAACGGGTTTTTCGAGGCACCCATAATCACAAAGCTTCTGGGAGATAGACAGCAAATCATCAAATGCTTTAGACCCTTCGGCAGCTATGTAATCTAGACCCTGTAAAGATTTGCGAACTGAGGCACTGCATGATGACAAAATTCGTCTCATGGTGGAAGCGCTGAATGGGATAAAGCTAACTTCTTTACAATACTGAGTGTACTGGTCGATAATACGCTGTGGCACCATAGTCCTGATGACGTTAGGTGTTTGGAGAATCTGCCCATTTGAGAGTTGTAGATACCGCTGGCCAAAAGGCAGATCTTGAACGACGTGAGAGCTTGTTATGAAAGATAAGAAGTGATCCAGTTGAGAGGGGTTGATGCGCAATTTTGGACTTTGAGTTTCAGGCAATAATGCACCACGCCCATGTTGTAATTGGTGATGACGGGCAGCCTTTACTCTGAAATCAGTAATCCCTGGAATGTACGCTTGAATAGTGGAGTAAGGAACTAGGTCTGCCATAAAAGATAATACTTGTCGTCGGGTGTCCCAACTATCTGCGTTATCGTAAGCTTCAGCCAATGCTGTTAAGTAGGTCTTTTCAATAATATCATGAGCACCTAACGCTTTCTCTACAGAATGTGAGCGTTTCAGATCTTCCCATGAACACCGTGGATCATTTGGTTGAATAACTTCTAAAACTGCTACAACTGCATCTTTGGTCTGGCTGATATATTTATTCTGAGAATGGGAAGATAAATGATTCCATGCTTTACTTGTCTTTGATATGTTGGCTCTTCCACTAGCATCAAGAAACGCATTTAACTTTGCGCGACGGATAAGTAGACTTGAATCTTTCTTCGAGGTAGTTAAGCTAAGTTGTTCACTGGAACTACTACTGCTGGTGTTTTCTGGGATGAACTGACTTGAATCTTCTGGCGCGATGTACAGGTTTTCCATTTCAGAGCATATGCCACTTAGGTCGGTTAGAGAGTCATTCTTTAAACAAAATATTCACACAAAAAATTAATAGTTTGGAAGCAACACTATGAAAGAATTTCTTATATTGATTACTTTTTCTGTATCAGATGATGGGCATGATGCATTGTTCATGGATTGATTTTGCTCTTTTTGACTAATGTTTAGCTCTGCGCCCCCTAAAGACAGACGACACCGCTTGCATATAGCTGTGGGGATAATAAAGAGAACATTGCAATCGTGTAAATCATGAAATAATAACAAATTATCATTATTATGAATATTATTATGTGTGAGTAATTGCCCTATTTCACGTCACTGCTTGTTTATATGGGGGATAGAATTGCCAAATGCAACAGGAAATTCGACAAAATTTGCTCCTAGCGAAACAGTTTAATCTAAAATGGCCTGGTATTCAGATATAATGTGTGTTAATATGTATCTGAGCGTTTTCTGGGTATTCTACTTCTCTTCGTGAACTGATACGGATTTTAGAACAATTATCGGTTAATTTGCGTTGATTTGACCCCGTCCGACGACCATGATCCTTTGAGTTTAAACAATAGATTGTTTCAATGTGACGTCATAGTGAAATAGGGCAATTGAACCAGGAGAATCAACAATTAAATAATTACGATAATCATGCATGATGATGATGATAATCATGGGTGATGGTGATGATGATGATAAACATGGATGATGGTGATGATGATGATAAACATGGATGATGGTGATGATGATGATAATCATGGGTGATGGTGATGATGATGATAAACATGGATGATGGTGATGATGATGATAATCATGGGTGATGATGATGATAAACATGGATGATGGTGATGATGATGATAAACATGGATGATGGTGATGATGATAACCATGGGTGATGGTGATGATGATAAACATGGATGATGGTGATGATGATGATAATCATGGATAATGGTGATGATGATGATAAACATGGGTGATGATGATGATGATAAACATGGGTGATGATGATGATAAACATGGATGATGATGATGATAAACATGGATGATGATGATGATGATGATGACGATAATCATGCATGATGACATGATGATTTTGATGAGAATGATAAATCATCGATGAGAAAAATAATCGGTTAAATGCGAACTTACGTGAACCAACCGGAACGAGCACTGATGTGAGATCAAATAGTCGTTTGGACTGTACAAGATTGATTCCGCGATCACCTTTTCTGGGGTGTGTTTTATGAGGAGCCCACTCTGTAGGGACAGCACACATTTTCTTGTTGCAAACCCAACTCACGCCAAATTTATCTCTATGTCGAGGACAAATAGATCGCTTTAGTGCATTATCGTCTTGTTCGAAAATACCTACAATATCGGAAAAGAGAGAGTTATTAGAATTGGAACAGTTTACCGCCTAATAGATGTTAGCCGGAGATATAAGCCATGAAGCCTTTTTGAAGTTTGGACTATGTGAGACAGCTTAGAAAAAAAGTTTTAAAAAAATAATATTTACAATATACACAAATTTTGTTTGGTGTCAATCATATTTCCAGAGTGAAGTCCCACTGAAGAATCTTCCACGTCTTGATCTTCTCTCCTTCAATAGTCAAGTTTTACATAGTTTAAAACAAACTGCCAATACGTTAGAGACGTATGGGGTATATATACGGCGATCAGTCAAGCATATTTGGGTCATTATATAACTTCATGAAAACATACCTGCTCTTGCTAGTAGAAGAGAGATTTCGGTATCGACGGAAGAATCAAACGTTCGGAAAGTCTTCAAATGACCTCTGATTTCTTTCTTGCAATTTGTAATTGATATGCATTTGGTATTAGATGGATTAAACTTGCTGGGACCACAAGGACCACCCACAAAGTTGGAATAATCACATGTTGCCATTATTCGTCGCGAATTATTCTCAGCGTCGTTCAAAACACTGCGTAAATAACATAAGGAAGGGCACGTGGACACGCGCGTGCTGAAAAAGGTTGTCAATTTCATTTCTCTTCCGTAGAAAACGATGTAACAAAACATAAATAAAGCGAAAAATCTATCGATATTCTAACAGATCAATCAATTGCATTGAAAGGCAAACAATAAATAGATATCTAAAATACATGATCGTGAAATTGAAAAATGACAAAGTACTTCTTCCGACTCTGTTAGAAAGTATTTGACCGGGGTTCCTGTGTGTAACGGCGTCACGCTCTCGTTTAAATGATTAGCTTGTTTCGCATCTCTATTACTCACTTAAAATATTCCCTTAATCATATTTCAAATATCGTGCCAATATTTCTAAAGATGGGTTCAGGATGTATAATAGAACTGAGGAAGACTCACCGGCCGTGGAAATTAAAAGCAAACTTTGGTCAACTTTGTACTTTAATAATGCAGAGCCGATAATGGCGACAACAACATAGCATCGTACGCGCCGTCATCGAGATTTCCATAAATTCTGGTTAAGGTTTGTGTTTGTAAAGCTAAAAACAGCGTTCAGATGTTCTTTATTTCTTTCTTTATCATTAACGATGTATATAAATAGACATGATTGCGTTTTGTCGCCAGTTTGCTTTCATTCAATGCCAGTTGCGTGACCAAAGTACCAGAAGTTTTTCACTAAATTTGACCTCAGAGCAGCTTGCGTTATGAGCTCTCGTGTTTAAAAAAATGAGTAGCCCAAAAATATTATTGCATTTTCGTGTAGACGAAACATTGCTCTTTCACCAAGATATAGTTTTGAATCTATAGGCGATGTAGAAATGGCTAAAAAGATGCCCTGATTTTGATGTATTTTTTGTACTGAAAAAATGTCAAAGATTCAAAAATTCACTAAATAATCAATCTTATATTAATCGTAATAATTTTATAATGTGAATGTCAACTATTATGTGTTCTATCAAAATATTGTATTGGTTTTTAGTTTGCATTGAAATGAAACTTTTTAGAGAGTTCATAACGAGGCGTACTTTTCACCCTTGAAAACCCGCCTGGAAGCGAGAAAACCGAAAATGTCATTTTTCGGCGAGAAAATTGTTTTTTTCAAGTTTTTTATTTTTTTCTGAGAATCAGTTCAACTAATGTAATCTTCTGGTAAGGAAAAGAAAATTTTCATTTTTTAAATTTTTTCCGACAACAGTCGATATTTACGGACAGCCTCTCTTAATGCACTTGGATCTCTATATCATTTTTCTCTTTTTTTCTTGGTTATACCATGGAAGAGAAGTTTGCTAATAACCAAATGAAATTGAAAGCTTGCAATACTTTGACAAAACAGTTTTTCTTAAGGATGTCACACCTTCCACTTTATGTCTATTTGTTTCACCGTCTTCTTGTCACTGCGTGACCAAGTATCATAATCTTTCTTCTCATACGTGACTTTACTAGTAAGAATTGGCAATGGAGCAAATGTCACTCTTTTGACCTGGTGGCACAAAACTTCATTTTTTTGAAAGACAGGGAACTCAAACTGTCTGGTTTTCAACTCAAGGACTTGGGTTTTTTCCAACGAGTCCTGTTCTTTGCTGTCAACTTTTTCTTCGTCTGCAAATAGGGAGTTTCGGGGTTTGATGACTTTTTGTGGCACCAGTTTTGGTGAAAACACAACCTCGACCTCTTCTCCATTTTGTTTTGTTAACTTACTTTTAGCATTTCCTGGTTTAGAAGTACTTTTCCCAACATTTTTTGGCAATGGGATGTCATTCTTTCGTTGTTGTTCCTTTTTAATGCTCAATCTAAACGAACAAGTTACTAAGTATTTTTTCACTTCATTATCAAACGTCTTGCCTAGCAAACGACCTCTTTCTTCACCTGCAGTTTTGATTACAGCAGACATTTCAGTGTTTTCTTTCTGCTCAGCTTTTGGAATTAAATTTGCTTTGCACCCGAGAGCTCTAGCAGGTACACTTTTCCTAACTTGTTTTGTTTCTGGAAAATACACACTGCAAGTATTGTCGTCGGTAAATGACATTGTTTGTTTCTTCTCGACACCTAACTTCGACGCCTTCTTAAAGTCAATGTCTTTTATCTCTTCATATGTACTTTCCATGCTTTTGTACATCTTAGAGTCTATTCGTCGCCTGTTCATTAAACTTTTCCGCACCAACAAATGCCGAGGCTTTTCCGGAAGAACGAAGTTGTATCGATTGTTCTGACGTGCTTCATTGTATTTCTTCGTCAGATGATATCTCCGTTCTACAGGTTTTACCCTTTTTTGTTCCGGGCTCCAAGGTTGTTTTATTTTGACTTCATTTATAAGGCTTCCTTCCAACGTTAGACTTCTGTCTCCTTCACTTAAAGCTTTATCATCAAATACGTCATTGCTATCTTCACTTCTTAAAGTGGATTCCCGAAGTTTCTCTCTTGAAGCTCTCCACTCCATTTCTTTCGTCCACATGTCCAAGCTTCTTTCTCTGCAAAATCCATTAGATTTTGGACGAACGCTTCGTTTTCCCTCGTCAGGAAAAAGCTGGAAGAAAATCGTAGAAAAATAATCCCAACAATCAAATTCAAACTCATCATGATTGGGAGAATTCGGAGGAACTCTTCCATGTTCTCTCGTATTGTCTTCCAAAACTTTCGGAGTTGAAATATCTTTTCTCTTCGAACTTTCCTCATTTTCGAGCATTTCAGCTCTTTTCTTATAAGTCGTGAGATCCTCTACATTGTCTTCAATGTTTCTTGACACGAAACGTTTGGTTTTTTCTCTGCTAAAGGCCCTTTGTCTTATATCATTAACTCCAGCTTGTTCCAAACATGCATCGGGAAAAGTTGGTTCTTCTCCTGCTGAATTCATTATTTAACGTTTCTGGCATTGACTTTAGCGTCTCAATAGGTAAAGGTGTCGTTTTACACTGGTTAAATGTCAGCTTTTCCTATTCATTTAATGATTTTTTCTTTGTTTACTAACTCCATCAGTCACTTAAACAATTATTCTCTGTCAACAACACATTCAATGTTGTCTTTCTTTCTTTTATTTTCATTTGAATTCTCGCAGGTAATTAACTCATAATCGAGCTAAAAAATACTAGAATCTACTAGAGTCACTCCTTGACCACGCGCGCAGTAAAAAATGATTGATAATTATCAGACTATTTTCTACGCTAAAACAATGACCATTCCTAACCTGTACACAAATAAAGCCAAAACCGCAAGAGAAAAGGTTCTTTTTCACCAAATTCCGAAGAAGACAAGTCACTTTTTTCATAAATAGCCGATAGATAAGTTTTACCATTTGATAATTTATAAAGACCTCACTGAATAATGATTGAATGTCGATCAATGCGCTTACCGCAAATTAGAAGTTTGAATATAAACTTTTAAAAAGAACTATAAGTTTCTGATTTGATTTGGATATGATTATCCGTTTAGTGATAAAAGTCGTAGTATAATGCTTCATTCTATAATTTTTCTACTGCTTCATATAATTCTAAAGACAAAAATTGCAACAAAAACAAACCTCAATAAAAATAATCAATAAATTCATTGGAAAATTTACGTCAACATGAGTATTCAGCTTAAACAATTTTGTTTAATCTTAATAAAGTGAGCTTTGGGACAGCTGTCTAAGTTTATTTAATTTACATTAATAATTTCATTTGGACTAAAATTGAGATATTTCAGTAAAATATCGGAAATTTAGAATGTTGGAAAAGTGGCGAGGCTCCGAAGCTTTTCGATCTTTGTCCGAATTTCAGCCCCACAATCCTCTACGGTGCTTGCTAGTCACCAGTTTTCCTCGGAGTTTTGAGAAACTTTAAGGTTTTGAATATCTTTATTGATGATGCTATTTATTGTGATACTACTCAATGTACATTTTTATTTACAACATCGTAGTTTACTCTGTTACTAAGTATATTCGACTTGAAAATTCAAATCCCTTTAAGAGAAAAATTGACAGAAAACTTCGATTTTACAGGTCTGCAAGACGTCAGTTCCTATCCATTATTTCCAATAAAGCCACAAAATATGAAATGAAATGAAATATTTAATGAAATACCTACAGCAACGAAAAAGTGGCGGCCATAATGGATGGCTCAATAACTAGCGAAAATTTGTCCAACATGGCTACAAGTACACTATAGATTTGAATAGACGATAAAAACAAAATGCTCTAACTATTTATAGTGAATAATGTTATATGACTTTTGCCATCGCCTTGTTCGGTGGACTTTTAGAAAATAATCCCTGTTCCAAATAAACGATTATGAATTCTTTAGAAGCAATGTAATGCGGTATGGCCGATGAGAATCATGACAGAGCATACAATGATTCACAATGGGCCTTGCTCACGCAGAACAATAGATATTCTAGCCTTTCTAGCCTTGCATTCAAGTGCTTGAGAATAAATTATGCGGGTTAAGCAACGGTTTTTATTCATATGACAATAAAAATGGCTTCCGTTTGAGTAAGGCCCATGTCTGCCACCATGTGAATATTCACACTTAATTCAAAGTCAAAAGCAAGACCTATTCGATTTTCGAATGTCTGTATTTTGCTTCCTAAGAATCATTGGAGCCTCCTCGTAGCTTTTTAAGATAAATAACTTTGATCTGCGAGTGCTAGGAGTTGGAGAAAATGATGTTGTAATCAATGTTTGCGCCAGAGGTGTCTGATAATGCTTCTACGGTCCCAATTGGCAGGCAGAACATTCTGTCCTTCACAACAGCTTGAGGAGCATGTTGGGGCACACGAGTTAGGACAGTTGGGGCTCGGGCAGGTTGCCAGTGGTGATGGGGCACAGCATGTTGGAGAGCACGCTGGAGCGCATGTATTTGGGCATGAGCCAGGGCAGGTTGCTGCTTTACCTAGTGGACTTAGGCCGGGGGAGCCATAATGTGCTGGGGGCACGTGTACCACTTGGGGTTGTGGGACTGTAAACAGAATGAAATAGATAATAATTAATAATAAATAAATGGGATTTAACAGCGGCACCTCCACAAAGTAGCTTTTCATCCACTCAATTGCAATTGAAATTTAGAAGTTTATTTTTGTTGAGGGAGGAAAACCGGGGAACCGAACAAAAGACCCCGAAGCACAGTAAAGAACCAACAACAAAATTCTACTCACATACAACACCGAGTTAGTTGAACATTCAATTTTCCCACTTAAAAACGAATCCTCAATTCGAGTGCAGTGTGTATTGATACTATAGATAACGATTTTGGTGTTGATGCCGGTAGAATTTGTCTATTGAATCATACCTCCACAACACGTAGGACTGCATATGGGCGCACATGTGTTGGGGCACATTCCAGGGCAGGTGCTAGCAGTTCCCATTGCTTGTAATCCCGGTGATACTGCATGTGAAGATGCTGGAGGAACATGGACAACCTGAGGAGCTGTTTATCCAAACGTAGAATTATGATCGGTGTTGTGTCTTTTTCTGGGGGAGGGGAGGGGAGGGGAGGGTGAGAGACATTGTTTAAATCGTCTTTACTAAACGCTGTGAAGGAATTAATTCTGTGTCATCTGAAATAGTAAAACTATAGCCCAAGTAAATACTATAGTTTCATATTTAAGGTTACTGAAGTTCACGTCTGCGTGAAAGATGCCAGCAGCTATCTCAGCGCGCGCAATATCACAGCTCATCCAATCAGAATACTTTTAAACATTGCCTTTTTCACGGCCACGGTTCAACCCCACCGTGCATGTATCGTAGCCATAGGAAAATCAATTTACCTTGGGCCTCAAAATTTTACTATTTCAGACATCATGTCATTCTCATGAGTATTATTTTCTTTGTTTGAATTGTATCCATATTCATGTGTCTTCTCATGCGCAACCATTAATCAAAGAAACGATACTCTAGGGAATGTCACGTGGTCTGAAATGCGAAAAATTACGTCCAAGGTAAATGGGTCTGTTTCCCATAACGACACTTACCATCGCAACATGATGGAGAACATGCCGGTGCGCAGGAGTTAGGACAACTAGCCGGACACGTGGCGGGTGCGTTTCCCATCGGTGCAAGCCCAGGAGATACCATATGCTGAGGAACATTAGGTTGGGGTTGAGGAGGAACCGGTAAAGCCATTACTGGAGGTGGGATGAAGGCTGGTTGAGGTGGAATGAAGACTGGTTGAGGTGAAGGTGGTGATTGGCTGGAGCAACAGGCATCGGAACAGCTTGGGGCACAGGACTGTGGGCAAGGCGCTGAACATGTTGCTATAACAAGTAAGAAAAGGAATACACATCACTTCTGACAGATTAACTTTCTTTAATGATCGGCTTCAGGATTGGGCTAGGAATAGAGAAGTCTAATAGTAGTCATTTTTTAAGACAAAACGATAGAAACATTTCCTTTGAAAAGAATAATTTCTTTGCGTTCAAGACCATTAATTTCCCATCTGAGCAGTTTTGGTAAGAGTGGGGAACAATACGGCAAATTCAAAGCCGTACTGTAGACGTACCGTATCTTACCGTGACCGTAACTACGATGCATTACTGGAAATGCCGGGAAAGCAACATTTTAATTTTAAGGTTTGTCGTACCGTGTACATATACTTCCCACTAATACGAAAAAAGCTATTGTACTTAACTTGTTTTTTGTCTACGTCCAAAAGAAGATCGCATTGTTATTTATAAATAGTATATACCCTTCAATTTGGAGGACAAAACAAAGAATTTGAATCACCTGAGAATTCGAAAGCTATATGGTTCTGTCCTCCAAATTGAGCTGCATTCCGTCGTGCTGCAAGGGGTCTATTCCCTTGCATGTGACGTCAAAGAAGCTCAATTTGGAGGACAAAATGGACGGATTTCAATCTGCTGAGAATTAGAAAACCATTGTTATATCCAACAAATGAAGCTGCAGTCCGACGTGCTGCAAGGGGTCTATTTAACTAAAGTACTTACGTGGTGTTGGGGGAGTCTGTTGAGTGTAAGGACTTGTAGCATAATAAGGATTCTGTGTCATTCCATAACCCTGCGTTGAAGAGCCAAAAGGATCCGTCATGGATCCGAAAGGACTAGTAGTAGGTCCTGTGCAGGGATCTTGGCCTGCGCAAGGATTACTTGCCGACGGTGTTGCACCAATTCTTGGGAATGGAACCGCCTGGGGAGAAGCAGCTGGACGGATGTAATACGTATCATTCTCTTTTTCCTCGTCTTCTTCTTTCCTGTAGTTTGTAGGTTTGCTGGCTTTAGGACTCTTGTCGTGGTGTTTCGCAACGTGTGGTTTTGGTTTTGGTTTTGGATCGTCGTCGAAGTGTTTGTGCGATGGCAAACAGCATTCAAATTTACATTTTTTGTCGCAAAGGTTTTGGCACTTTCGTATGCAGAGTGAGCCGTCCTTGACATGAGAGGTTTTATCTGCAGGCTTGTGGGCGGGCTTGCGAGCAGGCTTAGGAGCATCTGAAGAGTGATCGTGAGAGGTGGAAGGTGGTGGTGCTGGAATGTGCGCACCGGGAACCATAGGTCGGACGTTAAGCTGCACTGCCTGAGATCGGCAACACTCTTCATTAAAAAGAAGAAGAAAATTATATTAAAACTGGAAGAGGAAAAGTGTTTGTTTTACAAAAACAGTTTAATATAGTCAACTTAATTATTTATATGACCAAATTTCATTTTCCGGGCAATTGGCACATTTCCAAAGAGGTTTTTGCAGTAATTTATACCACTGTTTTCATTGCTACGCTCTGATCGAGACAACAATCACGACAAGGAAATCGGGCAACATATTACCGTTCAACTAATAAATTGTTCGGTACCTTTGCTTACTCTGATTGAGACGGCAGTGTAAGTCCAAAATAGGGCTTCTGCACAACTTCATACCTCTATTAAGCGACCAAGCCCTATTAAGCAGCCACTTGAAAGTTTCCCATGGACCAAGAATAACCGCTTAATAGAAGTCAGAGTGCATGTCGTTTTAGTTCCCTACCTGGAGTATTAGCAGGGGCACAGGCCGGAGAACATCCTTCATTGCTTGCATACGGGTCATACGGTGAGGGATTCAGCCCGTATGCTGAAGGAGCAGGTTGATATGACTGTGGTGAACAACATCCCGGGTCGCAGTTAGGATAACAAGCTGGGTTGCATCCAGCTGGGCAGGCAGGAGGAAGAGCTGGTGGATTGCTTATTCCTGCCTGGTACTGGACGAGTTGAGGGAACATGTCGGGTGAGTAGTTGGGAGCGCTGAGGTTGCAACAGCTTCTCTTGCAGGAAGGAAGACAGAATTTGTGACAACCGGGATGACATGTCCATGCTTGGCCTGGAAACAAGAACGCTTACACTGACAATTTATTCTGCTGGGATGACACTGTGAAATAATGACAGTGTGCTTCACTTTAAGCTTTCGACTTTCTCTGGATTGTTGGTCACGTAAGAAGTTGTCACGATTTACCGTTGTCACGGGCTTTTGGAACGCGTGACTCCAAAATATACAATTTTGATGCATCTGGTAGATTTTTTCTTTCGACACTTTTCGAAAACAGGTTTTAGAGGTTTGAACTTTTCAGTGAGGAACTGAAGACATATACTTACGTCCTAAGGGGTTTAAAACACCAAGATATCCTGTAGAAAAGGATTAGTATTAAGTGTTATTAGTGTTATAATATATGTAAATTTTTTTTTTCTGAGTGACTTTTATTGATGATCAGTGCACTTACGTGGACTGCGCTTTGTCAAAAATGCTTCAGTGTGGTACAGCGAGAATACAACTACACAAGCGATGAGTAGATTCATCTTGACTGATTCTCTCCTGCAGAAAGTACGAAAAGTTAAGTGCCATGCAAGGATTGTTAGACATATCTGGTTATGCCAAGAGAATATGGGCTGAATTTGGTTCAACCGTACAAATGGGTACGGCAGACGAAAGTACGTGTTGTTGCGGAGATTTGACTATGTGCAAGGGCAGAATGTTCAACCCTCATCAAAAGAAAACAAAAATAAAAAGGAAAATAACAAACAAAACCCGGATTCCCAGCTCCCTAAAATCCCTTTCATTTATAAATTTCCTTGAGTAAATATATTCTTTCTTAAAACATTACCCTCTCTTTTTGACCCCACATCCCGTGTTAATAATGGAAGATTTCTCAGGACATTGCTACGCGCTGATCGACAAACTCTCGCGAGTTCTCTCTACCGCGAATCAAAAAAATATCGTTAGATTACTTGGTAAGAATTTCAGTCTTTCAGTAATGGACCTAGTCTACTGCCCATTAACCTGACGCCACTTTTGATTCGATCAGCGCGTAGCAATAAAAACAGGTCTTAAAAAAGAATCCAAGGCAATTGGTGTATACGAATGGTACTGCCAGATTTGTCAGTGTAGAAATATTGAATATGTTTGCTTGGCATATGATTCACTTACAAGGACTTGGCACTTAAAACGATGGGAAACTTGTTAAACGCTCAAGAACTTTGATTGTTTCGATGACATTAACTTGTTCAAGCGAAGAAAAATGACAGCCAGCAGTAAACACAGTCGAAATTATAAGTGAAAAATATAAAGAATCTATTAGAATAGTCTTTGCAAATATGCTTGATTTAGTCTTCTCAAAATTTAAAATACGGTCTTTCCATTTAAAACTGATACGATTGAGACAAGGCGAGAAAAAAGCGAGTTTTTGTAGTTGAAGTTGTAGTTGTTACGACATTACAGCCAAATTGACTTTCTTTGGTTTGGCTTGTGTCATAAATAAACTCGATGTTTTCTCTGCCCTTTTGGCTTCCTGATCCGATAATAAGATTCAGAACATTTAAAGCAACAACGGTTTAAATCCGAAGCATTTCTCACCTTATTCCCCTTGAAATTCAAGAGAAAATCTCCAGAGTTTCCCGTCTTCAAGATAGAGGAAGATAGAAGACACTCGACTTGTTCCGCTTCAGGAATTTACTCATAAAACACATCAAATATTCAAAGGGTCAGAGGAAACTACCCGTTGGCCAAACTTGCCTACACACGGTCACTTCCCTCCTACTTCAGTATCTCAACATCGAAGCAAAAATTCAAATTTATAAACGTTCATATTTCAGTTTATAAGTTGATAATATATATTTATGTAGAGGTTTATTTGGTATTTAAGTTTTATTGGTTTTAGTTTAGAATTTTGTGTTGAATAGGAAAAAAAATTGAGAAGAATGATGTCATTGGGTTGTTATGCACTGAGAAGGTTATCGTACATAGGAAGGGTCGTGGATGATCATGGAGGATCGCGACCTCTTGAACGACAACCTTACTGCTAATTTCATTTAACTGACTTTGGCTTTGTTCTATACAATGACGTAAATAACTTTCTTATAAATCTATTAAAACGTTAGCAAAAATTAATACTGCCTAGCCCAAAGCCTTTGTGAACGACTGTAATATCATAATTGTAATAAATATCTCTATTCATGTTTCGTAATAGGCTTCAGATTTAAGCGCTCCTATCTCCTATCCAGTAGTAAAATTGAGGTCCATAGCTAGATAAAACGACAAGTCATCTTATCATTTCGATCTTGTCTCGATAATTTTTAGAAAACAAATAAGAACGCTCCCAACGAGAAATTGATCCCAGATTCCTTTGCGATACAGACAATCTCCCCAGTCCTAAACGTTCCTTAAGAGAATAGAAGAGCAAGACTGTCTTTTTAAATGAAATGTCAACCTCTTGGTACCCGAATACAGCACTTGAATTTACAAGAAGGATCACAATGAATGAGACATTTTTTATCACAGGTAGTTCCTTTCTCCATCTCTTCTTTCGACACGTACAGCTGATTCTCTTTTGAGCCCAAGATGCTCTTCTTGGATCCAGTCTCAGCTATTTTCTTGGCTGCCGCGACCTCCATTTTGTTGATCATGTGGCGGTTGACGCCTATTGGTCTTTCTACACAGCAGGCTAGGTTACATGATGGTAGACAGCGGTGGATGCATATCTCTGCGCATGCGCCAGATCCTGACATGAAAAAAACGCCAGGGAGAATAAATAATAGAACAGAATGTGAGTAAAGTGTGTTCTTAGAAGTAACTATATTTAATCATTAGTAGTTAGTTCCGTCAGTTCCAGTTCCACTGCTATCAATGAAAGCCGACTTTATCTCTCTCTAATTTTGGGTGGAAATGACGTCAAAGCCGCCATATTGCATAATTTTATCTGTCAGTGCCAACTAACATGGCGGCCATTGTCCTTGCGCATGCATATAACGTCATATAGCTACTATATTTGGTGATTTTACAAAAAGATTTGGTCTTGGTGTATTTTGTTATGTCATCTAACATGGCGGCCATGGCTTTTTACCCATGTGCATGTTAGTGGAATGATTGCGCGCCATCATCATTAATCAGTTGTTCAAAGCTTAGCAAGGTAATTGCTCACTTTTAGCACGTCCAGCTTATGATAAAGACTTACTTCTAAATCTTGTTTCTGTTTCCGAGCTTCTTTTATTAAATGCCTCTAAATCTGGGGAAAAATTTAGAAAAATTAGCTTAGGCCCTACTTTCCCATTGCGCACAGTGAGAGATCAGATTTGGTGACGTCATTAGACCTCTTTACCTTCTTTATTTGTTATCTCATTTCAGACCATGCGATGCAACTCTAGGGAGTCGATTCTTTGATTTGTAAATAATTTAGCCACGATGTTCGACAAGAAACATTCTCAGGGGAATGTCAATTGGTCTGAAATGGGCAATAGTTCCCTTCACAGTTCCCTGCGCCATCTTGAAAGGTAGCCGTGCCTTTGCATCGAAGTGAGACAAACGGTGAGCTTGCAATGATAGAGACATGTGAATAATTGTCCAAGGTGTCTCTATCAAGCTCACCGTTTGTCTCACTTCGATGCAAAGGCACGGCTACCTTTCAAGATGGCGCAGGGAGCTGTGAAGGGAACTATTAAGGTAAACGAAGGTGAAGAGGTCTATTGTGAACCCAACTATCCTTGGCCATTATTATAAACCACGTGCTCTGTAGTATACCTTTCTTTAACTCCTGGTTTGTTATATTATGAACTGTCTTAGCATGCAACGTCATGTATTTGTTGTATGTTGAAGTAAACTCGTTCTCCATTTTTTGTATGTCTTTAACGAATTGAGTCGTTGACTCTCTACTGTTAGAATTCATAGCTAGAAACAAAAACATTGCACGTATATTGAGTGGTGAGATCGACTCACTTTCTCTCTACCTTCTGTCTCTCTCTCTCTTTATATAGGTTTTAGTTTAAGAAGAACACGGATGATCAAACAACCACTCTCACACCATGCTGAGCCCTGTTATTCTTACTGCGCAATGCTGCGTCAAGCATGCGCAGTAAGATAACACGGCTCTGGGTTCGTGAGTGCTCACACACTTTAAAGCGACTGAGAAATGGTAATGCGCATGTTCGAAAAATCGATAGCAAAATGGTGGACGCCGAATTTAAATTATTTTCATGCATTTAATTTTAGTTTATTAAACTATTTCTGCAAGAAATAGCTATAATCTACCTAACTTATAAATCTCTGTTTGGATGATCTTCCTTATTTTAATAATTCTTGAACCTAAAAATTTTCCCTTACCTTGAAAAGCCTTTGTATGTTGTAGTGCTTGTAAATAATAAATCTGTACTAAAATAATGACCAGGAGTGCTTGTGATTTCATGATGTTATAGAAAACCTGAAAATGGTATAAGTTAAGGGTAAGTAATAGAAACTATCCGCGCTAGAGCTTTAATGGTGGTTAAGACTGGGGCAGCTAGAACTACATGGTGGCCATATTGGAATTTATTTAAGCAAGGCGGCGATGAGAATCATCTGCAATTACGAGCCTTTTGTATGAAACGACTGAAGAAGGGGGCCGAAACAGATGTCCACGGTTTCTAGTTGAGCCGGCTCATTTTTTACGCGACTTGAAGTTGTGAAAGGCCCATTGGCCCATTTCTTCAGTCGTTTCATACAAGGCTCCTAATTTACCTATTACGCGTGTACGTTCTTATGCAATCAACTCGCCACGGATTGGCATGAAAAGGAAAAGAGACAGAGAGAATTTATGGGGGAGGGGTGGGAGGAGGAAGGCAGGTACTGTTAACGTTCAACAAAAAGGCAAGTATCGTAAAAATTAGACACCTTCAGAGGAAGGATTGCTCGTTATAATACGTTGCTCTGTTACAAAAATATAACGCTGTAAAGTAAATCCATGAGAAAGTCTCTTCACTGAAGCTGTATAATAGTGTATTCATCTATGAGTATATGATATCAAGAGACCTGTCCCAGCCTTTGATTTTAAAGGAAGCTTGGCTGAATCGGTCATCGATTGATTGTCTGTTAGAATGCGCTATAAGCATGTACAGAAAAATCAATAAAATTATGTAAGTTGAAACAGTACTTCATAACTTGAAGCGTTAACGTTCTAGTTAACAGCATATCATTCAAGTAGCTTCCTCTTTTGTTTTTAATGGGACGAATTAAGTTGACATTGAATACGCTGTAACTACAGACATCAGACTATCGTCACTGAGAAATTATTTACTAGTCAACTAGTATACTTCAAATATCCTTTTCTTACCTTAGGATCGAGATGAATCCCTAACGTACAAAGGCAAGTTTCCTCTCGGTGTTAAAATGGATGCTTTATTGTTTGCTCTCTCCCTTCTCTTTCTTCGCGTCTGACGATATCACTGTTGCCGTTGAATGACTACTTAAAGATCTTCACTTCGAGATTTGGGTTATTAATGATTAATGATGAATTGAACGAAACAACTGAGTGAATGTTATGGTTGTCTTATGACTCGCTTGATCGTCAAACGTTAACTTATGAAGTGCGATTGCAAATCCATAAAGTTCTTTCTAAATACGTATACTAAGATTATTTGGTTTACAATTTTGAACTGAGGATTGTATAGTCGCGTTTTCTTGTTGTGTTTGCATTGACAAGTTACATTTAGACAAGATAGAGATTGTATTTAGGATTGACGGGTGATCAGTGAACACTAATGACACCTGAAATGCCACCGGCGATAAAAACCATAAACAACAAGCAAAGTACGGGCAGTAAACCCTTGATTAAAAATTTATTATGACTTTAATACAAATTTTCCATGCACAAAATAGGGTACAGACGACGTGCCACTTGCCGTGACCGTGTCATGTTCGATCGAGTATTGTCATTGGTTGTGCAGCAATTTCATGCGCTGTGATTGGTTAAGAGAATGACGTCAAGTCCATTATCGACAGTGCTATGCCTTTTCTCAGTGATACGAGTGCTCTATTTTAAGTAGTTTGCCCTAACTTAGGAAATGTGGAACTGTGAAACGGGTACGGCACACGGTAACGTATAAGGTAAAGTATACATCATCATCATTATCATCATCATCACCCTCACCCTCACCCTCACCCTCACCCTCACCCTCACCCTCACCCTCACCCTCACCCTCACCCTCACCCTCACCACCACCATCATCATTTTTATTATTAGTGGAAAGTAAGAAGCCTTTGATACAGCACGATCAAGGCTGCCTTTGCAATTAGCCTACAGCCATGATTAACCATTAGTTCCAACACAAAGACGCACCGAAAAAGAAACAAAATATTTCACGTTTAATTTTATTAAGAATCATAAAACACACAGCACTTGAAATAATCTGTAACATTCACGAAAAGTTTGACCTATTTTAGGTTACTTGTACGCCTTTTCTCACGCATGCATTTTGTCGCTGTTAGTACTAATATTAGTGTCATTTTTGCTTAGTAATACTTAGCGGTATTTGCATTAAACTAGATTAAATTTAAATCTATAAGAAGATGTTCTTGTAGACGAGAGCACAATGAATAGCTTGTGTTGAGCTTTTCTTCATGACGAGGTTACATTAGTAATGTCGTTTGTGATGTCTGTGGTGCTTGCTCTTCTTTGTCACAACTCTGTGATAATCAGAAACCGACGAAGTGGCTGCCTTCTGACAAATCTTGCGCCCGAAAAAACTATCCAGAGAAAGTAGGAAAAAAATCATTTGATTTAATAAGAAAAGGTTAAAGAAAACAAATATTATTTACAGTAAGGGAATGACATGTAATATGAAAATAAAAGCAATGGATTCGGTCCTTTCATCCAACAGAACCATGGTGCATAATTGAGCAAAACAAAACAAGCAAAACACATGCCAACAACAACAAAAGCGCACACAAACGACAAAAAAAAAAAAAAACCAAACAAGCACACAAACAAGCACGACACACGATAGTAAAAAACAAAAAAAACAACAACAACAAAACAAAAGCAACAAAAACAACAACAACAACAACAACAAAATACCAACCAACTAAAACGAAACAAGCAAAAGATTAAAAACAGGAAAGAAACAAAAACGAAGCAAAACTTACCCCACAGTCCTACACACCAAGCTGCCCTGACAAAGCTGACTGTCTTCATCATTCTCGTCCTCAAACACATCGAGCAGGCGTTTTCTACCACAAGTCACTCCTTCTTGTAGCTTTGCAATGCATACCTTGGAATATCGACTGATATCATTCTGAGGGAAGCAGCCAGCCTCTTGTCCTGCACTAGAATGGCAATCTTTGTGGTCATCGCAGAACGTTCCTTAAATATTACATAGTGTGTTAAAATAAGTTCGAGAATATGATAGACTTCTTTAACTTGGGGATAATGCGGTAGTTTCCCATCTCAGACAACCTGTCATTTCCCCTGAGAATGAAGATTCTTCGTTTGAGTCGTATCCATATTCTTCTCGTGCACAACCGTTAAACAAAGAAATAATACTCTAGGGAATGATTGGTGGTTTGAAATGGGGAAACATTACGCTCAACGTAAAGAATTCTATAGGCCCCTTGTACGTCGGAATACAGCTCAATTTGGAGGACATTACAATAGGTTTCCAATTCTCATTATATTGACATTCTTTTGTTTGCTTCCAAATTGCGCTGCTTTGATGTCGGATGCAAGGGGTCTATAGAGTGTGTGCAACCACGTAACTCAAAATCCCTTGAGATAGGAATAACAATGAAACAGCCGCCATCTTGGTCGATCTAACGAGAGAAGCTAATGAGAAATGCTTTGTTATCGTCAACCAAGATGGTGGCTATGACGTAACATGCACATGTTCTATTGCTGAATTCTACTAACTTGACGTCATTTGAATGTTCCTTAGCTGAGTATACTGGGATTGTTTCTGGGAGGGAGGAAAACCGGAGAATCCAGAGAAAAACCATTGAATCAAGGGAGAGACCTAACAAACTCTACTAACATGTGATGCTGAGTACAGGAATCAAACCCAATTTAGACCCAGGAGAAAAACCCTCGAATCAAGGGAGAGACCTAACAATCTCTACTCTCATGTGATGTTGAGTCTACTGAGAAATCAAATCCGAGACCTAGTCAGAGGTGATAGGCGAGTACACTACCGCTACGCGACCCTTGATTCCCCTATAATATGCTACTTACCCAAGCCACCAACATCAGAGTTCACGATACACTTTCCCCACGTGCACTGCAGGTCTCCTGATTTCTTGGAGCATTGATCTTTCTGTGAGCATGCTTGTCCTTTGCCTACTTGTTTCTTACAAACTCCAAAAAAGTTATCACAGAATTGCTCTGCCGCGCAGGGCTTTTTGTCTGAACATTCCTAGGACAACAATCAACAAGAGAAGAAAAGTTAGAGCAGTTTTTGTAAGCAACGATACGCCGAATTATTCGCAACCGGCGTACCGCATCTTATTGTAGCCATAACTACACGTTGTGATTGGATGAGTTGCTGGAAAGACCATAAAAAGCAATTTCAATGTTACGGCATGTCGTACCATGTACGTGCTGTAAGTCAGTACCGTATGTTTCCCACTCCATTACGATAACCATTCTCATGGAAAGTCATTTCAGTGTTACGGCATGTCTTAACGTGTACGTGCCGTCACTCAGTACCTTATGTTTTCTAGGAATTTCCTCTCGCTATAAAAGCTGTTACATAACAAAATCAAATAAAAAATAAATAACTTAAACAAATGTGACTTTTGAATTCTATATTGAAAAGTGGTTTTAAAAAATGACCACACGCCATTGGTCTAGTGAGCAAGTCAATGGAGTGATGCAATGGAGAAAAAAGAGACAAAGGTCAAATCATTATGTCCATTAACTCGAAGTTTAAGTGCTTAAAAGCCATTAGATAAAGTCAAAAAAATAGCTCACAGTTCGGTGGACTGGCAGGTACCAGAGCATTGTTAGTTGCTTTCTCTGGTGAATTTTAAAAATTATGGGAGGTTCCAAGCGGCAGGAAAAACTGAATATAAAAATATTCCAGGCTTAAAAGCCCATTTGGAAAAATTCAAAGAAATACATAGCTCATGGTAGAGTAGACCAACAGGTACCGGATCTTTCTTTCTAACTCTCTCTGGTGAATTTTAAAAACAATGAGAGGTCCTGAGAGGTACGAAGCTGGATGACGAAAGATAAATGAAGTGAACTATTAAACTCCAGTTACTAATAAAAATGAAATTTTTGTTTTGCGAATTTTGGGCATTTTTGCGAATAAAAAAACTAACCCCGTGCTTTGAAAAGGTTTTGAACACTACTACCACTACCAATAATAATATAACGTTGTTAGAGACGCATTATACAGTGAAGTTACTCTCATGACAACAAGAATTGCAAGTGTGTGAATTAATATCTTACCTTACTAGAGTCATCATTGAAACCTTTGAATCCACCAAATACGCTAAACGGCCTGAAGATACTAAATTGAGTCTCCTTGATTTGTGGCAGTGTGATATTCTTTCCTGTCCCATTCTTGGCCATCGTTGTTACCGATTTGATAACCTTCTCAAACACCTGAGGATTTGTTTTGTTCCCAGAAGTAGTCACTGAGGTAATAGTGTAGGTCTTGTATGGGCCGTGCGTTGAGTTAAACGTTTTTGTTTTGGTCTTCAGTTTTGCATCTTTTCCATCGTTAAATGTAAGTTCAGATGGCTTTACATTGTCTTGTCTTGTCAGTGCCTCACCTCCGAATACAGGGAAGCGCATAGCGAAGAGAGGAACGCGAAATCCTGTGAACATATTGTCTTTTGGAACAGCATCGTGTTTTTGCTTTTTCTTTTTTGCTTGGACGTTGACAAACGCCAAAAGAAGTACGAAAAAAATTGCAGTTTTCATAGTCTAAAACAACACCGTTTATCTCCGTAAGTACACGTGTTACTGCTAGCAATACTATCTTCAAATTCTTCAGGTAAATATCGAAAGATCTCTCTTAAATACCATTGGTTCATGGTTTCCACAGGTGGTTTCATACATTATTCATAGAAAATGAGCTATTTACCTATTTACCAAACGTGACTATTTTTGAAAAGTCTAATGAGATTTGATCACTACAAGACACTCGAGGAAAAACACAAAGCCCTTTTTCTCTTGTAAGTCGAAATAAATATTTGAACAATAGTTGTGATGGTTATATAAATGAAGTACTAAAAGCAACGAAGATTGTCCAATTCTTGCGCTGATAAAATAAATGGATATAAGTCGAATGGAAATGCATGGGAAATTAGAATAAGATTTAGGTCACTGGAAATGGGAAATAGAAATACCAATATGGAATTCCCCAGGGTTCATCACTAGGACCAGGATTCAGGTCACTGGAAATGGGAAATAGAAGTACCAATATGGGATTCTCCAGGGTTCATCACTAGGACCAGGATTTAGGTCACTGGGATTAATAAAATAGAATCACCAACATGGAATTTCTCCAAGGTTCTCCATTAGGACCAGGATTTACCTTTCTATAGATTAAAAGTAAAAAGGACTTATGTTTCTTAATTCCATAAAAAGCAATCTGAAATTCACAACTATATTTTTAACCGCCTTTGAATATATCCATGTTAGTAGAAATGGCGCTACATAGATGATCAAATTTATTATTTTCATTGTTTAAAAAATCCATATTAGTATTTATAGGTGTTTTTGAGCATATTCTTGATATACTTCCCTGATTTGACAGGAGGGTATTTCTCAGTTCCATCCAAACATGTTATGGTAGTTTCTTACTCAGGATCAAAGAAAAATGCAACAGAACGGCAGGGTGCTATATCTCTTGAGTTCCTCGTTGATTTTATTGTTTAAAAAATCCATATTAGTATTTATAGGTGTTTTTGAGCATGTTCTTGATATACTTCCCTGATTTGACAGGAGGGTATTTCTCAGTTCCATCCAAACATGTTATGGTAGTTTCTTGGTCAGGATCAAAGAAAAAAGCAACAGAACGGCGGGGCTTACATCTCTTGATTTCCTCGTCTGGGACAAGCACTCGATGTGGCTAAAACATTATATAGTGGATTATTGTTACTAGCTTTGCTATCTTTTAGAGGTATTAAAGAGAAGAAGATGAGTGATGCTAGTAACTTTGCAAAAACTAGTGCCGCAGCCAAGCATTTCAATTATATGGCCCAACTTTCCTGGTTACATGCAATTTCCTGAGATTTCCCTGTGTTTTTACCAATGACTTTATATTTTTCACTCACTCCTTCAATGAATAGACATATAATCCAAACCACAAAGGGGTTAATGATTCTAGGGCCTCTACAGCAAAAATTGCATAGGAAACCCAATTTTTAAAAAGTTCCATATGCATTATAAAATGATAATATGCATTATTTCCATGCCAGACCAAATACAACATTTCCTAACAATTTCTTGAAGGAGAAGAAATCTAGATTTCAACTCTGAATTGATACTGTACTTATTGATAGTGATCAAGATCAGGTACACCTTATGGATATCAATGAGTCCTCTGATTCCTGATCATTCCATATAAGAGAATCCCCAATTAAGATAAAAGTTATTGTACTTACGGTTGATTTCAGTCTGTCAGATGTGCAGCGCTGCATAAGGTCTGAAACATTTACAAGTATTGTTCCTGGGATGGGTGTGGCAGGAACAAATTGACCATCCACTGTACCAACCTAGGATAGTAATAAATAACTCACTGGTTAAAGAAAAGATAGAGAAAGAAAGGGGGAAGGAAGGGAGAGAGGAAGGGAGGAAGGAAGGAAGGAAGCAAGGAAGCAAGGAAGCAAGGAAGCAAGGAAGCAAGGAAGCAAGGAAGCAAGGAAGCAAGGAAGCAAGGAAGCAAGGAAGCAAGGAAGCAAGGAAGGAAGAAGGAATAGAGGAAGGAAGGAAGCAAGGAAGGAAGCAAGGAAGCAAGGAAGCAAGGAAGCAAGGAAGCAAGGAAGCAAGGAAGCAAGGAAGCAAGGAAGCAAGGAAGCAAGGAAGCAAGGAAGCAAGGAAGCAAGGAAGGAAAGAAAGGAAGGAAGAAAGAAAGAAGGAATAGAGGAATAGAGGAAGGAAGGAAGGAAGGAAGGAAGGAAGGAAGGAAGGAAGGAAGCAAGCAAGCAAGCAAGGAAGCAAGGAAGCAAGGAAGCAAGGAAGCAAGGAAGAAGGAATAGAGGAAGGAAGGAAGCAAGCAAGCAAGGAAGCAAGGAAGGAAAGAAAGAAAGGAAGAAAGAAGGAATAGAGGAAGGAATGGAACACTGATGGGCTTCTTACCTCAAGGCCACCTGCATCATCTTGTATGAGAAGAGTAATGACTCCATAATCAGTGTGTTCACCACATCTAATCTGACCAGGCTTCAGTTCAATATCAGATACCTTGGGATAGTAATTAAACCGAAGCTGAACTCCTCCTGCTTCTGTACCAAGATTTCTAAAGTATTGCTCAAAAACATCTGGATCCTGATAGAAATTTGATTAGTTAAATCATAGTTTCAGAAAAGTAAAAAAGCTGGAATGGAGTGGGGGGGAGATTTGGTAGTTCTGCATAATATCCATGTTTGTTTGATCTGTGAGTTAGTTGTGCGTTTACTTAGATCAACCAAAAGTTGTTTCAAGGCATTGATAATGTTTTGAAGTTTTTTATATTTATGTTTATTTATCCAAATCGTTAGAGTTGACATATTGCCTTCAACCACTGATATAGCAAATAGCCTCTATTGTCATGGTTTTTTATTCTTTTTAGAAAATGACAACGAGAACATAATTTACATTGGAGTTTTTGTAGTAATTTAAAATGAAATATAATGAATGCAGTAATAATGAAGAGATATATAAGCAACAAAGCATTCATAAACATTAATTTTGCCACAATCTTTTGAATGGATTTCCCTTGCTTTTTCATTATGTTTAGATAACATGTACTGTTTAAGACCCCCCCCCCTCCCCCTTTACCCTCCCCCTCCCCCCCCCCCCCCCCCCCCCAATACATGCACACACACACATACTTGTGGAACTATACTAGATAGGTTAAGTAGGCGAATTTATTATAACATAATAGAAATTACTATAAATCAACAATTAGAGTGCAAACAATTAATCCGTGAAACACTACTTACTAAATAGTACAAAATAGTGCTAATTAAACAATAGAAAACAATGGAATTTGCATGAAATTGTGCTATTTAGTATTACTAAAGTTTCGCGGTTATATTGTTTGCACTCTATAGCCTTCATACATTTATTCGGGTAAAATGATGTCTATGTATATATTCAATATTTGATACTGAATAAAAAAGTCTGTCTGTCTGTCTGTCTGTCTCTGTCTGTCTGTCTGTGGAAAGATTTTCAGAAAAAGATTGGCCAACCTACCAAATTCAGTCCAATAGCTATTGCAGACAATACCCTGAATCCAAGATCGCTAAGGTGTTCATAGAAGTTCTTGATAGTAGACTTAAAGTTAGGAACCACATCATCACTGGGCCAGTTCTTATAAATAAATTTTGAAATAAGTATTAAAACAATCATGAAATGACTAAGACGCATATAAACCATTTAAGAATAGCAAATATTAGAGTTTACACTCTATTGCCTTTAAACAATTATTGTTTCAAGTTGAGGCATTTGGGTCAATACAATAAAAAATACAGCAATTATTGTTTGAAGGCAATAGGGACTGAATGTAAGTTAGCCTGTGTGCATGCTGGACCGGATGCACACATGCTAATTGTAATTCTAATATCTGCCATTTTACAAAGTGTACACGATATAAACCCTTTACCTAATTTGTGAATAATGGCAATTATTTGATCACATCCTTAATTAGTGGTCCTGTTAGAAGTTTTAGAGAAAGGGGCCAGAATTTAAAATATGCTTTTCAAGATTACAGAAAAAATATCAAAGAAGTTGACCTCTGGCCATACATACAGAGTCTTTGTCATAATGTAGTGCATGGACATAGGTTGGCTACCAAATCTATGTTACAAAGTAAGATAATTCATGATATGCATGGAAAACTTACAAAGTTTTCATTATACACTGCTCCAACATCAAATGATTCCTTCAGGTCTGGTGGCCTGTTGAGGTTGGTTCTGTTGGTGATGGGACAAGCATAAGCTATTAATAGGGATTGATTCAATCATCAGTAATTCAGTCTAAGTTAATTTTGCGTGTTCAGAACATCAAAAAGTTTGGCGTTTATACAGAAAATAAATTGGCTTACGCATACAAAGAAATGTTTAAAATTTACTTCAAACTCCTTAGACTGATCAATATTTTATTATTTCTCTTTCTATCTTCTATATAACTGTTTCATTTTATATTTCGACATCAAACAAGGTATTTTCAATGTTGTCTGATCAGTCTTCAGCACAGTAAGTGCTGTTCTTTCCTCTAGTTACCCCCCAAAGCCACAAAGTATTATGGATATGCAAAAGTAGAGAATACACCTTTACTGAGATAGCAAACATCGTGCATATTGTGGTCTATCTTCAGTACAAACACCTTATAATATTTCGTTTGTACCTGAGCTAAATCACAATGATAAAAAATAACTATCCCCAGCAATCTCTTGTAGCTTAATTCTTCTAAAAATGTTGCATCCCCCAATTCTCTGAAAAAAAATATCAACCCCATCCCCATTTTACTGGTAAAAACTTTTCCGACCCCGTTTAAATTTCACCTGCCACCTCCTGCCATACATTATGAACACAGCCTTATGGCCAAAACCTCTGTAAGTACGAGGAAAATTTGATTTACATGATTTGTGTGGTGCATGTTATTTCATACATTATAGTACACTCAACAAAATTACCCGACTCTGATTGGTCGAGAGGAGTACAATTATAGCGTTAATTGTACTCCGTAGGAGTACCGAATTAAGTCGCTATGGCAACACGGACAAAACAATTTCAAAACAATTATTTTCTATCATTTTGTACTTAAAAAACATATAAATAAAATTTTAAGCCGTAAGAACTAATATTTTTTATGCATTTCAGTTGAGCGATGAGCTGAAAATCGGCCGCCAAATAGACAAAGATGAACGGCGTCGCTTCGCATTTTTTACTGAAATTTTGTTGAGTGAACTATAAACAAAAAATTAAATCGCACGATCTTCTCGTACAATTTGGAATTAATAGACACTCGTAATGTTTTGAAAATTCTTTAATTGCACTCGCCTAAAGGCTCGTGCAATTACAAGAACTTTCAGAACATTACTCGTGTCTATTAATTTCCAAATTGTACTCGAGATTGTGCGATTTCCTATACTAAGTCTTATGTCATCATAAGACTTATGTAGCTTGCAAGTTGTTGACAAAGCATTCCTCATTAGCATTTCTTGTTAGATCAACCAACATGGTGGCTGTTTCATCGTTCTTTATATCTCAAGGGATTTGGAGTCATGTGGTTGCACCCCAAGAATAACAGATACATAAGCTTACTGTTCTCGTTCTAGCTCGTCCCATCCATCTGGTGATGAACCTTTTCCTTTTTGGTATTTTGACTTTATTTCTTTGCTTTGTCCAAAAAATTTATCAGTCGTTTGGAGCACATTATCTACCTAAACCAGAAAAGTTCAGCTTCATTAAGCTGCTTATCTTGAAATTCATTTTAAAATTATTTCGTGACCCCCTTAGATGAATTAAATTCTTTTTCAAAAACTAAGCTAAAATCATACACATTATTCATTTAATAATTATGCAATTCACATGAGGACACGTCTGAGGACACTCGATCCGTGAACATGACTCGAGTGTTCAAAAATATAATTTTTTTTCTCGATTGGCTCAAGCGATGCTTTACAGTAGACATTTTAAAAAAGCGACAAAAATATCAAAATATTCACGGTTCAAGAGTCCCTCACTGTAAAACCAATCATCAATAACAAGGAAAATTAATAAATGTTAAAAATGATCAGTCTTCTAAGAGTTTAGAGGTTATTTATACCTCAGTCTGAGAGATCCCATGGTTGGTTAGATAGACAAATCCAACAGTACTGAACGCTGAGTGAATCTCCTCAGCTAGCTTTTGCACTGCAGCATCATCAACAGGAGGCCTTTGTTTGTTAGAGATACTAAAAGCAGTAAAATCTACTATCGGAATATGGCCCGTCTTGGAGAAGGGTAGCGCCATGTTTTTTGTGTAGGTTTTAAAATGAGTATAGACTCTGTATTGGGATTCCTGTGGTGTATGGTTGGGTTTCCTGTGGTGGGGATTACCAACATGGCGGACGTGGAGGAAAGTTTTGCTTCTCGTCTTAAGTCAGATTTATCTCGCATCAAGGACTTCCTCGTAGAGAATGAGAATATCATAAACGCTCACAATGTAGACTTCTTCACTAAAGATCTATGGAATACATGTTTACCCAAAGGAATACGAGATGATTTGGATAAACTTTCAGTAGAAGAGGTCGCTTCCTTACCTTCTCTGTTTCTTCAAGGAATGGAAAATCCCGAAGGCTGTTCTTCTGGTGTTTTAAAGCAATGCAGCAACTTGGTAGATCTTCTTTCTCGTGTAAGAAGTGTTCATTTGAGGAGTTTTCCTCACGTACAAGAAGGACAATATTTTAAGAGAGGACTTGATATTGTGGGGAAACATGCGTCAGCTTTGTCTTCATTCATGATGAGTCCAAAGAAAGCTTACGAAGTTGATGTCATGTCTCAAGCCGTGCATGATCTTGTTCAGAGGACTAAAGTTGATAAGGTATCTAGTGACAAAAAATAGAATGACTAAAGATTTGTCAGATCATTAGCTGTCATGCCGGTGGGTGGTCATGATCATGACGTGGAGGGGGAGGGATGACAAAAAATCTTTTGAAAAATAGAAAACATGTGTTTGGCTTTATGCAAGGTTATTATATAATTGGGATAGTACGCACATGCTGATTAGTTGAAAACTGTGCTTTATTGGTGAACGGAGCACAGTGCTGACACCATCGGCATATGCAGAACATGAGAGAAGCGTTAGGAGAAGCAAGAATTGCTAACAGAGTGCTAGTCTTAATACTTCTCAAATAAGTGTTTTTCCCAATCCCCAAGTGCTATAATATTTTAATTGTACACAACACAGCAAACATGCTTTTATTCCTTTTTTAAAATAAAAATTAGAGCAGCCATTATTTTGGTTATTGAATGATAAAATAGAAAGCGTGCAATCATGCTCTGTGCTCTCATAATGCACCGACCTTCATCCAATCATAAAGCAAGATCTACAACAGTTCTTTTATAAAGGATTTTTTGATAGTAACATTTTTCTTCTTGCCAGGTTGTTGACCTGGGTAGCGGTAAAGGCTATCTCAGCCAATACTTAGCATTGAAACATGGGATACCTGTGTTGGGTATAGACTCAAGAGAATCAAACACGTTGAATGCTGAAAAAAGGAACGAAAAGACCTTAAAAGTGTGGCATTCTCTGCTCAAAAGAAGCCAAAATCAAGAGAATTCTTATAGTAGGACTAAAGAATCTTGCAGTCAATTTGTTGTCGATCATTCAAATGATACAAGTCTAGGTGCAGTTTCACTTGGAAGTGACCATGTTCCGGAATCATGGGAAAGCTCTTCAACTGTAGACAATTCATCATCATCATCAAATGATATGCATCCGTATTCTTCTTCAAAAAAAATTTCAATAGGTCACTGTGAAGATGGGAATATTCAGAACACTGTTTTACCTGGAAAGGATGACATCCCTGATAAAGATGTTCAGAAATCATGTTTGAAAACTATTGAAACTTCAAAACACGATTCATACCTTCCTGTCACAGCACATGTTAGTAGCAGTGCACAGATATATCAGAACCTTGAGGCTTTGTTTGAGAAGAAAAATACCAGTATTTGTAATGACATAAATAAAGGGATTATTTTAGTTGGTTTGCATACTTGTGGTGACCTGGCTCCAACAGCTATCAATATTTTTATCAAAGACTCAGTTGTGAAAGCTCTCTGTCTAGTTGGTTGCTGCTACCATTTACTGTCACAGCCTACAGACTCTGAAACACCAATTGAAATGGAAGAAAACATGCAGTCTTGTGAAGGTAGGTAGTTTGATTAGATTAATTGGGAGTAAAATTAAAAGGGAAGGAATAGGCTGACCAAGATCATACTTTGTTTTTATTTTGTATTGTCAGGCCTTGAAGCTGAACATGGCTTCCCCTTGAGTGATTTTCTAAAACAGCAAAACTTTAGGGTCAGCAGGAATGCTACCATGGTAGCACAACAGGTACAGTACATGTAGATATGTAATGCATTCTTATTAAAATTATGTCTCCCCTACATTGTTGCGCTAAAAGTTGACCTTCTATAACATGGCGTGCATGACAACACAAATTGATAGCAACAATGTTGTGAGCTTTGAAAGTCATTCAAAAACCTGCAACATGTTGCAGCAAGAAAATAAAGTTTAAAATCTTAACTGCGCACCATGTTACACTATAGCAAAAAGTTGTCATTGGAAATCGTCTTACAGTATGTAACACCACCTTTTTGTCTTCAATTTCTCCAATCCATCCTAAAACGTTTACTTGTCACTTGACTTCAATGATTATTTTTATATCAGAAAACTAAATGTAAATGATAAAAATTTAATGTGTTTGCAGGCAGCAGATAGGATTGCTTCAGAATGCAAGGTAATCATTCAAGACCTTTTTCAGACAATGCTTTTAAATTCCCTTCTAAGTACATGTATTAGGGAATTCCATTACCATTGCTGTAAGAATAGAGAATCGAGTCTATTTGACATATAAAAAGACAGTTTTTCATAATTTCAGATACCAGCACCAAGTATATTCTATCGTGCGGTACTGCAGGTAAGATATGACATTCTAAATAAATTATGATAGAAAACTGGAACATACCAGCACCAAGTACATTCTATCATGCAGTACTGCAGGTTAAATTGGCATATTTTAAACGAGATCAAGTAAACCAACATCAATTTCATTGATACCTTGATAATACAACCTCTGGGCTGATCAAAGTCCTGGCACGGTAAACGATTAATGGATCAACATTGAGCGTGTTAAGTTTAAGTTTTTCAATCTTGTGTGAATTACTCAGAATATGTATTTTTTATCGTTTTGTAGGTTATACTCAAGGAGAAATTAGGCTTAGATACAACGTAAGTTTAATTCTTCATAGCAGATTTCAAATGAGTCCAAAGTTAAAGGCACGTTGATAGACCAAATCCGCAGAACCAATTACAATTCACGATTTTATGGTTTGTTCAATGAAAATGCCCCCAAATAACATTCAAATTTTATTGATGCCCCGAGAAAAAACCTCTGGGCTGATCAAAGCAGGGATCAAAGTCAGGGCATGACTACAAAACTCACAGATCAAATCCTGAAACAATATCTGGGCCGATCAAAGTCCGAGCACAGGTAACTCACAGATAGAATTGGAATTTAGCTGCTTAGGTTTTGCAGAGGGAGAAAAAGTTGAGAACCCGGAGAAACATCCTCGATTAGATGCAGGAAACGAACTCCTCTCACATGTGATGCCTTGAATCAAACCTGATACCACATGGCCAGAGGTAGGAGGCGAGTGCACTACCGCTACGCCAGCCTTGATTCCCTCGTGCTTGCTTTAGGTAAATTCTAAAGCCGAAAAAAAAAAAAAAAAAATCAAAAATATTTCTCTCATATTGTTTTTACGTTATCAGAGGAATGCATGTTGGAAGAATTGGAGCGAAGTGCAAAACGTTTACAGAATACATCCATAAAAGTTTTAAGAGGCTTGGCCTGGAAAACAAAATGGTAAGAAGCATTTGTTTAAAATATGGATCTCCGTCATCCCTGGCGCTTTGATTTGTATCAGGAATCTCTCATGGATTTTAAAGATCCCATTTATGTTCCACAGATTTCAGATGAAGAAATACAGGCATATTATAGAAGATTTCAAGACAGGGAACGTGAAATAAGGGCGTTTCATCAGGTAAGCTTATAAAAACTGTTCTCAAATATAGTCTTGGGGTGCAACCACGACTCAAAATTTCTTGAGATATAGATAAAAATGAAACAGAAGATATGTTGGTTACTAATTTGTATTTTATTAAAGAAATAAAAAACTTGCTAACTGTGCTGTGTAAAGTTATAAAGCACTTACGGATTGGCAGAACATGAGCTACGCGTCGTGCTTCCCCAAACACGACTGCACATAGCACGCGCGCCGGCGTTTTCTATTTCTTAAACAGTCCGGAAACAATCCATATTTTTGTTTTTCCTTCTTCACCAGCTGCGGGCTTGCATTGCACCTTGTATTGAAAGTGTGTTTCTGATGGACCGACTATGTTATCTACACGAAAAGGTATATATAATTTATAAACTTGACTATTTTGATCAAGGGCGGATCCAGCCAAAATTTTAGGGGGGGCTAATTGAGTTTCTTCCGTCAACGCGACGGAAAACGATGAAAAAGCATCTAATTCTTCAGTTTTTTTTGTTTGTTTTTTCTGCTGAAGGGGGGGTGGGAGGAGCTTCAGCCCCCCTTTGCCCCCCACCCCCTAGATTCACCCTTTTTGATGCAATTGGTTCCATGTGTTGTACTCTATATATGATGTTAAATAGTAGTCTCAAGATGCTGGGGTATTAGTGACGACGGTCTAGCGACGGTCTTGCTGTCTCTAATTTGATTTTTAAACAATTTCTGTTTTATAGGGTATGACCAATGCTAGAATAGTAGCCATGTTTGATCCCGTGAAGTCTCCCAGATGTTATGCAATCATCGCTTCGAAGACCAGCTGTTAGCTGAAGAGCTACCATTTTTTAAACGCTTGCTCGCGCCTCCGTACTGCGATACTTATATAAACGAAGCCGTTTTTAGTATCGTCGCGCAACGCGCAACGCTAGCGTTGCGTGACGGCACTAATAGCGGCTGCGCAGGAGACTAGTGTAGAGCACTGTTCCTTACTATGGACAGGACTCACAGCTTCAACTCATTTTATTGGCTGGTATGGTAAAAATCAGGGCACGGCTAATAGATCAAATTGGAATTTAGCTCGTTAGGTTTTGCAGGGGAGGAAGAAAAATCTCCGAATGAAGGGAGACCTAGCAAACTCTACTCACATGTGATACTCGTCTTGAAATCGAATCCGAAACCTAAGAGGTGAGGGAGAGTGTTACCCTTGCTCATCAAGTGCTTTACATTCTCCACAGAATTTTTATATCACAATACAGAGCCAAAATAAATACAGAATATATTTATTTTGTATATGGTTGTGTGTAAGTTTTTCTTAGCCTGCGTAGTGGCGCTTCCCCGGCCCTCCCCAAAGCGCCGCTACGCGGGCTAAGCTTTTCTCTTTCTTCAGATTCAAACACGTTAGCCAGCCAATCAACACGCGTTTTTTTTTTATCTCAAATATTTTAATGGATATTATCAGTTACATAATAAATGATTCCTAATGTAGTGGAGGGAACTTATTGTGAATAAGAAAATAATTGATCTAGTTCTGTCGTTAGTGGGAGAAAACATTTTGACTTACGTCATTACAATAAAAGGAGACAATGTTGCGTGAAGTCAGAAGGGTGTTGGAATCGGAAGGTTTCCTTTTTCTTGGCTTGTGCTTTAGCTTATACATTAGGAGCAAGGGAGGATCCAGGAAGGGGGGGGGGGGGGAAGCAAAGAGGTACTGAAGCCCCCCCCCCCCCTTTAGCAGAAAAAAACAACTGAAGAATTAGATGCATTTCTTATTGTTTTGTTGTGTTGTTGACGGAAGAAACTCGATTAGCCCCCTCCTGAACTCAATCAGCCCCCCCCCCTAAAATTTTGGCTGGATCCGCCCTTGAGAGCGATTTTCTACAATTTCATGCATACTTCTTTCGATTCCGATTCGGTAGACTTGCCGCAAGTCGACCTCTCTCGTCTCCCTAGGAGGTCCTTACGAAGTGATAAACACAGGAAGCCCACGCCACGCCAGCAGATAAAACAAACATTTGCCAGGTCATCGCTAAAGTCTTTCTTCTTTCTAAAAGCGACAATAATATTGAAGTCGCGGGATATTTGGCGAAACTTTCCTTAGATGAGGTTTATGTGTTTATTTAATAAGAATACTAGTTGTAAAAGGCAACGTTTCGCTATTTTTATGTTAGAGTTTTAATTTCGAGACGAAAGGCTGTTACCAGGAAAAATATGTATATCGAGCCACGTAAAAAAAATGTCTCCTGATTTGATTGATTGCTTGATTAATATAAATCATTAAATTGAAATGATTAAATTGAATCATGGTGCTACTTGGTGCTATTTTTCCATTCATTTCATCGTCCGTGGAATTGTTTTTGGAAGGGAAAATTCATTATATTTTTACTCAGGAGCTCAAATTTGAGAGAAGGGAGGGGAGGGGAGGGGATTGTGATTAAAAAAAATCTTATAAATTTTTCACTCACCCAACTACTTCTTCTATAATAAATTATTCCTACAGAAAAAAGAAATGTTAGGAATCGTTCCGATCTCTTGAACTTAAAGCAAAGATAAGTTTGTAGAATCCATCTTCGATCTGTCCCCTCTCTTACCCCGTAAGAGCGAGAGAGAATTTTTGCACCTGTCCATATTCTCCCGACCCCTCGTCCCCCTTTTGTAAACGAATATATATTCGCCCCATTCCTTTATCGAGTCCCAACGGATTTATTATTCGATATTGCAACAAATGGTGTTAGGAATCGTTCCGAGCACTTGAACTTAAACCAAAGATAAGTTTGTAGAATCCTGATCGTGATTTCCAGCAAACTTACTTCGACATTTTATGGAGAAGTCAATACTTGAAAGTAATGACGTCAAAGCCAGAATCGAAAGTGATCCAGCCACGTTAGAAGGTAGAGGTGACTTTTACATTCATTTATTTACGAATTTACCATAATCTTTATTAAGGATGCAATTTACTATATTATCCAACTTATTAATTCTATTCCTTGAAGTAAGACGATTTTCGTAAAAATAACTTTTTCCACAATTCAAAAACAGGCCTGTATTGCATATATACTTAAATTGATATTCTAGCGAAATATATCGTATCGAATTTACCATAACATGACAACAATATATTTTGAATACAAGTTACGATAACTATAATGTAAATGAGTAAAAACTTTCAGAAAATTACCGTAATGACCTCTGAATTTTATAAAGAATTTACGATAGAGAAAACCGCTTTGGTCCATGAAATAATCACACAGAATTAATTATTGATTATTTTCCAAAATTGAATTTATTTATAATACAACATAAACACGGCCTTGTCTAGCCGTGAGCTCGTAGCCCTACAGGATTTATATTGTTATATTAAAAGATAGGGTAATTTAATCTCCTTGGTCTAGACATAGTTAATACTTACTATGGTCTAGATATTGTTGACTTATATATATTATATATTATATATTATATATACTATTATATATTTTTATCTGTGATATATATATGCATTAATAAGATAAATGTATCATTATGTCTTCTGTGTGTAGCGGAGGGGAGGGTACGTAGGTGCTAAGAGAAAGTCTTAAGATGGTTTATTGTGATAAAGAGGATGTCTAAATATTGTATATTCTGACACTGTCTTCATGAATTATCTGAAAGAGCTGAAGGTCCTAGAGAGGTCTATACATACGAATATACTGACTGATAGCCTGCGTATCTGGCTGCCAGCTACGCAGGCTAACTGACTTACTGATGGACAGATGGACAAATGGACAGCATGGACAGACAGACAGATGGACAGATGGACAGATAGAAGGATGAAGGAGAAGAATAATAATTTTCTTAATTTTTGTTTAACCATGCAAAGAGACAGGATCAGTACGTGTTGCCTCAGATGTGTCAACTGGAACACCCTCCATTTACAGTGTACCAGAAGAATCCAAAATAACTGAACACTTCATACCTGACAATGAAATAACAGCTGAGATTATTGATGTAGAGAGAATGCCAAGAACACATCCATTTAATCCCAACTTGTAAGTCAATCAAAGAATCACATTTAATTTTCACATACAAGCAAAGCATTTGACTTTATGTTAAACTGCCATGTTTCCTGATAGACAGGCATCATAAGATCATACTTAATAGAGGGGAATGGTTAGGAAACCCTTTTGTTATAAGTCTTTGTTCACTTTTTTCAAGGGTGACCGTGCACAATCCTTTGTTTTACCATTGTTTTACCATTGTTGGCAATGGCTGAGTGAATAGACCAAAATCTTTCTTTTGGTTGCTAGTTCAAAATACTTAAAGATTTATAAGAGATATTTGAATATTCCTTACAATAATCCCATAGACAAAGTACATGTTTACTTATTTTGCAATTTCGGATGAGCTTAAATCAAACATTGTGCACGGGGTCACGGTCAAGACCGGTTCAACATCAAAAGCGAACAAAGACCTGATAACAATAGGTTTCCTAACCATTCCGATCCCTCTATTAATTATGATAAAATGAAATACTGCCTCGTTACATAGACCTGTTAGTTCTATAGCATGTCAGAATCTAGTTCAATTTCGAGGACAATTAACAATAGGTTTCCAATACTCATGAGATTGAAATTCTTTTATTTTGTGCTTGAAATTGGGCTGCTTTGACGTCATACACAAGGGGCCTATATGCAGATGCTGGGGTTCCTTTTGAAATGATTGTTTGTTTTGAGGGGGAAGGGGGTAGGGTGATGCAACTTTTAAGTTGAAATAGAGTTTCTCCAGTACAAGTAGTTCATATCACCAATACACCTTTTTAGTTTGGGCATAATATTTTGGCATTTCATGTCCTTCTCTTGGGAATACGGTTCTTTGTACATCAGGTATCCATATCTGCTATTAAACAAAGAATTGATACTCAAGGGAATGATACATGGTCTAAAATGGGCAAACATAATAATATGCCCAATCAATAGAGGTCTATTCACAGCCTGTTAGTGATCGGCTCCAGTGTGGGGTGAATAACAAAACTGTCAAATTATAAAAAGCTAAGGATTTATATGGCTTCCTCTTTATATATTTTTTCATATTCTATACTCTTTGTTTTTTATAACTCCGAGGATGGAGGGGTGCTGGTGGTTGTATGTGTGTGTTACTCCCTCCCCTCCCCTCCCCTCCCAACACAAACACACACACTCCTCCCAACCTTCCTTTGCAGGGTCTAAAATATGTGTGAATAACTTATAGCATCTTTAATAAAATTAGACAAAGAGTAGTGTTACTGGGTGAACCCCCTCAAAATCCTAGATCCACCTCTGTATGCCACCTTCTTCCTTCTCCAAAAGTCTTTAAAATGTGTGATTAACTTATAGCATTTCATATAATTTTAGAGTAAAATTGACATGTGTTTCTGGAGTGTATCCCCCAAACTCAAAATCCCAGATTCATATCTGTTATGCCACTCCCCAGACTCCCACAACCCCCCCCCCCCCTCTCTCTAATGCAGTCTCTTTTACTATGTTCAAAATGATTGCAAACCAGTAATATGATTATTGTGCAGATACACCATCAGATTTAAGCATGGTGGCTTTGAATGGACTATTAGGCGAAGATACAAACATTTCCTGAAACTCGATGCTGAGCTCTTTCTGTTAAAATTCGACCCTCGAAGACAACTTGCTCCAGCATCGCGTGGACAACGCCATCTACCGAGACTGCATCTTCCTCACAAACCAGACCCTTTAGCAACAACTTCTCACATGGAGGATCGTGTGAAATCTCTAGAAAAATACTTACAGGTAAAGGTCGATTTTCAGAGCTATTTCAAAAAAAGGTTTGTGAAGATTTTGTGGCATTTTGCATACCAAACCTGAAATGCACTATGGGTCATGTCAATACAATGTGCAAAAAGTCATAACGATAAGGAATGTTCGCAAACTTTGTCTGCACGTCTTTACAGCATGATGTCTTCTTGTGACATTATTTACCGCTATTTGGGCATTTGAGAATGTCATGGAAACATCTTGATTGACGTCCGCCAAAATTGACCTACTTCTTCCTCGTGAAGACAATACTTTAACTCACTACTTAACTAGCTAGACTTTTTTTGTAACTCGTTTTAACTGTGTATTTAACGGGGTTTTTGCAGATGGTTTTGGACAACAAGGAGTATCGTAACCACAAAGAAACGCTCAACTTTATGGAAGTCAGTCATCTATCCTTCATGCATGATCTTGGAAGCAAAGGAAGGTAACTGGGGAACTTCTTTACTTATATTGATTACAAATGCCTGTTTCTAAGAGAAAATATACCAAGAGAAGGAATCCTCGCGCCTTATCATGGGTACTTTGTGATGCTATTTGTAAAATATTTGATGCTATTTTTAGAATTATTCATTTGATCGCTTTTTTTTGCACGTGCGTACTGCACTCTACCCTGTTTGCTCATGTTTTCTTGTTTTTTTTTTTATTTATTTAAAAGGCGTGAGCAAATAGCCTAGAGGTCGCGCCCGTATGCGCGCTCTATCAGATTAACAAACGATGGCAAATGTGATTCTAAAATAGCATCAAACGGTGCATATGATTGTTACAAGCCATGAATGCCAGATCGAGATTCCTTCTCTTAGTTCATTTTCTCTTGCTAGATCAAAGAGAAAATGAACCACTGGTTCTCACTAGTGACAAGTAGAAGCAACTCCATATGTTATTCAAGCGACGCAAGCATAAGAACGAAATATCTTGTTTTTCTTGCGTTGGCTTGCGTTTGCGTCCCAAGTAAGAACCAGGCTTATTGGAGATGTTGCATGCATTCAGCGTTCCTGGTTTATACCATATGTTTTAAAAACCTAAGACTTTGCATGCAACTCATTGCGGATGTTAATTAAATTAAAAGCCGATTTTACTTCACATGCGGCAACTACGCGCAGACTGACGATCCCTCTCGTCGTGTGTGCTCGTCTTATTACAGGGGCGGATCCAGTAATTTGTTCAGGGAGGGGTGCACTGCACAAAGTTAACCCAGGGAGGGGTGCACCCCTTAGAATCAAAGGCAAAAAACATTAGTTTGCATTGATTATCTTCAAAGTAGGGGCACAGAGTTGAACCAGGGAGGGGTGCGCAACCCCTGCATCCCTCCCTTGGATTCGCCACTATATTATAACTGGGTTTCAACTGATAAACTTCTTTGAATCTTATTATCTGCTCCAAATGGGGATCAAACACTGACCACCATGTGCCGTCAACCAGAAAGAATTCTATAAAAAAACTTGCGATTCCGGCAGCTGTTTTAAAAACGAGCAAGAAACTGCGGCGAGTTTTGAATTTGAAACTAATTAGTGAAAACATTTTGTCGTTTGAAAAAGCATCTCACGATTAGTAAGTCTGACAAATTTGAACGTTATTCAGTAAAAAGAATCAGAATTACGAGCTTTTAAAAATGTCGAGGATTTACAGATAATATGTAATTGGAGAATTGTTATTTTGTCTCGTGTTTTAACGCTAAGAATCGCCATCGTCGTTGGAGGGGACAAAACAACAACAGCAAAAAGAAAACTGCGAAAAATTGTATTTTTTTTAAACTAAGAAAATCAATATTAAATAGCCATTAAATACTGTATATATTTAAGGATAAAACGCGCGCACATACATATCTCTGTACTGTCAGTTATATAACTGTGAGCACGAGAGAAGCAAGCTGTGGAACACGAGGCGTAGCCAGTGTTTCTCTTGCTTGCTGAGTGCTCTACAGCTCCCAGAGCCAGGAGAGTGTTTTTATCACAATGCAGAGACATAAGCAGCCGTTTTAAAATCTACAAAGATTTTCGCTGTTGTATCACAGCGTGGGACAATCACAACAGAGCTAGGCTCCAAACTAAGTGAAAGCCCAAAGATCGAATTAGAATTTAGAAGTTGATTTTTGTGGAGGGAGGAAAACCGGAGAACCCGGAAAACCCTCGAAGCACAGGAGAGAACCAACAAACAATTCTACTCATATACGACATCGAGATCGGCAGGACTCGAACTCGGGTTGCATTGGTGAGAGGCGGCGCATTAGCAGCGCACGCAACCGGTGCTTCCCTAATAATAATGTCTCCATAAAATATTTTACGATAAATTAACACCGATTTATAAAAGATTGAAAACTAGACTAGATATATCAGAGCTATTAATTCAGTTGTAGAGGAAAATTAGCCTAAATTCTCATTGTTCTTCGCCTCTCTGTCCCCATTATCCCATTATAAACGACCTCTGTCATTATTTCAGTTTTCCCTAAAATTTCCTACTAATTTACCACTTTTAAAAGTCGTCGTTTTAAAAGCATCATATGAAAAAGCTGTCAATTAGAGCTTTTTTTGTTCCTCTTAATTCCTATAATGGACATTGGAATATCTGCGTATTTAGCTTTTTGTTAGTATAAATCTTTGAGCTACTTCCGGACAAAATTTGGACCATTTAGTACAGAACCTGTGCATTACTATGGAAGCCACGGAAGTGAGGATCGAGGTCACGTTACCACCTAGCCTTATTTCAAAAAAATTCATCCTAGAATCTTAAGCTCATAAAGTTATGTGGGTATGCAAATTTTGGTAATGATAGAGTAAGAAAGATAACATATATAAGAAAAATAAAATGGTTCTAGCCAGAAATGGCCTTTAACCCAGGCCTTAACATACTCGAGATGTATATCCCAATAATATCTATCCTAATAGATAGCCTTCTCATGTCCAATCCCAAATATCTATTAAAAATTCTATCCCCCCAAAAAACTATATATCCTATTTTATAATACACTCAACAAAATTACTCGACTCTGATTGGTCGAGAGGAGTACAATTATAGCGTCAATTGTACTCCGTAGGAGTACCGAATTAAGTCGCTATGGCAACACGGCCAAAACAATGTCAAAACAATTATTTTCTATCATTTTGTACTTAAAAAACATATAAATAAAATTTTAAGCCGTAAGAACTAATATTTTTTATGCATTTCAGTTGCGCGATGGACTGAAAATCGGCCGCCAAATAGACAAAGATGAACGGCGTCGCTTCGCATTTTTTACTGAAATTTTGTTGAGTGAACTATAAACAAAAAATCACACGATTTTGGAATTAATAGACACTCGTAATGTTTTGAACATTACTCGTGTCTATTAATTTCCAAATTGTACTCGAGATCGTGCGATTTCCTATACAAATATCCTGCCATATCCCGACCTAACTTTTATTTTATATAAATCATCCAATAAAAAATATCAACGGTTTTTTACAGTTTTTTTATTCAATTCGCACACTAATACATGAATTTTATAAATTACATTTTTTCTAAATTAATTGAAATAAATAAAAACTTAAAATAAACAGTATAGTACAAAGTTCATGTCATTTCTTCAACGACAAAGTAGCTTTTTCAAGACACCGGTACGTATGTATCTCAAGCGAAGAGAAAATATCAAAGGATTTACAAGAGATTGCAAATGGACAAATGTTGCAAAAATATGCTGGGAAATGTATCCAAAGTCATTAGACCACTCGTTTCCCTTCGCGACTGCTATGATTTTTACAATAAACATGGGACAGTAAAACAGTACAGAAGCCAAGATTACGAACCCTAATGCGAATATTCGCTTGAATTCCTTGATCTTCGCTGCGTTCGCTCCTTGAACTGATGCTTGGACTGCGTTAATGGCTTTCATTTGTCGGAAAGTCGTTCTGCTTACTTTGGTAAGACAAGCAAAGATTATGATGACGCTACAACCGAAAATCACTGGAGCAGGAATTTGCCTAAGGATATAAGAAGTGTCTGATGTAAGTCTACCAAAGATGAGAGATGCCACCACGAGCCAGGCTACTGCTGTTACTGTCGCTACTTTCTTGGTGTTGACTTTGTTGTTATAATAGAGTGGATACTCAATGAACAAGTATCTTTCCACGCTGATGACCATGAGCGTTACGTTCGACCATCCAGCAATAACGAGTCCAATAACTACGTAGGCAACTATTAGATTACACGCCGAAGAGCATCCAAGCAATATGCAAGAATTCACAGTTACAAAAACAGGGCATTGGACAAGACCTACAAGCAAATCAGTCATGGAAAGGATTACAATCAGCTGGTTGTAAATGACGGATCTTAGTCTTTCATGCTCGAGTAATGTCCAGATCACTAACAAATTGATAATAATTATGGGAAAGGCGAAAATGCCACTGATTGCACTGACACTTATCCATGTTAAGATGGTTGTGGCAGCAAAACTGCTGGTGTTTCGTGGATCAAACTCTAGTGTTACTGGACATTTTTGACCAGTCGCAGGATATGTGGTACCATTTACTGGCATTTTTAACTACCTCAATATTTTCTAGCGTTACGCTCCCACGGCCGACCCGCGTACCAACTGAATAAGTAGTAGCTTTGCCTTGGTTTTATCATAGTTATGGAGCTCCATTAACTATGGTTTTATTGATGCTTTATATATTGACAAGTGACAAGGGTTCCTGTGTGGACCATAGTTAATGGAGCGGAATGGTTTGGAAACTCCATAGAACAAAGATGTTGTTTTGCGTTTGAGGTTGAATCGTACCATCACGTGATACTGACGGTGCACAATGGACCAAAACAAGGATGGCTAAAAATACTCATTTCCTTATTATTTTCATGTATGAACATTTTGCCAGTAAAAACTTGTATTCAATGACCAAAAACCATGCGGATAAATATTTCCGCGCAGATACAGTTGAGTTACTAGATGATAAGTAAGAAAGCATGGAAAAGGCGATTTCCTTTTCAATAAACAATTAATCTTAATCACATATGATTAATTAATAAATGATAACTATCTTTAGACGTTTGTTTTGGGGAAAGAAACTCCTATTAGTTATCAATTGACACGGTTTTCTTTGTTATTCATAAGGCTTTATTTTTATTACAACCCTCATAAACAATGGACAAACTTAAAGCCCGGGGAGGGAATTGAAATGCAGCAGGGAAGAGCGGGGCTGATATGAATTAATCTGATTGGCTCATTATGAATCGAAGGTCAATATATAGTTATAAACCCGGTTTATAACTATATATTGACCTTGAATTTATAATGAGCCAATCAGATTAATTCATATCAGCCCGCCGCTCTTCCCTGCTGCCTGACGAGTAAACTATCTGGGGAATAATACTATTCTACAGAACTAATCTAATTAATGTTTACATTCAAAAAAACTATAGAGATATGTTTTCTAAACATTACATTATCAAATCGTTGCTAGTGCTCATAGTTTATGTGTTAAAGTTTACAACACAGTTTTTGAAATAATAATTCTTACAAACTGGGTTTTGCTTATCCTTTTCACTACATTTCTTCTTGTTTTCCTGCGATGTAGATCAGCATGGGAAACAACGGCAATGTCCCGCTTCGGTTCTTGTATCTCTAACTCATTATTTTTCTCTCCGATGTTGGCTTCTACTTCCAAACAATTTGCATTATCAAACAAAAAATCATGCAACTGCAAATTGAAAATTGGGCTCGAATGCTGAGAAAAGGTATTCGGCGTTATAAAAACTGCCTCTTCGTCACTACTCTCCAACTCCATTGCCATACAGCCACATGTGATTACGAAACCCTAAAATCTATGGTTTTCTATTATCATCTGCACTTTTGTTTAATTAGCATCATAGATTTCCAGAACATTAAAACTATGTGCCACATTACCTCTGTAGGGACTAGAGGGCATTAGTAAATCCCTTTATAATCAACTCACATTGTTCATGCTCTATAGACAACAAGGGAAATATAAAAACAAAGCGGGAAATGTTTACCCTTTTGTATACATTCTAAACTTCCAACTGAACCACGAATATTTTTTAAAATTCTTTTTATTTTCATTATCTTAAAAGTCTAACATCAGAATATTATAGAAAACCTTCTTAATTGATAACTAAAATAGTTAGTTACCTCGAACGTCGGCAATAAGCCATATACATCCCTCGGGCCTGCGGCCCTCGGGATGTATATGGCTTATTACCTCCGTTCTCGGTAACTAACTCTTACTTTTCCCGAATATACTATGAAAAAAAGGAGCAACTTTTCCTTCTCTGTGCACGGTCAACGTCATATAACAATGGATAAAGTCGAACAAAAGTATAGAACAATAGGTTTCCCAACCATTCCGCTCCATTAACTATGTGTGTGGACTAATGGCGGTTTTTCAGGAGTTGCATTAGGCTTTTTTTCTCCAGCAGAAAGGAAAAAAACATTTGTGATTTTCATTTCCTGTTCTCTTGTGTTAAGCCTGGTTCTCATTAGCGATGCAAACCCACGCAAGAAACGCAACCCCACGCAACTCCACACAAACAGACTCGACTACTCCATGTTCTCACTATGGAAAGAAGCGACACAAGCGCAAAAGAACTTAAGATTTTGTTTTTCTTGCTTTGGCTCGCGCTTTGTGCTTATGCTTGCGTCATCTAGTGAGAGACTGGCTTTAAGAAGCACACCATTTTTTTTTCCTTTCAATCGAAAACAAAAACGTTTAGCGATTTTTTTAATCTATGATTTTTAACTCAGGCGGGCTTCCTGTGCTTAACTGAAATTTGAAATTCCATTGCAAAGGTGGAGGCATTTTGCTTCATTTCCTTTATATCTTTTTTTTCTAAATTAAACAGGGAAGGAATGATTAAAAAAAGGTCTGGCGGTCATCGATTCCCGAGAAGCTGTTGTAGCTGCAGTGCCGCTATGTCTTGTGGTATCTGGACTAAGCGGTAACTATGGAAACTGAATGTTCTTGGACTGAATTCATTTTATTACCGCTGTACTTCTTGTGTACGGACTCACTTAAGTTTAACTTCGTTTCAGCGTCAGAATATTCACAAATACCAACTGTAAAGTAAAGGATGCACAACTTCAACAATACAAACACTCTGAAATGAACCCTTCTCAAAGTTATTTCGGATGTGAGGCTAATATTTTAAAAAAATCACACTTCTTCTCGGTGGAAGAATTAACATAGGACAACGTAGCATTTTTGAATTTATAAAATTATTTGCGAAAGGAGAAATTTTTTTGCTGTTTACCCCTACAACGTGGATAACTGAAATGATCTTTCATTTACATCAATTTTTTAAAGTATTTATTTTTTGTTGAAGTGGATTTTTTTCTTCTTTAGGTGGCTTCTAGTGAAGGACAGCTTCGTTGCTTACATAAAGTAAGTATTGTCACAGCCTACATTTATGCCTCAGGTCTCTCTCTTGGACGACCTAGCCTGTGATGTGCAAATAAATCACCCTTGTTTTACGGGAGAACCTACATAGCACTCAGTTGAAGTCAGTTAATTTAATGTATTCAGAAAATTTTATTCTATTGTATTCTGTCGTTGTCCTTATATATCTATTGTATTTGGTGTGATTCATTGTATTTCTTTGAATACATTACATCAACTGCTTGTTAGGTAGGCTCTTCCAAGCTTCAACATGAGCCTCTAGCCTGTCTCGAATGACTGAGTAATTACTCCCTGCATGTTTGATGTAAAATAGATTACTTTTTTTTTGAAATTATTACAAATTACATTAAGATGATTTCTCGTAACTTCTAACCACAGCCCCAAGACGAAACAGGTGAATGGCGTGATCCTCATAGACAGGGACTTCACGTTCAAGTATGGTAGTAAGGAAACAGCTGTTAGACATGGACTGATAATCAGGAACGAATCAAGGTACGTAACTGGTAGAGTATAGAGCAGTTTTCGCATAATTGTGAAAAGCCGTAAGCGTGCCGTACCGTGACCGTGATGTTTTCTAGAATTTTTATCAATTTAATTGGCTGATTTTTTTTCTCGCCAAATGTGATTGGTGCGTTTTCACTCACGTGACAAGGAAAACATATTGGTTCACAAAACAACAGAAACTTTCTGTGCAGTTTTTTTGCATAAAAAAAAGAGTTCAATTAATACTTCTTTTTACAGTTCATTTCAGTGACCATGAATAATAGTTCCAAGCCGAGGTTCCAGTTGCCGCGCAAAATAAAAAGTATAGTTATATGACTGTAAAAAGGAGTATTCCCCTAGGATCGATAGAAAATGTATTGATTTTGTACACCAACATGACCGCTGTGTCGTCACTTGAATATTGAGAATGACTGTAAGACTTCTCTGAAATCATCACAAAAGCTGCAACAATAGCTTTACTGTGTAAATGATTGTTTAGGGATGACCATGTTGCTGTTTATGACGTACGTTGTGCTTTCAATCACCAGGGAGCTCCTTCTCTCGTGTTGGACTGACAGGAAAGCGAGGTATGTGCTGTATTATCATGATCAGGATCACTATTATCATCATCATCATCATTATCATGCTCATCAACATTATCAACACCATCATCCTAACCACCACCACCGCCACTATCATCAGCAGCAGCAGCAGCACCATCATCACCATCAGCAGCACCACCATTATCAGCAGCAGCAGCAGCAGTAGCAGCAGCATCACCATCTTCATCATCACCACAATCATCATAATTACTACCATCATCGTCATCAGTACCAGATATTATCTTGTATTCCCGCCTGGTGCACGACCGGCCTTTTGGCGTACGAACTTCATATAATTAGATACTTTATATAAAAAACTTGCTATAGTCTTCCAAAATCCTTTCTACACTGTATTTCTGTAAGAAATATTTATTGCTTTTTTACTTTATTCCTTTCCTAGTGAATGGATGAGGTCGATAATAAGCGTGATGGCGGGTACTGGCGCTGAATGGATGAGCGAACAGCCTCATCAGTCTTTTGCTCCTGTTCGACCAGATTGTTTCTCCAAATGGTGTGTATAGGAGTGTGACTTGTGCGTGGTTTTGCCAGTGGAATCATAGTTTTTAATTCTTTCTGTTAGGTTTGTAGACGGCTCGTCGTACTTTGAAGCTGTTGCCTCGGCGTTGGAGAGAGCAAAGGAAGAGATATTCATATCAGGCTGGTGGTGAGATTTCAAACTAAATTTACTTTAGACCTCTCTATCTTGGCCGTAATAGCTTACAATTTCAAACCGTGTGTCATTTCCTAGAGTATCATTTCTTTGTTTAATGAGTGCGCATAAGAAGACACATGAATATGGATATGACTCAAACAAAGAATCTTATTCTCAAGAGAATGACACGTGGTCTGAAATGGGAAAACATTATTCCCAAGGTAAATTGGTCTATGAGAATAAATATCGAAAAGAATTTGATCCATATTAAACATAATTTAGTAGTGCAGCTGGCTTAGAATTCCTTTTTTTTTTTCGTGCAGGGTGACACCAGAACTTCATCTTCGAAGACCAATAACACAGGGAACCAGATGGAGATTGGATCAGTTGTTAAAAAGAAAGGCGGTCAGTAGTTAACCCGATTTTCTTTCAACACATTATTATTGCACCGTCTAATCACGCCTTAACACTGTTCGAGAGTGGATTTCTCAGAATTATTTCCTTCCAATGATTAACCCAATTTCTATTTTATTTTTCAGGAGAGCGGAGTAAAGGTTTACGTGCTGGTATACAAAGAAGTCGAGCTGGCGTTGACTATTAATAGTGCTTATACAAAAACAGTCTTGAGTAGCCTTCATCCCAATATCAAGGTACTGAGTACAAAAGATTTAATATTCCCACTGCGTGGGTGCCTGTGTTTTACGTCTGGGGATGGGGAGGCATGGTTACTGAAGCCAGTGACAAGCATCCAGCATAGGCAACCCAAGGAGCTACAGTACAGTATGCAAGAGACTTTTTTTTGCTTGGGCTGCCTGTGTTTTACTTCTGGGGATATGAGAAGGCGTGGTTTTTGATGCCGGTCATGTTACTCGACCCAACACCGCTCGCCACATACTAGTACAGGCAACCCATAGAGCTAAAAATCATGGTAGGCCAAGAAGCGTATAACGAAAACGCAACGTTGTACCTTACTTTTCGAGATCAAAATGCATTCTACCCTCCCCTCCCCTCTCACCATTTACTGTGAACTCTCTTGTATGTATATTTGTCTTATCCTAGGTGATGCGCCACCCAGATCATGCGCCAGGCTCTGGTATCATTTATTGGGCTCACCACGAAAAGATCGTGTCAGTTGATCAAAAAATTTCATTTCTTGGAGGTAACCTTTTGCTAAGTTCCATGTGGTGACTGTCTATCAACGGTGTTTCTTTATCTTGGGCGTAATGTTTTCCCATTTCAGACCATGTGTCATTCCCTAGAGCATAATTACGTTGTTTGACGGTTGCACGATAAGACAACACATGATTATGGATACAACTCAAACAAAGAATCTTTCTCTCAAGAGAATGGTCTATAAAAGGAAAACATTTCGCTCCTGTTTCACGATGATCTCTCCTCGAAGCGCGCAAAGAATTATTTGTCAAATCGAACAGTTCCTAATACCCAGTCTCCTATTTCATGATATCTCACGGTAATCAAAATGGCGGCTGGTGACTAATTAAGACAAGACCGATTTTGCTTACTTTTACTGTATTTATGCTTTGTTTTTATTCATTGTATTTGCTGACAGGGCAAGAGAAAGCTTTTCTGGTACATGTAACATAGAATTTTTCAATGTAAAGTTATATTCCAGGACGTATTTAAAAAAAAAAAAGTTAACACGAAATACGACTCCATTTTGAAATTTATAATGGCAATTTTGGCGATGCAACAAAAAATGCTTCTGATTGGTTAATCATAGCAACCGAAGGTGCGTGCGCGAGATCAACTGGTAAGATATCTATTGTTTTTTTTTTTGTTTTTTTTTTCAGGTTTAGACCTTTGTTTTGGCCGATGGGATGATCCTTCTCATCGTCTCACTGACTTTGGTTCTGCAGCGCCATCAGTTGATAAATACTGGCATCTAACAAGCACGGTACGTAGTCTACTATTTCTATGCATCATTAGTATATGTACATGTTCTATATATTTCTTGGTGAGTGCATTTTTCGTACTTGTACGTATTTCTAACGTTGTCTCGGGGTCCGGAAGGGTATTCGCGGGAGCCGGGGAAACGGATAAAATATAGGCCGGGATCCGGGAAACTTGAAAATAATTTTCGTGATTCGGGATATTGGTATCGGCCGTGACTCGGGAATTGCCGAATTCAATATCCGAAAAACATGAACATGTTGAATTGGGTCGTCGCCATAAATATTCGCGGGACGCGGGATTTCGACAAAAGACAGCGCGTGATTCGGGATGGTCCGGACCTCCCCCCTCCACCCCTTTCTCCCCCTTTCCAGACCCTGTTGTGTTTTATTGCGATTGGTTTACCTGTGGTCAGCCTTATCTGACCAAAAGGGTTCATCTTGAGGCTCAGACGAGAGAAGACATAAAAGAAAAGAGAGCGAGCGAGGGAGTAAATGAGTCAGAGTGAGATAAAAGAGAGTTGTGGGAAGGAGGCGATAGAGAAAACGATGGAAAAAACGATGTAAAAAAATTCAAATCACTCTTGCCTATATTCGTAATTATTTTGTTGTTGTTTGTAGGAACACGAAATAGGCAAGATAGGCAATATATTAATGAGAAATGTAGTTGATGGAGAAGACCCAAGACTGCACCTGATACAGACAGGTGACACAGAAGACGGCGCACGTGGGACGAGGCTCTGGATTGGAAAAGACTACTCTAACCCTATCAAGAGAGACTTTTTTGCTATTGATAGACCATATGAAGGTGTGGAAATCCTCAATTCCTTCCTTCTATTCATGCATCCTTCCTTCCTTACTTCCTCCCTTCCTCCCTTCCTCCCTTCCTCCCTTCCTCCCTTCCTTCCTTCCTTCCTTCCTTCCTCCCTTCCTTCCTTCCTTCCTTAGTTCCTTCCTTAGTTCCTTCCTTAGTTCCTTCCATCCTTGCTTCCTGCTTCTTCCTTGCTTCCTTGCTTCCTTGCTTCCTTGCTTCCTTGCTTCCTTGCTTCCTTGCTTCCTTGCTTCCTTGCTTCCTTAGTTCCTTCCATCCTTGCTTCCTTGCTTGCTTGCTTCCTTGCTTCCTTGCTTCCTTCCTCCCTTCCTTCCTTCCTCCCTTCCTTCCTTCCTTAGTTCCTTAGTTCCTTCCTCCCTTCCTTCCTTCCTTAGTTCCTTCCTTCCTTCCTTTGCATTTATTCTTTCATCTATTCATTCAATCATTAACTTTCCTTTCCTTTTTTTTCTTTGCTTTTCTATTTGCTTTATTTCTTTCCATCTTTCTTCCTTTCTTTTTTCCTTTTATTTATTTATTCATTCATCTTTTAGACTCTATCGACAGAGAAACAGTTCCCAGGATGCCGTGGCATGATGTTGGTGTTGCAGTTTATGGATCAGCTGCTCGGGACGTTGCACGCCACTTCATTCTACGATGGAATGCTACTAAGGTATTAAAACTACAAAGCGCTGGAAGCATTTGAATGCCTTCTGTACTCAAGCTTTGCGAATTTTGAAAATAATCTATTCATTCTCGATGGAAAAAAAAAAAAAAAAAGGGAGAAAACATATCTCACTGTTTTTGCTAGTTAAGTTATCTTCATGTTTGTTATATTCTTCCAGCTCGAGAAGGTGAAACAAATAGAACACATCCCTTTCTTGTTACCAAAGTCTTACAACAACGTTCGAAACGAAGCTCCCCAAGACACCAAAGCAAGTACTGTCAATTGTCAGGTGAGGCGAATCCGTTCTTTAGCCACCAGCGTAGCAGATCTAAGCTTAACAATTGGTTCTCATCTCAACAGAATTATTGTCGATATATTTTCTTGTATTTTGGCAACCGCCCATCATATTTACAATTTTTTAAGTTAAAGGTAAAGTCTAAAGGCGTAAACTGTATATGACTTCAACAAAAATGTTGAATGTTTAAGCTCACTCATTTCAATTTTCATCATTGCGCAATATTGTGCAATCCAGAAACCCACCCACAGTCCCCTCAAGGTCTATAACCCTTAACTATATCATCTTATTTTCCAGATTCTTCGATCTCTCAGTAAATGGTCCGGAGGTATTCCAACTGAAATGTCGATTATGCAAGCATACTTAGATACCATACATAATGCTAAACATTACATTTATATTGAGGTAACGATGAATAGATGCTAACCATTATGCTAAAGCCATATAACCAGCATGTAAGACTTCCATCAATAGACCTCTACTACCTCTTTATCTTGGGCGTAATGTTTTCCCTTTTCAGACCACGCGTCATTCTCTGAGAATAAGATTATTTGTTTGAGTTGTATCCATATTCATGTGTCTTATGGGCAATCGTTAAACAAAGTAATGATACTCTAGGGAATGACAGGTGATCTGAAATATCTTGGGTTTCAGTGGCTTTCTCGCCGCAGTGTTTCTCATTCATGGGATTCCTGCGGTTGGAGAACCCCCCTCTGGCTAAATCAAAAATGGCCGACTTCAAAGTGATTGGTATTAAATAAGCCAGTAATGACTACACATTTTCTGCCCTCAGAATCAGTTCTTTATTACAAGTGTTGCATCAGAAGGAATTATGAATGCAGTTGGTGACGCTATCCTGTTGAGAATCGAAAAAGCACACAAGTAAGATACTTTTTTTTCTCATCATATAAGTGACACTGTCACCAACTAATAGACCTTTCCCGAATATCCTTGAGTCACCACGAGTCGAGGTTGTACTTGTTAAAATACAGTAAATGTGTGAATACTTGGAGCCACTGTTTCGTAGTTACTCAAGCGAATTAGGGAAGGGTATATTAACTTTGTTTTACCAAAATAACTGAAACTGGTTTGGCCTGTGTTGTTGTGTAAAGCTTAAATGATTAGAAAGATATAAGTAACTTGAACACCGTACGTCTAACTAACGCATTGAACAGTTTATTTGGTTGGTCATGTTAATTACCGCGCTCCGCACGGGAAATAAATTCTTAGATCAAGGTTATGGTGTTCTGTTGGTTCTTGTGTTACAGTGAACAAGCTTGTTTCAGAGTCATAGTAGTGATGCCACTTCTGCCTGCCTTCGAAGGTAAGTTAGAATTCCAATGACATTGTTAATCAAGGGTGGTGTAGCGGTGATGACTCGGGTTGGATTCATAGACTTGGCATCGCATGTTAGTAGAGTTTCTAAGGTTTCTCCATTCGAGGGTTTTACTCCAGGTTTTCATCCAGTTTTCCTTTCTCCGCAGAACCTACTAGCGCTCTTTCAATAGTCCCCTTCACAGTTCCCTGCGCCATCTTGAAAGGTAGCTGTGCCTTTGCATCGAAGACGGTGAGCTTTTTTTAAAAACCTTGGACAATTATTCCAACATTGGCACGGCTAGCTTCCTTTCAAGATGACGCAGGGAACTGTGAAGGGGACTATTCGCTCTTTCAATTCGTGAGTTAGCCTTGCTCCGACTTAAATTAGATCAGTCCAGAGGTTGTTTCAGGGTTAGATGCGTGTGTTAAACATGACCAGGAAGGATTTTGGAGTATTGGAAGTTCTGTTGTTGAAACCCATGTGAAGCCATAGTTAATAGAGGGGAATGGTTAGGAAAGCTATTGTTATCAGGTCTTTGTTCGCTTTTGATGTTGAACCGGTCTTGACCGTGCACAATGTTTTATTTATGCTCATCCGAAATTGCAAGATAAGTGAACACAAACTTTGTCTATGGGATTGTTGTAAGGAATATTCAAATATCTCTTATAAATCTTTAAGTATTTTGAACTAGCTGCCAAAAGAAAGATTTTGGTCTGTTCACTCAGCCATTGCCAACAATGGTAAAACAATGGTAAAACAAAGGATTGTGCACGGTCACGCTTGAAAAAAGTGAACAATAGACCTATAACAAAAGGGTTTCCTAGCCATTCCCCTCTATTAACTATGGTGAAACATTACCTTTTTTATTGCGCATTTTAGGGGAGATTGGCAGTCCTTCTGGTACGTCAGTTGGTGCAATAACCCATTGGAATTATCGTTCAATTTGTCGTGGACAAGACTCATTACTTGCTAGAATATCACATAAAGGTACCATGAAACTATGATATTCAATCTATTCGATTAGATTATTCGAATTCATCCCGTAATTTTTGTTTGTCTGATTAATGTAATCGAGTACTAGATCGTTTGTCCATCACGTTCGCGTTGCTTTGGTGTTCGTTCATCCATTCGCTCATTCGTTAATTTTTTTCTTTTGACAGTTGGGGACCCATCAAAGTACATCTCATTTTACTCTCTTCGAAATCACTCTGTAATATATGGCAAGCCGGTAAGAACGTCGTCAAACTTATTTCTATGAAACATTACTGCACGCAGCACAGGTACGGTGCAAGATTGTCCCCATGTTGGTTTAAGCCTGGTTCACACTAGTCTCCCCCACAGCCGCTTTCAGTGTCGTCACGCAACGCTTTCTCCCCCTACTCAGGGGAAAAGGGTCGCGCGACGACACTGAAAGCGGCTGTGGGGGAGACTAGGTTCACACAAGCGTCGTAATCATTATCGGAAGCAGCATACACAGGATCAGTAGTGTGCTGCTCATTAGTAGTGCTTGTCTCTTTTCACACCTAGGTGATAAATGCGATACTGAGTCTGCGTACGTTGCTTACGAATCCGATTCCGATTTTAGTTTGATCCAGACTTAACCAATCACAACACAAGGAGATACCCCTCATCCAATCAAATAACTTCACTTTAGGGTTTCGCGCCTTGAAAGTCAGTCAGTGGCGGATCCATGGGGGGGTTCGAAGGGGTCCACGGAACCCCCCTTGAAGGTTTGATTTTTTAGGTAATAGAAATATGTCATATAAATTTTAATTTAAAAAATGTTAGTAGTTTTGATATTTGCTGTTATGTTTTATTTACCTTTAAGTTCCGTTACTAGATAGTAAATTAGGTGATTAGAGCCAATTTTTTTTGTCAAACATCGACTAAACAAAAGAGAATTATACACAGTTTAAGAAACGGAACCCCCCTTTGAAAAATCCTGGATCCGCCACTGTCTGTCTTCTATTTGGATGAGTTGACATTACTAGCAACGTTTTGAATGAAATCTCCAATGAATAGAACCCCAAAGAGAAATTATTTACACTTCTGGTCGACGTCACCGTCGTAGATTTTTTAAGTCCCCTAAAGCCTTCTTTTAGGTGCATTTGATCATATATTCACATGCGAATTTGCGCCATATAAGTATTAAATTATTATTAATAATTATTATTATTTTGTACCGCAACAGATAACAGAACTGGTGTATGTTCACAGTAAGATGATGATCGCTGATGACAATACGGTTATCATTGGATCTGGTAAGCAGATTTGAAAATAAATATCCATCCAAACATAGCCTGCGTCACATCCGGAATTTTACGAAGAAAATTCCGGATGTGACGCAGGCTATCCAAACATAGCAAAAGAAAAAAAAAAAAAAAAAGAAAGAAAGAAAAAAAGGAAAGAAAAGAAAAGAAAAACCCAGTTTTACTTGCGAGTATCCGGATGTTTATGAATCCGCAATTTTTTCGTTCATTGGCTTTCCGTCCACAGGTATCCGGCGAAATTTTGTTTGGATACACTGTGAATACGGCCTCGTGTGGACGGTCGAATCTGTTTATTACACATTAGAGTAGTTACCCCGTGCAATAGTTAGTATCTACTAATTCTTTATGTGTATAACATTTGTATTCTTGTGTACATATATAGCAAACGTCAATGATAGAAGTCTTATAGGCAGGCGCGACTCGGAGCTTGCAGTCATCGTACACGACACTCACACGGTAAATATGACAATATATATTTCCCGATTTCATCTCCAAGGCCAGATTGGACTTGATGTGTTTATTCCTTTACTGTATTTTATCGAATCCACCCTCGACTTAAAGTCGTTTCGTAGTCGGCGTATACCTTGGTGCTCCAAGTGTTTTGTTGCTTTCTCTCAGTTTCTTGTGCTTTGACTTGAAGGTTTCGTCCACCATGAATGGATCACCATACGAAGCTGGTGTCTTCGCGCACTCTCTACGTACACATCTTTTCAGGTTGGTGAACGGTATAACGTCAGACTATAATGCATTCTTTACTTTACCGTTAGTATTTGTGAATATTTAAACACTGAAATGAGGCTAACTCTGAGTAAATGAGTCTGTAATCAAGGAACACAGCGGTAATTTGGAACTCTAAAAACGTTTGTTTATATCCATGTGTTATAGAGAGCATCTAGGACTTTTGGGCCAAGATAAGAAAGGTGAAGTTAGTGTGGACGATCCTGTGATCAAAGAGTTTTACGAGGTAATAGTTCTATTCGTGGCATCAATGGCAGTGGACATGGCCGCCATGTTGGATGATATCCTAACTCATAAATATATAATTCATGAAGGAAACACAATAGAAATCATGACCATGAAGGTTTTGTATCTGATATAGATTCGTCTTCATTTGCATAAACTTTAACTTGGATTTTCTCTATCAAACTTGGTTCATTTCGTAAAGAATTCGGTACAGTATGAAAACATACATCATGAGTTTTCCAAGTCGTTTAATAAACTCGCAGATCGTGTTTTATCGGGTCTAAAACCACTCGGCTGCGCCTCATGCTTTATACCTTATAAAATACTCCTGCTCGTTTATTAAACACAGTACGTAAATTTATCCAACGTGGCGACCATGATGAAGTAATACTCCTGTATTTTGCATCGACAGCAGTAGGAATGGCCGCCATGTTGGATGATATCTTCTTTCAAATTCATCCAATATCATCCAAAGAGGCCATCTTGAATTCTATCGTTTTAATCAAGACATCATGGGATGCGGAGGGAACTGCACAACTGTCAGGGTGTCTTTTTATCCAACTTTACGTTTTTTGTTGTAGGATGTTTGGATGGCAACTGCAAAGCTAAACACAGACATTTATAGCAAAGTAGGAATGATAGCAAGAACGTTGACACCCGCTCGTTAAACCATGTGTTCGGGTTTTGTTCCGTTGTTACAATTATTTTCTCTGGATCTGTCCAATAACATTGCTTCTTTAACATAGTGTCCTGTTTTACTAGGTTTTCCAGTGTACGCCATGTGATGAGGTCAGGTCCGTGGCTGAATTGGCCACGTACAAGGTATGTTCATGCATAAAGTATCGTTGCGTACATTCTTTTAATTATGGTGCTACGCCATTGTCAAGTTGAATTATGACAACATTTCTTGTTTCTTTGTGTTGTTGCACATGACTGCCATTATTTTGTCATTCATTTTCGTTCCACATTTCCAATCTTTCTTTCAATAGAGCCAACGTCATATTCCTTTTATTAGGCACCCTAGTTTTGATATTCCAGTATTGCGATTATCTCTTTTCCTTTTGTTTGTTCTCCTTTGGTTGGATTGGGTTTCCTTTGCTTTTCCCTCCTCTCATCTCCTATTCTCTATTTTTTTAAAACTTTTCTCCTCTTCTTTTTTTAACTGCACAAGTATTGAATTGTGATGGAAAAGTTTAGACAAGAAGTCTAGCTCATTTACTCACTTGTTATCTAGTGTAAGGAAAATACACCATTGGGTAAGAGAGAGGTTCACGACCTTTTGCGCCAAGTACGAGGCCACTTAGTCATGCTTCCCCTCCACTTCATGGAAAACGAAGACTTGAGACCCTCTGTTGGGACGCCCGAATACCTGCTGTCCAGTTATGTCTTCACGTAGGTTTTCAGCATAACCTTTTCTGCTGGTAAACGAAACCTCTTTCTTCGTCCCCATTTGTGAGAAAACCTTATTTTCGTAATTCCATCCCCACAAATAGAGCACATGCGCTTTATACCGCTGAGTTAAAAACGAAGGCTCACCACTCCGAATAGTCTCCGAACAAGGCTAATGAACTATTCGTGAAAAGATCGTTAGATATATATATAAATATAGTCGTTTTTACTCAAACGATTAGGATAAAATCTATGTTCACCATAAAAATGGTATCGAATCATACTACAGGATGTCTGAGTAAACGCATGGCTACTTTTGCAAGTAACATACAAAATATTTTTCGTGCTAAATATTAAAATTAAATTACGTACATACGCATTTGACCATTCATCACTAAAGTAACTAGAGGAAAGACTGCTAAGAATCGAACGTTCATTTAGAAATTACCCACAATGCTTTGCGGGCATAAGCGCTATTTTGTAATTGACGAATAACGAATTATCGTTTCTTGCGATCTAAGGCCCCGTCCACACGTATCCGGAAATTTTTGTATCCGCAAATTGTTTTTTGCGGATACGAAAATGTTTGCGTCCACACGCAGCGTATTCGAATCGTTTTCACCGTCCACACGTGTCCGTTTTCGTAGAATTTGCGGATACGGATACAAAAATTTGCGGATACGTGTGGACGCAACCCGTATCCGCAAAAAAAATTTGCGGATACAAAAATTTGCGGATACGTGTGGACGGGGCCTAACACTAATTTCCAAAATAAAGCAGAATAAAAAATTTAAAGTTAATTTATTAGTCCATATTCTCTGGTGTATGGTTCTCTGTTCAATGATAAATATTGGCATTAAACTTTAGTACTATAACCTAAAGTGTTTTCGAATCATCTCATTCGAGCATGGCAAGTTTAATGTTTCTAATCAACTTTGGGTTTAGATAGGCCCTTTGCAGTTAACGATCACGTGTCTGTACTGGTGAGCAAAATTTTACATTTATTTTAAATTGGCGATTCTTTTTAGCTACTTGTAAAGGACTGATCGAATGAGCAGATGTGTAATCAGTGTGTCACGAAATGCAGTTTTATTACGATCTCTCGAAACAGGTTGTAGAAATTTGGTTTGCTCACCAGTATGTTTCACCCATGGGAATCAAAATGTTCATTCGTTTGCTCTCAGTAAATTAATCAGCACGTGATTACTGAGCTACAAAGGGCCTATTCTCTTATACTGCATTTGCGAGCTTCTGTGAGGCGTTACGCGAATGGTAGGTTTCATTAAAAGCTTCTATATCGGACGTTTGCAACGTAAAACGCGCAGGTTTCACACGTGAAACTTAATAGTTGTGAGTGAATTGCGCCATTCACACAAAACTATAAGGTTTCACGTCGTTAATGAATTAATATTGAATTAATAGTTAAAATAATTCGATATCTATTTTAGTAGCCTTGGCATGTTTCAGGTGCTTGTAACATCATTATTTCCTTCTAAACTAGCCTTGGCATCGAGGTTACTGAGGATGCGAAAGAACTCGTTGCGATTGGTGGAGTTCATCTGTTGGGTGATGTGAACGATGGAATCCATTGCGATATCGGGGTTCTCCTGAACAAGACTAAAACATTCAAAAGAAATTGAATTAATTTTGCGAGTGGAGATTGGACCCTTGTCAGAAAGAACGTAGATGCAACGCTAACATGAAAATACAAAAGAAATCACACTTTTGCTCGATGGAATTTGTGGTATTTCTTTGTATTTTCATGTTAGCCACGCATCCAAGATAATTTTGAGAAGGGCCCATTTGTATAGGACGTTTGCATGATAGCGTCATTTGACTCCCGCTACCATAATGCTTCGCGAATTTTCTTTCTTATACAAGTTTGTATTCCCTTATGAGAATAGTAAGACAATTGGTGCTAATTAACTGAACAAAAGAAAGTGTGCAAGGGAGTCTGGTAGTAGAGGTCAATGACGCCATCGTGCAAACGTTCTATTGGAAAATGAGCTGTCTGGCAAGCTCTTGTTATCCAAAACATTTTCCCATACATATCTTCTAAGAATATTCGATTTTATACTTAATGCCATTTCTCGTGTGCCATTTGTTATGAGCTGAAACTTTGCCTTCTTACTAATATCGAGGTGCTCTTTTCTTTTTTGGTGTTTATTTTGACACAACTGCTCGATTTAAGAGGGTATGGTCACGTAAAGTAAATGTCCTGTTCATGTCATCCAACCTTCCCAACCCATTCTTCCCATTCCCCCTACCCTTCCTAAAAATCCATATCATCTCATTAAAACATCCCATTTCCGTCCCATCCAATTCTATATTTCCTTTGCTATCCTGTCCCATCCCATCCATTTTATCTTTTCTAATTGTGCTAAGACTGACACTGAATGCAAAATGAAAAAGAATGTCACGACACATACTTCTTGATGCTTTTCAACACGCAGTCTCTTCTGAACCATTTAATGTTGTCGGCAATCACAGAATCCTTCTCCTGGTTCAGCTCCTTCTCAAGCCATTCTGATACGGCCTGGTTATCCGACCACAAGTAGGACTGCAAGTATGAATATGTTTGGTTAGACAGGGTGATATAAGATTTGTATGCACTGTTAAAGTACATTTATGAAAACTTATTTGAGGAGAGAAGAGAGGAGCAGAAGAGAGCAGATCAGAGCATAGTGTAGCAGATCAGTCACCTAAGCAGAGGAGAAAATTGCAGAGCAGAGCAGAGCATAGGAAATCAGAGTAGAGTGTAACAGATTAGCTGACAGAGCAAAGCACGAGAGGGAAAAGAAAAGCAGATCAGTCAATAGAGAGAAGATCATAGGAGGTCAGAGCAGAGCGTAGCAGATTAGTTGGCAGAGCATAGCTGAGCACAGCAGGGCAAGGCAGGGGAGAAGGGGATGTTCCACCCACACTGTTTACCTTTGCACTTCCATTGGCCTCCAGAAACAATCTTTCCAAGGTTGAATTCAGCTGCCCCGATGAAATGTCACTGAAAAAAAATTACGATCGACATCATGATAAAATCTCCGCACTGGAAGGGCACTGGCGTAGCGGTAGGTTACTCGCCTCCTATCTCTGGGTTCTCGGGTTAAATTCAGCCGAGGGGTCGTTTCAGGGTTCAAACTGTGAGTTAGCCGTGCCCTGACTTAGATCAACCCAGAGGCTGTTTCAGGGTATTGAACTTGAAGGTTTTTTGGAGTTTATTAATACAAACCCATTAGCACCACGTAGTCGTCCCTTCACTTCTCTCTCCAATAAGATGCGCTTCAGCCGCCAGTAAAAGAACCTTCTTGACTGCTTCCATTTGATGATGTCCTTGATAAACCAATGAAAAGATTGAGTTTTAGATTTTGAAAATTAGAGCATGTTATTACTAAGGATCAAGTCAAACGTCGAACTTCACATGAGCCGAACCTAATTGAAACAATGGTTAACAAGGCGGTCTTCTTTGATATCATTAGGTTGGGCTCGTGAATTTGACCTTTGACCTTGGTCTCAGATAATTAATGAGTTTCAATGAGCTGAAAATATTGTAGTGTATTTTTGCCTGATTTTCCCCTTCACTCATATCATGTAGCTAGCACGCTTTCTTGGTCTCAAACCCAAAAATATTCAACCAAGGTTTTTTTTAGGATTATATTTTTGTCTAACTTTTTATTTAAGTTGGGTTCCCTGTGGTTAGCTATGATTAGACTACTTACACTGATTACATTCTTTTCCAACATTCTCCCGGGCGTGTCATGGAGATCAGCGAAGTCGACCGCTGCCTGAAACATAGATAATGGATTCCTGTGTTAGATATGATGCGTCTCTTACTGTTTGTTGTTGATGCTGCAGTTGTTGTTTTTTCTGCTGCTGCTGCCTGATTTGCCGCAACTGCTGTTGTTTCGGCTGCTGTAGTTGCTTAGGCTGTTATTGTTGTTGTTGTTGTTTATGGTGCTACATACTGTTGTTATTTTTGTTATAGTTGTCTGTTATAAGATGTTATTTATTCTCACCTGTTGGTATCCTGGAATTAACTCATCTTCTCTTTCCTTTATTTTTCTTTCAATTTCTTCTCTTTCTTTCTGAGAAACGTCTGCAATTAAGAGGAAAAAAGTTAAGGATTTCATTATTCCTACTTTGTTCTTCAAACTGACATTTCTGTCTGTCTGTCCGTGTGTCTGACGGCGTGTCTGTCGTGTGTCTGTCTCTCTTTATGTATGCTCTACTTCCCTTTAGAATAGACCCCTTGCCAAAATGGCGGCCGCGAATTCGGGTTAAAATTAAACTGAGAGAAAAACCAATACCAGCAATGGAAAGAGCACCTTTATTTTAGTAACTCTAAGGAGATCCATTATGTCAGGTGTTATATCGGCCGAGAAAAATCAAGTTGAAAATTGACAAATTATAGGCCGATATATCACCCGACATAACGAATCTTTGTAGGGTTACTAAAGTAAAGGTGCTCTTTCCAGTGCTGGTATTGGTTTTTTTAATTTAACGCATTCCAATTTTCGGCCGCCATTCTGGCAAGGGGTCTATTTATAGCTTAATCATTACTTACCAGTCACAGTAAGTCTCTGTGTCAACTCTATGTATTTACTGTCCAGTCTTCGCATGGTCTTAACGAGATCCTTGCGTCTAAACTTGATTTCTACTGTTCCGGACGGTTCTAGAACATTCCCTCTAAAAATAATTAACAGCAAATTCATTTCTTTAGTCGCTAGTGACACAAAATGACGTAAAACTAATATTGACCAATCAGCATCAAATCTGACCAGATGCCATCTTGATTATCACAAACTGAAATAAAATGTGTAATTCTCCCAGTCCCTCTCCTCGCCTAAATACTCCAGAGGTCTGGGTAACAAAGAATATACTGACTTCTCCTTGAACAAAATTAGAGAGCTTATACTTCGTGCAACAATGAAAATTTGTCGCGCGCTAAGTGGTAATAAAAGCAACCGAAAAAAGCTCGACAAACTTGAAAATTGTTGTTTAATAAGTTGTACGTCTCCTTTCCATAATAGTAAACTAACACCCACTTTTATAATCACACGACCAACACGACCCAAAACTTCTACGTCTTTGGTTTCCGTCAAGAAAATTTCCAAAATTCTGTCATATTATTTTCTTACTGACCGGAGCCAAAAACCCGGAGATCTTGAGTTTTGTTGGTGAAATAATGAGTGCATAGGACTAGTACGACCCCTAAAGCTCAACTCCGTGCTTCTTACTTGCTCTTTTCATCAGCATACATTTCCATTGCCTCAGGGTTAATAAATGGATCTATCACAACCCAAGCTCCTCCGCGCAGCTCCCCATACGGAGGGATATACACAAACACTGGCTGTTTAAAGTCACGGAGAGCGGAGACAATGTACGCTCCATATTTTAGAACAGAGTCGTACATGTCCATCATTCCCCCTGAAAACCCGCGCCAGTTGGCAAAGATCATCAAGGGTAGCTGCTCTTTGTTGAAGTCATTGATGGCTTGAGCTGTCTTATAGGCCGAATCTGGATACCACACTTGACCTGCTTGCTGGCTTATCTATGAATTAAAAAATATATATCTATCTCATTTTTCCTCGTATCAAGAGAGCATAAATAGTTATCAAAAGAATAAACGGAAAGAGCGCGCGCGCAAGTGGATGACGCATGGGATTAGGGTAAGGCTAAATATAAACTGCATCCGGTTACTTAAAATAGCCCAACCAGGAATTTACATGGCGAGCGCGTTATTAAGAAGTTTCCCTCTCTTATTTATGCTCTCTTGCTCGTATCCATCGGCTGAATGAATCTAGTGAGTCTCGTTACCGCCTACAATAACAGGCAAACACAGAGAGTATTTTATTGTATGGTATTAATCAGCCGAATGAATCTCAATAACAGCCTTCAGTGAAGGGGATAAGCACTACCCTCATGCTTTATCATCCATACATTTCTATAGTTAACTTGCCATTCAAATTTCCTACGAGTCCGGAATCAAGTCTACTGATGGCATACTATACACGCCATTTTAATGTTCAAGTATGGAATTTTTGGAGTACAGAAACGAGAGCTGCCCCTCCCCCTTAGGTTACGTTGCCTGAATGCTTGAATAAAGATGTCTAACCTTGATGTCAGAGTCTGGGTTGCCAGGATCTGCTGGGATGACGACTTCGACCGCGCGTGTTTCAGCAGCAAGTACTCCGATAGGAAATCCACCCAATCTAAACAAATACGACATTGTCGACGTATTTCCTTGCCATATTTTAGGTTAAATGTTTGGTTGTTTCGGTAGGTAGGTTGGTGGTACGTTGGGTAGACAAGTTTGTGGTAGGTTGGGTAGATAGGTGGGTAGAGAAGGTGAGAGAAAAGAAGCTAAGGGTTGGTGAGGAAGGCAGGTGCATGACTGAATGGGCGGGGAGGTAGTTAAAGAGGGAGGGAGGGAGTTATTTAGAGGGTAGAAAGGTAGTGAGAGACACAGAGGTAGAGATGAAGGGAGGCAGGGAGGGAAGGAGGTAGAGAGGTAGAGAGGTAGAGAGGTGGGTAGACAAGGGAGGTAGGAACAGAGGTAGGGAGGGAGGAAGGAAGGAAGGCAGGCAAAGAGGTAGGAAGGCAGGAAAGGAGGAATGGAGGAGGGAGGTAGGCAAAGTGGGAGGGAGAGAGGTAGCCAAGTAGGCAAACAGGAAGAAAAGAGAATAAAAGGGAATATAAATAAAAGAGAGAAAGTAGTCACATTCATCGTTTTTATTAGTCATGGTTCATATTCCTACCTTGCTCTTCCACAGACAACAGTCTTGGCCCAGTCGTGCAAAGTTTCCACAAATGAATCTCGGTCAAAAAATCCACTGAGCCATTCCCCTTCTTTTCCTACGAAACAAAAAATAGACTTAAAACCTGTACCGTTTGTAATATACAGTCAATTCAAAAAATGTTGTCGTCGACCAACTTAAGCCTACGCGACTGGACCGAAAGGAACTATGGGTAGTAATCATTGAAGCCGAGTTGACTGCATAATTTTATCTGACTAGTTATGCGTGGTTTACAGCACGAACCTTCGTAGGCGAGCGGGAAGTGTTGAAGGAGACGTTTTTTTAATGCCTTCATATTTTCGAAATTGTGAACTGAATCATAACTACTTTTTTTTTCTTTCCCTCTAAACCCAAAGACATGCATTTGATGGATTGTTTCTCGATATTATTATTATTACTAGCGGAAACAATTAATTCAGAACGAATATTTAATCGCTTCAGTGAGTTTTACCCATATTCCCTTCGGTCCAGTCGCGTAGGCTTGAGCCGGTCGACGACAACGTTTTTTGAATTGACTGTATATCCATCAATGTACCTCAAACATGTTTTTAATGACAGCGTACTAACCTGGACTGGGGCAGCCACATATGAAGTTTCTTGGATCATGAGGAGCTTTGGTTGGTATAAACTCGATATCTCTATCTATAGGGTCTTTAGACTTCAACACGGGTAATGGTCCACCACGACACTATGAATAAGGATTAATTATAATCTATTGATTTTCAAGTCTTTTAACTATAATTAATTTTTAAGGAAATAAAATTTCAATTTTTTCCCCCCATCGCTTCAGCTTCTTTTGTAGAAACCACGTATGCGTACGTTGACGTTCTACCGCTTTCTTTCTCAAATAAAAATGCAAGCTTTCGCAATTGTAAGCTTTCGCAAAAACTAATAATAAAATACACCTAATTCAAAAAACGTTGTCATCGCAAAAGGCAATAGGCAATAGGAGATAGGCGAAAAGCGATAGGAGAGAGGTCCTTCCAAGATCCAAGAATAGCTGGAATGACTTGTGTTTCTTCTTCTTATTCTCGTCAAGAGTAATGGACCTTAGTGTTGAGACTGATTCGATGTTCTTTGTATTCAACGAAACCATTTCCATGTCGGAATGACCTATCGCCTTTGGCGATGACAACGTATTTTGAATTAGGTATAAATGAAGTCTACAGCTTAACGTCAAGAAAAAAAGCATTCTATTGAAGAAATAGAAAACGCGCGCGCGTGCTGTGTGCAGTTATAAAGCACGCGGGGATTGGCAGAACACAAGAGAAGTGTTAGGAGAAGCATGACACGTAGCGGAGTGCTTTTCGACACTTCTCGGGTGATCTGCCAATCACCAAGTGCTTTATAAACTCCACGCACAGCACAGCACAGCACAGCACAGCAGGCAAGTTTTTTTTTTTCTTTTATGAAATCCCAATAACGTAAATGACGAAACTGAAAGTACGCGAGCGTGCTGTGTGCTCTCATAAAGCACGCACTTCCAACCAATCAGAACGCGAGATTTAGAACAGTTAATTTATAATAAGTATTTAAGTAAGAAAAGTAAGGAGTTTACCTTAGGAACAAAAGCTAGCCAATCCATGATGGCTGCTATACCACCAAAGTCATCTGGTACCACCATGTGAGTAACACCTAGATAAAAACAAAAATATTCTTAGATTTACAGGTAAATTGTTAACAAAAAAAGTACAAATCTCACCATGGAATACTCCAGTTTCGAGTTCTCTGTTGTTCAGGGTTAGCCTCGAATTTGTACAGAATATTCATGTGTTCCAGTGAAGGTCCGTGGAATTTCAAAGTGTTTGTATCGTTGAAGGTATGCATTCTTTACTTTACCGTTGGTATTTGTGGATATTTAGAAACTGATACGAGGCTAAGCCTGAGTAAATGAGTCGGCAATCAATGAATGCAGCGGGAATTTGGAATTCCAAAATGCTCTGTTGAACCAGTGCTCCGACGTTACGTGGAAAACTGGTAACGAATAGGGCTGTTTTATGAAGGCCATTTGTATCTTTCGTTTTACAGGTTTTAGTTTTTGAATCGACTCATATTTACTTTGCTTTTCGGACTGATTTTCATGAGGGTTTCTAAAGCTTTCCGCCATATTAAAAAAATGCAGTCTTTAAAAAAGCCCCATGATTCAGCGCGTGCTTCGGAAGGGCCAATAATGTATGTCTTCTTACCGTTATTGTGCATAATCTGTGGTCCACCTAGCTGCATGTTAGAGCTGTACACCTGACGTCCAAGAACCTAGCGTGACAATAATTTTGTATTAAGAAAACGTTAGAACAAATACAGCTTTTTCAAAACAGGTTGCATGTTCAATACCAAGCCCGAACTGCTCTATTGATGGTTTTCACGGCGGCCATGTTGGAGGAACTTAACAAAAGAATTATCAATGAATTCTTTTGTTATATCCTCCAACATGGCCGCAGTGTCTTTTGTTATTTAATTCTCTTGGGAATGGTTGAAAACCATCAATAAATTCGTATTAAGAAAACGAGTTGTAACAAATACAGCAATTTCAAAAACCGTTGCACGTTGAATACCAAGCTGAACTGCTCTATAGGTGATGTGGAAGGACACAACGATATAAAATTCTCCAAGTTTTTCGGGCAGAATTTCTTCTGTTGACATTATTTACATATGAATATAATATATTTCAAGCCTAATATAGGAATCAACATGCAACAAAACCTAAACCAGCTACACCAACCTTTTTTGATATAGCTGTATATCAAGAGAAAATGAACTAAGAGAAGGAATCTCTGATATTCATGCTCGTATAAACCATCATAGGCACCGTTTGATGCTATTTTTAGAATCACAGGGAAGAGCGCGCGATGCGCATTCAGAAAAAAGATTGATTCTTAAAATAGCATCTAAGTTTCTAAAAAATAGCATAAAAGTAGATTATTTTCCCCTGTGTATATTTATCTTCCTACCACATGTTTGTTCACTTACCTTATTTAGAGCATTATATCCTGTGAGAATCAAATGAGCGTTTTCCGTTTGAATGACTCTCTGACCAAGACGCACTAAATAAGAACCAATTCCAACAGCACGGCAGGTTACCTGAAATGAAAAAACAAAAATCCAAAACTATCAAACAACTGTACAACACACATCGAATATATCCCTTGCAGCATGTCGAAATGCAGATCAATTTGGAGGACATAATGATAGGTTTCCAATTCTCATGGGATTTTTTTTTAAATTTTGTCCTAAACATCCCATGCAAGAGGTCTATTAGAACCTACGGCTTGTCCACGTTCATGCATTAACGTCTAACGGCTCTGTTTTTGTCTCAGCGAAAGCGCATCGACCGCTTCGCGTCCACCATAGCGTTTTCATAGCGTCGACACTAAAACGATCAAAAGGCACATACGAGTCCACATCCGATCAGAAATGATAGAATATCATTATCTGCGCATCCGAAAAACAGACATGCCAGTGTGAATGACGTCAGCATTTTCAAAAGCCTCAGCGTTTCGCTCGTCCACACTAATACGATAGGCCTCCACTTTCAAGTCTTTTTACTCTGGAGAGCGCTCGAATGAAGGGAGAGATCTTACAAACTCTGCTCACATGTGATGGCGAGTCCAGGAATCGAACCGTAGACCCCAGAGGGTGAGAGGCGAGTGTACTACCGCTACACCTTGATTCCCTATGGATCATTTTGGGTCTTCACAGAACGGTAAGTGTAGAATCCTTACCAGGCTAATGGTAACAGTGTCCATATACGCAGCATCCATCTCTCCTGCTATCATTCCAGAACCTTGAAGATTCTCTACTCCTATTCCTCCTTCGCTCCCTGTACATGGAACAAAGTAATGTTAAGGTGCGATTACACGAAGCAATTTTCTCTGCAACTTGTCTCGCAACGGTGTTGCGACACAAGTTGCAAGACTGTTTACACGGTGCAACGGTGACATTCTATAGGCACGTGCCCGTATAGCTTTGTGTTTTCAGACAATTTTATGGAAACGTCTGTGATTGACGTCCACCAAAACCTTCTTCGTCGCGACAAAAACAATCGCTAGAGGGCGCATGTGATTGAGAATCGCTGTTAATAGATGGTGTTTTCAAAGTTTTCTTACCTATAATAGTGGTTATCTTGTAACGGGCTTCGCCATCGTCTTCAATCATTTCAGCATGGACAGAATTCGTGGCACTAAGCTGATGAAGAACAAACGTGGACACAAGTTAATACAACACAATAAAGTAATTTATAGTCGTTTAAAGCAGAGGTTGTAATTACCTTTTTGAAGTCACTTGGGGTGAGATACAGGTATTTAAAGCCCTGAGTAAAAAAAGAAAGAAAAGAATATTGCATGGATGTCTGGCTAATAAACGTGAATCAAACATCACTGGATTGTTGTTTTTCACTCGCATGTCGCTGGCAATCAATCAAAGGTCATTTTTTCTTGAAGTTTTGCTTACCTTTTCAGGGCATTTTGGATCGTTCCAGGCTATTTTGAACAGGTGTTTGACTTCCTCTGCAACGCCTAAGCGAGCACCACTGTTTGCGGAAAGATACACGAAGGGTATACCTTTGGAACGAGCGAGTTCAGAGGCTCGCTGCAGCAAAAAAAATTTAAAAAAAAACTTGGTATACTGAGTTGTTAAACAGCAATGTACTAATGGTAAAAATAATTCCAGAATCTTGTCAATATTAAATTTAAGTCTCATAACTACTGGTCTTCAATCATTCCAAGGCCTGAAATAACAAAAGACATGGCGGCCATGGTGGTTGATAGAACGGAGACGAGTGACGATTTTTTTGTTAAATTCAACCAAGATGGCAGCTATAAAAAACTATTCTTAGAACATGTTTGGCGAGTCGTTTGTTAAAATGAGTTTTATTTTCTTAATTTTTGAGTAAAAGTGGTTGTTTAGGGGACAGAAAACCTAGGGGGGAAAATGATGTTAAGCTAAGAACAAAAAGTTCGCTGATGGTTGGCGATCAAGTCGGAAAGCGCGCGTTTACTAACCTTGAAGAGAAAATCTTCTTCGATCGCAAATGATCCAATCATGTGTGTGATGTCATTTGCAACAACGATGATCTGTTATAGAAAAAATAGAATATATATATATATATAACAAATAACCTAAGTATAAGTACCTAAGGCCTAGGGCAAACGTCGAACTTTCCATGCACCGAACTTGATTACATCACAGAATGCCGCCTCATTATCACTTGATATCCATTGTCTTTAATGAGTTCGGTGCATGGAAAGTTCGACGTTTGTCCTAGTCCTAAAAGTAACCTAAAAGATGGCAGATGGACATAATGTTTTCCCATTTCAGTCCACGTGTCATTCCCTAGAGTATCATACGACACATGAATATGGATAACTCACACGTTGACACGTTGTCTTAAATGGGAAAATGTTATGCCCAAAGGAAATAGGTCTAAAGAATTCCTTTACTCTGAGAAATTGAATTCTTTCTCATGTAAAACGATCGTATTGTTCCTGCCATCCAACATGGCTGCCGTCATGTGATCTAGCAACACCTCTTTACCTCTCTTTTCTCTGGACATTCTGGAGTCGCGCATTCCATTTTCCAGGCAATCATTCCAGTCTAAAAAATATATAATAAATGTAAATATCGATTACATACGACGAGAAACTCCACCTACATGAATAATTTATTTTTTTCTAAAATTGAACACACAAATAACTTGAAATTTCAGGAATTTTATGAGTTATAGGAAAAAGGAGATTTTTTTAGAAATCTCCAGGACATTTCCAGGAATTACGATACCATAGTAGCGCTAGTAACCGTCAAAATTATAACAAAACTCTGATAAGCAAAATAAAATCTCCCAGGAATTTTCCAGAGCATTAAAAACATCTTTACATTCAAGGGCATTTCAAGGAATTACATGATTGACGGTACTGCGCTGTTTATTACCGTGTTTTCCCCAGGCAAACGATTGATGGGCATCAACTGGTTGTTTTCATCCAGAATGTACTCAGTTACAGTTATCTGCAAAATAGAAAGATCTGGTATAAAGTTTCGACCAACAAGACAAGCAAGGAAGCAAGGAAGCAAGGAAGCAAGGAAGCAAGGTAGCATAGGAAGCAAGGGGAAAGCAAACAAGCAAGGAAGCATAGGAAGCAAGGGGAAAGCAAACAAGCAAGGAACGAAGCAAGCAATGAAGCAAGGAAGCAAGGAAGCAAGGGGAAAGCAAACAAGCAAGGAAGGAAGCAACGAAGCAACGAAGCAACGAAGCAACGAAGCAACGAAGCAACGAAGCAAGGAAGTAAGGAACGAAGGGACGAAGCAAGCAACGAAGCAACGAAGCAAGGGGAAAGCAAACAAGCAAGGAAGCAAGGAAGCGAAAGCGAAGGAAAGGAGGAAGCAAGGAAAGGAGGGAGGGAGGTTAACAGAGCGAGCGAGAGAACAAGAAAGAGAAAGAAGTAACTCTGTCACATACTCACCGGATCACGTGGTGTTTCCACTTCTTCAACAGAATATTTTGCCCATTTTTTCCACATTTTCACAACAGCCTTGAGGTTATAAAAAGGGGGGGAAATATAACTTAAACAGTCATTTGGTACATTTTGAAAATAATTCACAAATAGCGTGAATGGGAAAGTACCTGACGGAAGAGCTCTGGGAAGTCGTAGACATAGGTCGTACCAAGAGACTGAGCCTTGAATCGCTTCAGCTAGAAAATAATGTAGATCTTCAACCTCATGCATTGTAAAGGTACATCAAGACTCAAGCATAGCCGGGATCACCCCATTTAATTAAGACTAACCTGTAAATGGTCTTTGGTGACGTAGGGGGTGATGGTGGGTAACCCTTGAAGTGGGCCTCTTTTGGATCCGTAGGTTTCGAACACCATCTGCAGTAATAACAAATTTGTTAGATCTTTGAATGTAAATGAGTATCGCAAATGAGGCGTATTCCTGCACAAACTGTGCACACGAATGATTAAATTAATTTTATTTCCGGGAGGAAACTTAAACCAATATGCTTTACGAGTTAGATACCATACATAATGCTAAACATTACATTTATATTGAGGTAACGATAAATAGATGCTAACCATTATGCTAAAGCTATTTATCAAGCTCATTAATAATTCATGAGGAAAACACAACAGAAATCACGACCATGAAGAGTTTTGATACAAAAATCTGATACAAAACTGTTCATTTGCATAAACTTTAAGTTGGATTTTCTTGGCCAAATTCACTTTGATTTTGAAAATTTTAGTGAAACACAAAGGAACTAACCTAGACGTTTGATAAGTCATATAGAGTATTCGTGTCCGTGTTGTATCAGATATACAATCACTCGGCTACGCCTCGTGGTTGTATATCTGATACAATACGGCCACTCATACTGTATATATTACATAACCAACATGTAAGACTTCTATCAATAGACTTACTTTAACTTGTGCGTAATATTTTCCCATTTCAGACCGCGTGTCATTCTTTTGGGAATACGATTCTTTGTTTGAGTCGTATCCATATTCATGTGCCTTCTGATGCGCAAACGTTAAATAAAAAGATAATACTCTAGGGAATGACATGTGGTGGAGAATGGGAAATCATTACGCCTAAGATAAAAGTTCCATTAAAGTTACAGTCTTTGATTTCTACCTGTCCTCGACTGTCCACCACTTCTTTGTACGTACAGAAGTCCAGGTAGTAACCAGACTCGTTGGAGATGAACATCCTCAGTGGAATCACACTTCCATTTGGAGTAAGTCTGAGAGAAGAACGATTACAAAGATCAATGTTGATTTTTTTTTTTCAAAGGTTTTGGATCTATAAATTGAAAGAAGAAAGGAAAGAAGGACGTCAAAAAACAGTAGAATTGGGAAGTAATTTTACACAGCATTTGAGGTTCTTTCTTATCACTCGTTGTATTCAACACACCAACGCAGTCTCAACTAGTAACTTCTTGTGATTATTGGCGTAAACATTGGTGGAACTTCAAATCACCTGATTGAAACTTTGATTTCTGCCTGCAAGACGCGCAATGCCCAGAGTCTCCGCCCATAGCGCATGACGATGTGACGAATGCTGTCTTCGATCTAATACAAAAATCAATACAATCATTATACTAGTATATTAGCGTTGTAGAAAACGTATATAGTAACTCTAGGCCAGGTTATGTGGTTGTACTCACCCGATCGGGCTCAATGATGACGCAGGGAGCAAAGTGTAGGAATATATGATTACAGTCGGTTCTTTTGGGCTGAAATGAAGCCAAGAATAAGACTGGGCCGAGACAGACAAGTTTGAGAACAACACCAGAAGAGTTAAATACTATGAACGAACAAACTAAGTAACTAACGTAACGAAGAAGCAGGCAAGCAAGCAAGCAAACAAACAAACAAACAAGCAAGCAAACAAGCAAACAAGCAAACAAGCAAACAAGCAAGCAAGCAAACAAACACATAAGCAAACAAGCAAACAAGCAAACAAACAAACAAGCAAACAAGCAAACAAGCAAACAAGCAATCAAGAAAGAAAGAAATCGAACAGAATATCCATGCAAGAAGGAGAAGTAGAAGATTGACAATATGTTTCTTACACTTTCGCTGAAAGACACTTCCAGTTGATCCAAAGCCTCCAAGAGCTGAATCTCACTTTCTTTCTCCATGTACTCAAACGAAGCTTCCTAACGATAGTGATGATGATTGATGGTGAGTCAGAGTTGAATGAAAATTCATCACATGAAAAGCTCTTGCAAATTATTAGTACTACCTTGGTTATGAAATCCGAGTGCCTGACGATGGTGCGAATGAAGAAGCGATAATCTGTCACCTCGGTCTTGTTACTCAGCTGTTTAGAAGGGAGAAAGAATGAGAATTATCACTGAGAACTCTGTGATGATGTGTAGTGCTGATGTGGTGATGATGGTGGTGGTGGTGGTGATGATAATAATGATGATGATGATGGCGGTGGTGATGGTGATGATGATGGATGTTGATAATGATGGTAACTGTAATGCAGATGATGGTGATGATTATATGATGATGATAATGATGGTGGTGGTGATGATGATAATGATAGTTGTGGTGATGATGATGATGATGGATGATGATAATAATGGTAACTGTAATGCAGATGATGATGATTATAGCGGTGGTGATAGTGATGGTCATGATAATAATGGTGATGATTATATGATGATAATAATGATGGTGGTGGTGGTGATGGTGATAATGATAGTTGTGGTGATGGTGATAATGATAGTTGTGGTGATGATGATGATGGATGTTGATAATGATGGTTATTCGAGTGCAGATAATGGTGGTGGTGGTGGTAGTGGTGGTGATGCTGATGATGATGGATGATGATGATGATTTGCATGTGATATGATGATGAGTTGTTGATAAAGGTGGCCGTGAAGAAGATGATAATAACGATAGTGCTTATTATGAGATGATGAAAATGAGTTTTTGACAATGATGACGACGACGACGATGGTGATAAATGTATGATATATTTTTAAACATATTGAAATAAAGTAAAGTACCTTTTTAGCTGAGCCAAAGTAAAGATGGAGGTTGTGGTTGGTTGTAGAGATCAGTTCCAGGTCGAAATTCCTCAAGCGGTTTATCTCGAGTTGAAAGGCAAGAGCTGGCTCTAAATGACGATAGATTTGATCTTCCTCGAACTAAAAGTTATACGAAAAAGCGTTCGTTCTCATCAAATAAAAAAAAGTAAGTTAGGATGTTGTTGCTGCTGTTGATGTTGTTGTTGCTGCTGCTGCTGTGTTGCTGTTGGTTGTTGCTGCTACTGCTGTTGCTGTTGTTGCTGTTGTTGTGGTTGCTGCTGTTGTTGTTGCTGCTGCTGCTGTGTTGCTGTTGGTTGTTGCTGCTGTTGTTGTTGCTGCTGCTGCTGCTGTGTTGCTGTTGGTTGTTGCTGCTACTGCTGTTGCTGTTGCTATACTATTGATGTTGTTGTTGCTGTCTTTTTGTTGTTGGTTGTTGCTGCTGCTGATTTTGTTGCTGTTGTTGTTGCTGTTTTCGTAATTGATTATTGCTGCTGTCTGGTTTGCTGCTACTAATATTCTTTTAATCTTATATAGTTGTTTCTACGATACAGATTCAACCCAACTAGACTTGACAATGATATATCAATAAAAAAAATTTCGATTCAAATGCAAATATATTCAATACATACATCGTCCTTGGCACGAAAAGTGAAGAACCATGGGAATGAACCCTGTCCAAACGAAAAATAACAAATAATTAAACAATATATAAGACGTCAAGTACAAGGCTTCACAATCATACAAAATTTAGCTGGCTCACACAAACTCGTGGTTTACATGAAGGTTATTGTAAATTTGTTTTCTCAATAATGGCCATGCAGCATTACAACAATTACACTCAAATTGCTTAAATGACGCCATTAATATATTGGAAGTGAATCTTCAAAACTAAAACATGCAACATTCAAATTAAGAAATAATTCACCATTCAACTATTCAGTTCAATCAACTTCATGTAGAATTATTATTCGACACTACCTTGCCATCACATATCAAATATGTAATTCTTCTGATTGTCTTCTCCTTCAGCACATCTTTCTGAAAATAAGCGCATTCCATTTCTTTCATTCAGTTCCATAATAGTTTAAAGAATCCACTCATGTGAGATGCAAGATTCCTATCAAGTTTTCAAACTGACGCATGTGCCACAGCCGAAAGCTTCCTTTAGCACATTTTAACGTTACATCGTCACAGCCATGTTGGTGTTATTTAACAGAAGATTTCTCATTTGCATCCATTGTTAACTGCACCGAGATGGCCTCCATCTTTTTTTCATTTGACTGTCTTGGGAATGCTTGGACTGAGACCTTAAAGGTGAGAAGTGAATGCACTAATGATATTCCACATTGGATTCCCCTTAACCTTTAGTGCGCTCAAAAATCTAACGAATTTCCAGCTTTGCATTAATATACTCTCCTGCCAACTTTGTTTAAATACCTTTTGCATGGTAAACTGTGACACAACCTCACGACATTCGTCCATGTTGAGATTCTTTCCAATCATGAGAGCAATGTTAACGATGTGGATTGGCTCTTCCTCACAGCCACTTTGCTATCGAAAAATAAACCAATAGGTTAATTTGTTTTAGTGGGGATCGCTACAGTATCAACCAATCATTGTAGACGACAGAAATATCGTATCAGTGGAAATTGGGACGTTTGATTGGCTACAACCTCAACCAATCATAACAGAAGATAGACTGTTTTCTTGAGTATAATTATGGGATTTTGATTGGCTACGGTCTCAACTAATCACAATAGAAGGCAGATTATGTGCTTATTAAGCAGAATTGTGAGATTTTGATTAGCTACAAAGTCAACCAATCAAGAAGCACGAAAGAGGCAGGGCTAAAAAAAGTACAGTACGCGCATGCGCAAGATCATACGTCAAGAAAAAAAATACCGCTGGAAAATTTCGCATCCAACACGAAAAATGGTTAAGGTTTTCAGGGAAACGTATTTTAACTCAAATATTAAAGTGCTACTCTGACGAAAATCGCTAAAACACTTCATACAGTGATTATTGGACCTTTAAAGAGTATTCTTAGGAAGTTTCAGCTGAATCCAAGTTTGAGCGATTTTCGTCAGAGTAGCACTTTAATAAACTGTTCCACATAAAATGAAAACCAAATATTATTCAACTTTGGCTCGGTCTCGCTCCTAATCTCCGAATTTTGGATGGCTGTTTTATCAGCCTTTTGTTTATCAGACATATCTATATATATCTGTATCTACCTGTTTTTTTATTTCTGCTTCCATTAATGAACCAGAGCCCGATCGTTTAAATCCCGGCTTGGGCGACTTGGGAACCAAGTTTGGTGCTTGGAACCTCCCCATGACCAAGTCAAAATGCCTAAATACGAGACAATGTTAAAGACAGCTGCGTAAATACTTGGACAGTGTGATTACAGTGCAAGATTGGCAGCAGTTATCGTCGTAATCATCATTACAAGTAGCGTCATTCGATCACCATCATTATCAGGTATCATCATGATAATAATCAGCAATTTTTTTTTTTTTAATGATCACCATTATCATTGTCATCAATATTAATTATACTCATCACCACTATCATCATCATGTTTTTACCTTTCAAAGTCTTCCATTGTTTCAAAGGCAGCCATGACACCAGTGCGGCTACAAGGCTCAGACTGATGATGAACGAGATCAAACAGATCTTCGCTCAAGCTGCGCACCTATCAACAAACACGAAAATACAATATGTTATAAACTTTTCAAACATCACGTGATTTGTCAGTCTCCAGTCGACGACGGAGAAGAGTAGAGGATTAATGCATCATCATATTTAGTTAACGCAATATTTCTTAATAATTCATCGGCGTAAAACAAGGTTTTTCGGGCCTTTCTTGGTGTTGCAAAATGTATCGTATTCTGGGTTCGGGTTATTGTATTGCAGGGTATTACATTTAGCTCCAAACTCATTGTTCTTGGCTATTATTTTATTGCCTTCATGCCTCAGGTGCCCTGCAACACCAAGAGCCGGTTTGTTAATCTTCACATGGTTGTCACTTGAGGGATGTAAAGTCTTACCCTGGGCATGGCAAGAATGGTTTTACTTGATGGCACTTTATGTAGAGACCTGAGGAAAAAATATCATCATAAACATCTTTAATCTTCTTCTTGTCTACAGTGTGGAAACAAAACTGATATTACTATGTGACTGCTTGATGCAAAAGGTTTATTCCAATCAAACAAACGGTGCTAATGTTTAAATACTTACCGATTTGGATGAGAAGAAGGCAAAGAAAATTGAAACTCGATAATTGAAACTTTATCCAAAAGCTACAAAATGAAAAAAAATTAAATATTGGAGAAGGTTAGAGCGGTTATCTTACGAGTGGGAAAGGTACTGACTTACAATACGTACACGGTACGACATGCCAGAACATTGACTGAATGACTATAAGAATGGTTATCATATGAGTGGGAAACATACGATACTGACAAACAACACGCGCACGGTACGATATGCTGTAACATTGAAATGGATTCCCATAAGAAAGGCTATCGTATGAGTGGGAAACATACGGTACTGACTTACCGCACGTACGCGATAGCACATGCCGTAACATTGAAATGGCTTCCCATGAGAATGGTTATATTATGCGAGTGCCAAATTTAAGGTACTGGCTTACAGCACGTGCACGGTACGACATGCCGTAACATTGAAATGTCCTCCCATAAGAATGATTATCGTAATGGAGTGCCAAACGTGAGGTAGTGGCTTACAGCACGTATACGTTACGACATACACTAACATTCAAATGGATTCAAATTGTCTTCAAGTAATGCACCCAATCACAACGCTGAGTTACGGTCACGGTAAGATACAGTACAGCTACAGTACGGCTAAAAAAATTGCCGTATCGTTTCCAACTCATATGAAAATAACTCTATGTGTTCCAAAATAATTTTCATGCAGTTTTAAATAAAATATACCTGTTCGTGATAGAGAGTGTGTAACTGGTAAGCTTGATAGCTTCTTCTAACGTAAACCTATCAAAGTACACGCCAATAAAATGAATAATTAACACACGGACTTCATATTTCTCGCGTATAAACGAGGAAATAAAACGAAAATGTCTAACCTCTAAGGCAGCGGTCCTGACAGACTCGTTGGAATGATAGAAGAAACTTGGAAGGACATCGAAAATGGCCGTCTCCGAAAAGATCAGTTTCTAAAAAATAACGGATTTTTGAGAACGTAGGTTGCTGCAAAACAGGCAACTCGTGTTTTGGCTTTCGTCTATTAAATTTAAAACGGTCTGAGTTTGCAATATTTATAGATACTGAAACCAAAAACCTAAGCGTTTCAGAAAGACGTTTATTCTGACCTGCAGATTCTCAGGAGCGTACTGGTTCCCCATGATGTCAACAGCGGACAAAAACAGAGACTCAATCTGGTTATGTCTGCGCTCGTACGATGGCTGTTGAGAAGCCAGCAATGCCTACGAAACGGGACAAGAGTTAGCTGAAGAAGAAAGGATTATAGATATATCTATTTCAAGAGATAAATAAAACTTTTCTCGTTATCCCATCATCCCTACTAGAAACCTTTGCCTCCGCCTCTACGTCTGCCTTTGCCTCTACGTCTGCCTCTGCCTCTACGTCCGCCTCTGTCTGTACACCTGTCTGTACGCCTGCCTCTACGCCTGCCTCTACGCCTGCCTCTGCGCCTGCCTCTGCGCCTGCCTCTACGCCTGCCTCTACGCCTGCCTCTACGCCTGCCTCTACGCCTGCCTCTACGCCTGCCTCTACGCCTGCCTCTACGCCTGCCTCTACGCCTGCCTCTACGCCTGCCTCTACGCCTGCCTCTGCCTTTGCCCCTGCCTCTACGTCTGCCTTTGCCTCTACGTCTGCCTCTGCCTCTACGTCAGCCTCTACGTCTGATTCTGCCTCTACGTCTGCCTTTGCATCTACGTCTGCCTCTGCCTCTACGTCTACCTCTACGTCTGCCTCTGCCTCTACGTCTGCCTCTGCCTCTACAACTGCCTCTGCCTCTGCCCCTTCCTCGGCCTTTGCCCCTCCCCCTCTTTCCCCCTGTTTCGCTATCCTAACAAACATACCTGTCTTGCCCTCAAAGCAACCTTCACATGTTCCTGTCTGTTCAGGGAAGTAAGTTCCAGTAGTAAATCGTGAAGTTCATCGGAAAGACCCGCTTCACGTCCGCAAAGTTGATCCTGAAAAAAAAAAAACATTAAATCTCACTTGACTTGCACAAAATATTCTTGCTTTCGCACCTTGCACAACACCACAAATTCATAGCAAAGTTGTGCACAGCAGTTTAAGAGATGCATGAGCTCCATATTGATACTCGTGTGCTCTCCTAAAACGTTTGGGGTGATTTAAGTAAGGGCACGGCTAACTCACAGATCGATTCCTGAAACAACCTCTCGGCTGATCTAAATCAGGGTATGGCTAACTCACAGATCGAACCCTGAAACAACCTCTAGGCTGATCTAATTCAGGGAATGGCTAACTCACAGATCGAACCCTGAAACAACCTCTCGGCTGATCTAAATCAGGGGATGGCTAACTCACAGATCGAACCCTGAAACAACCTCTAGGCTGATCTAAATCAGGGTATGGCTAACTCACAGATCGAACCCTGAAACAACCTCTCGGCTGATCTAAATCAGGGTATGGCTAACTCACAGATCGAACCCTGAAACAACCTCTGGGCTGATCTAAGTCAGGGCAAGGCTAACTCACAGATAGAACCCTGAAACAACCTCTGGGCTGATCTAAGTCAGGGCAAGGCTAACTCACAGATCGAACCCTGAAACAACCTCTGGGCTGATCTAAGTCAGGGCACGGCTAACTCACAGATAGAACCCTGAAACAACCTATGGGCTGATCAAAGTCAGGGACATGGGTAACTCACCGATCCAATTGGAAATTAGCATGTTAGATTTTGCGGAGGGCGGAAAACCAGAAAAACTTCGAATCTAGGGAGAATTCTAACAAACTTGCCGAGGCAGCAAAAGATTGGCAATGAATTTTACGGTTCCGCTCTCGTTGAGCATAAAATTTCTGAGGGGAAAATTAAACAATGGTACAGAACAGAACTTGATACTTACAATAAGCAATACAGTCAAGGTGTTCTTCTTAGCGGCGTTAGCATGAGAAAACACAGCTGAGATGACTGAAGACATGTCACTCTTCTTGTGCTTGTCACGCAACATGTTTATGCATTTTTCGAAATTTCCTGTCACAATAAAAAACACAATTTTTTATTCCGTTTATTAAAAAAATATCGCGCCTACACGTAGCGTTTTTGAACCGTTTTCACCCTTCTACAACTATCCGTTTTCGAAAAGTTGCGTTTTCAAGAGGCGTATTCACAGGATACGTGAGGAACGAAGGACGATACGCCAAAAAAAGTACCGTTTTCAAAAATATCCAGATACGTGTGGAAGGGGCCTTAAAAATTTATTTAGATATTTAAAAAACATTGTCATACTTCAACATGCAGGGCTTCTTAATATTAGACGGGGAATGGTACAATTTATTTGCCGTTGTCATAGGCACCATGTTGGTTGAGGATAACAAAGCAATTTTATTATCTTCTCTTGTTAGATCAACCAAAATGGTGGCTGTTTCATTGTCATTTATTTCTCAAGGGATTTTGAATCATAGGGATTTGGTGGATGTCAATCAAAGCGTTTCCATAACATTTTTGGAAGACGCAAATTTTTCAAGAGCACGTGCCTATGGAATGCCATGGAAACGTTTTGATTGGCGTCTAAACAACATATATAACGACTTGAACCGTAATGAATTGAAATGTAACGCGAAAGAATATTCCATTTGATTGTCACCTTCGTTAAACAGCATTTCAGTTTGTAAGTACTGTCGCAGCAGCCCTAGTACCACTGCCTTCAGATGCCCGCGAACTCCATTTCGATACCTTGATAAAAGAGAATTGTCAGTCGGTCCATACAGGTTTATAAAATTAAGCTCACTAAGATATCTAACATCTAGAATGAGTAACTGGGTTTAATTTTCGCTGCCCTGTGGTTCTTTATTTTGGGACAAGGATTGGAAGAAAATAAAGGCAATGACACAGTTTTTAACAAATGCAGGGAGATCTTTTTTGAGTTCGAAAAGCAGGGTTCATTGTGGTGTAGCTTTGATCAACGTCATATGAAAATAATAATGAAAAACGAGTGTTTTACCGAAGCTAGTCCGCAATTAACCAAGTTCGCTATCTTAGAATTGGTCAATGGTCAGCTGAGGACTTTTTGGGCTGTTTGAACATATGACCATAGCGACGTAAAACAGATTTCTCACGGTTTAGTATAATAAACTTAGTTAAGGTGCGGTCATTATACAAACTTTTGTACAAGCTGCACAATGCCTTGAGTATTAAGGAAAAAGGTATCTCTTTCTTCTCTTTTGGTCAACGTGGCAGCATAAGCATCCACCACGTTTGCAATCTAGAAAGAAGCAGTAATATTGTTATCAAGAGTAAATGGTTTGAACCCAGGTGTTGAAGTTTATTGTGAAATGTGATCGTCCGGGTGAGTGTAGAGTGTACTACAGTCACCCGGACGATCACACTTCACAACAAAAATTGTTGTAGTTGCTGTTGTTATTTCTGTTGCTGTTATATTGTTGTTGTTGTTGCAGCTGCTACGGTTGTTGTTGTTGTTGTTGTAGTTCACGTTGCTGCTCTGCAGTTGTCGTTGTCATTGTTGTCAACGTCACCGTCACCGTCACCGTCACCGTCATCGCTATTGCTATTGTTTTTATCACTGCTACATTGAATTAATGATTGTGTTGCTGTACACTACAGATAGCAATGTGTACAAAAGCGCCACTCTTTTTACCTGTTGACTTGGGAATTGATTAAGCAATGACGTCAGGTTACTGGCATAATTAGCAAGGTGTCTCTTAATGGAATCTTCCACAGTTGAAGGGATTCGTCCTGATATGGATGCCATCATTTCCTGTAGTTGTAAGAGAGGTAACGCAGGATCTCTTAAGCACTTTAATAGCAACCCTACATTTTCTTTGACTCTCTCGGAGAAGTACGGCTCATCTATACAGTATCCATCCATGATGTGCTGTAAGCTCTCGTAAGTCCTCCGGAAGACCTGAGACGATAAGTAGCAAAATGAGCGTTATGGAGCCTGATCAAAACTATCATCATCGCCATCATCATCATCGTCATCATCAATCTTCATCATTGTCAGTCATAAGCATCACCACTTTCATCATTGAACTATCACCACCACCACCAACAATCATTTTGATCATCGCCATTATCACCAATCACCATCGTTGTCAGACATAAGTATTACCACCTCACCAGTGATCACCACCATCATCATCTAGTCCATGTAATCATTATTTAGTGTTTTACCTGGTGTCTTTTTACTCCCTTCCCTTTAATACCATCTTCCGATTCTGGGAAAGGCTTGCGGTAAATTTCAGCCTGCGGAAGCAATGGCAAAAAAAGTAATTCTTCATCAATAAAAAGATGGGTCTTTCAATTGAATCAAAGGAATAATAGAAAAAGCTTAGAAAATGGCCACATGATAAATACCAGAAGAGACCAAAGAGAGTAGGGCTGCGTTTACGCGTTACCGGACGGACTTTTAACCGGAGTTGCACGTTTAGGTGTTCCGTTCACACGGGACTGAGCTACCCGAGCAAAAATTCGTACGCCAAGCCCTGCAAATTTGAGACCGGTTTCGTGTAACGTATTTGTTACGGTTCCGTGTAAACGGTATATGCACAGGTCAAAATTTTGACTGATTTTAAAAATTCGTCCGGTACCGTGTAAATGCAGCCTAATTTTCATAGTTCTAACCACTAACCTGAGTGACCTGACTAGGATCATCCAGTTCAAGATTGGCCAAGAACGTTCCTGGTTCCAGAACCGCACCGGGGCTTTTAACAAAGTGAACACTGAAAAGAAAACAAGACCGTTAGCTTCTTTGGTTTGGAAGGATAAAATTTGAGAGTTTCTTTGCATTTCATTCCTTCGTTCCTTCTCAAATGCCAGGTTGTTTATCGTCAACATAATAGAAAACAGTTTTCCCTTATTAGATACGCTGATCTAAACACATAGGGATGCTGAGAAAACCCGATAGAAGCGTAGGAAACAATGACCCTTGGCGGAGTGATTTCCAACATCTCAAACTGGTGCAGATGCAGATGATACAAGTCACTCAAAAAAAGAATCTTAACCCCAAGACGATTGAAACAAGAAAATCTAACGTACAAAAAAAACACAACAACAACAACAACAAAAAAAGAAAAAAAAAAGAAAAAACAGTAGGCAGGAAAAGTAGGTCGAGAAAAAAAAAAGTTAAAACTTACCATCCACTTTCAGGGACAGTCAATGGCATCACCATCTTCATAACCTATAAGTATTAAGATTAATTGAGATTTTTATTGGAATATGAAGTAATCTGTTCAGGGCCTGGCAACTGTGCAGTAGTGGTGTCTCCCCTTTTCAGACCACGTGTAATGTGTCTTGGCACTTTTAATGTGCAAATGACACTCTATGGAATGACATGACACATGGTATTAAATTGGGAAATATTACACCCAAGGTAAAGAGGTTTTAATAGTCCCCTTCACAGTTCCCTGCGCCATCTTGAAAGGTAGCTGTGCCATGGAAACAAGACGAATGGTGAGCTTGTAATGATAGAGACCTTATTTAACACTTTGGACAATTATTCACATGTCTCTATCATTGCAAGCTCACCGTTAGGCTCGCTTCGATGCAAACGCACGGCTACCTTTCACGATGGCACAGTAAACTGTGTAAGGGACTATTAACGGTTGACGTACCTCAATTTCTGCGTACGATTCTCCTTGAAATACATGGCCTCCGTCTTCAACAAGATAGTTGATCAGTTTCCCTGCAGAAGGTGATCTGAAAAATAATGTTTGTTATTTTTAAAGCTGTTTGTTCGATCCTTCGCTTGTTTTTGGGCACATTCAAATGGAACGATATTAACCTCTAAACCCTTCAAATTTGATTGATACCCTGAAACAATCTCTGAGCTAATCATAGTCAGGGCAAGGCTAACTCACGGATTGAATTTGAATTTAATTATGTGTTAGATTTTGCAGAGGGAGAAATACTATAAACCCTGGACAAAAACTCCTTGAATCAAAGGAGAGACTTAATGAACTCTACTCACATGTGATGCCAAGTTTGGGGATCGAATCCAAGACACCAACGGTGAGAGGTTATTAAACTGCGGCTACACTACTCTTGATTACAACTAAGCTGATCATTGTATGATTTCAAGCCGAGTGAGACTTTCTCTTCTACGCCTCAATCTCCCACCCCTCCCCTACCACTTTATGAAGAAAGAAGACATGATTGGCAGCTGTCAATCTTACCTCAGAACAGTGGGATCATTTTCTTTCTGGAACACACACGTTTTGCTTCCTATCGTCATACGATACCTGAAACAGAACAAGACAGGGAAGTCGGATTCAGTATCAAATAATTTCAGACCTCAACAGCACATTACATTTACATGAGCCTTTGACATGTGGCAGTCATCTTGGACGGAACAAAATATTTCTGCCCAAGAACACTCACTTTCAAGGTCATCAGAGTGAGAAGAGCTACCTGACACATCAACAAACTATTTTTTATCATAAGCTCACTCGCAGTACTTATTGCAGTATCTTTTCCACATATTTCAATTGAGCAAGAAAAAGTTTGTTGCAAGCGTTTTGGTGAGCTCCCAAATATTAGAAGAAGCTTCATTGTTTCCAGCACATCAAGTTCAAGGAATTTCTATCTGGAACTAAAGACTTACGTGGAAACCTCTTCCTTCATGTAGGACGTGTTACTACTTCCATTGAAAGACAGCAGGAGGCCATAGTCACTCATTCTGTAACAGAAACGGTTATTTAATTCGAAATAACTAGCTAAAAACTAGTGTGAGCTGCGTCCTGCGTTTCTAATAGGGGGAAAATGTCAGTTGGGACTACCATCCTGCTTTTTTCTCCTGTCGGCCTCTTGACCTCTCGTATCTGTCCACCGTGCATGTTTTCTTGGGAAGTTTAACTGTATTGCAGTGTAATGTTGATGAATCTGATTAAACTAATGAAACAGTAATGATAAAATGGTAAATTTTATACCATGAAAAGATGAAAAAAAGAAAAAACTTACTGACGTTTCCGGACGCTGGTCCTTCGTCTTTTACTCCGAGTTTAAGTTTTTTCATTTTTCATCTTTTCATGGTATAAAATTTACCATTTTGTCATCATTGGTGTTTTAATTATAAACATCTAGGTAGGAGAAGAATGGAATGGAACTCTCTTTTCTCTACCCTCCCCTCCCTTAGCTTGATGTGTACCATGCAGTCCAATCTCAACTCCCAGCCACACTTGTCAACCGTGCCGTGACCGTGTCATTGAGTGGGACCTTCATAATCATACACAAACCACTTCTATGGTGGCTCTACTCTACCAACAAGCTGCTACCGTGACACACTTATTGGATAACGGTCACTGAATTTCCTTGTTCCTGTACCTGTGAGCATCAACTTCTACAGTAGAATTGTTCATCTTCAGAAAATATGATCCTGGGCCAGATCTTGTAACCTAGGTAACCAAATAATAACATAAAAATAATGTCAACGGCTAATGTCATTTACTTTAGCTACAGTTGGTCGCAATGACCTAACTTTAGTTAACTTTAGATCAGTGAATAATAATAATAATAGCATACCCTGATACGATACTTGAAGCCTTCGTAAATGATTTCAACATCTTCTGAATTTCCTAAAAAATCTTCTGGTAGAATCTGCCCTCTAGAGAAGCAAATAACATCAGGCTTCAAAAAATTATTTTTCTATAAGATTTACCAAATTAGAATAAAGTAGATAAACTCCAATCTCAACCCAAAAGCCCTGTCATTCTTACTGCGCACCCCCAACCAACAAGATGCCAGCTCTGGGATCGTGAGTGAGATAAACTCATGAAACAAAGAGTCTTGTCACTTGGTCCAAGAGTTACCTTTCAATAGCATTTTTGAAGAGAGCAAATTTCTTTGAGATCGCAGCATCTGCTATGTGAATAGCCCCGGAAATTACTCCAAGGATGGTATCTGGTTTTTCTGCTTGGACTCTTTCTGCAATCAAGCCATCAAGCCAGCCAGTGTTGAAAGTGTTGTTCAAAAAACAGTCTTGCTGAAGAAGTTTTATTAGGAACTCAACTGTTGTTCGGAAGTCCCCTCTTATTGAGATCTCTTTTAGTGCGAGTACAAGATTTCTAGCAAAAGAGAAAAGAAAAGAGGTTTGATAGCAATGATGACCATTAATTAATGTAAAAATTTCCGCATCCACAGTGCCATCATCAACAACATTCTCATCATCACCACCACTACCACCATCAGCACCACCACCACCACCATATTTAACCATCATCATCATCATCATCATTACCATCACCATCATCATCACATCATCATCATCATCATCATACCATCACCATCACCACCATCATTAATGTTATCACCATCATCATTACCATTATCATCATCAGTACCATCATCATCGTCACCAATACCACCATCATCATTATCATCATCATCATCATCATCCCCACCATCATCATCATCAGCTGCTAGAACCATGGCAACAAAATGTGATAAAAGTTTTTTCCTAAACAAAAAAAACTGTTTGCTACAACTTTTTTAGTGCAGGAGATATGGATTCTCAAGCATGACTTTTAAAATTACCTCCTTGCATCTTCTCTATCTTCTCCCCAAGCAAAGCAATGTCCAAATTGTGAGTCCGCAAATTCATGAAGGCCTCCAGCCGCTGCTACACTAAAATAACCCCAGACATTCTTCATGCTGCGAAAATTCAGCTCTTGGACTGTACCACTGCTTGGTTTGAAACCCTTAGGGAATAGAAAAACAAACTATTCAACTTTTATCAATACCTTGAAACCTCAGGCTGATCTAAGTCAGTGAATGTCTAACTCAAAGATTGAATTGGAATTTAGGGTGTTTTGTGGAGGGAAGGAAACTGAAGAACCTGAAGAAAAACCTTTGAGTCAAGGGAGAAACCTAAAAAATTCAACTCTACTTGGGAATAATGGGCCAAGCTCAAAAACAGAACCCATGACCCAGAAGTTACATTAACATGCATTTAATAAAATGCAGAAGAGTCAACTTCCAGCACAGAGCTTCCATCAGAAAAGCATCAACATCGGAATGAAACAATGACATTAAGAACAAGAGCCTGTAACTAACAACTTGTTGAGTACAAATTAAACTACCTCATCAGGGTTTTCTGCAGTAATCCTGGCAGCAATCACATGACCCTTTGGTTTCTTGCAATCTGAAGTACTGGAATAATACATGAAAATATACATTAAAGATGCATTTTAATTAAATAATAATAATAAAGATTGTAATGAGAAAACATTAATCTGTTTTGCTATTCATTTGGGTGTACAGCTAATCATTAGGATTTCTTGATCATGCAATAAGGACTGCAGAGTATCCTCAAATGTAGCGGGCGTTTGATTTGAAAATATAGTTAGTGGCTATCAGCAATCAAACTACTCTTTGGCGAACTCATGGATACTTGTTTCACTTTTCGGAAATTGGGCTCCCTGTGCCCTTCTTATGCTTGTTGATATTCAAAGGATTCAAAGTATTTCGCTGGATTTCATATATTTTTTAAATACTCAATTTAGCAGGCAAAATGAGTAATAGTTCTTTTATTTTCCTTTTAACACTTTTGTTATTTTGTTGAGTTTGGAAGCAAATTCTGTGATGAATTAATTGTCTGAACTTCAATCACGAAAGACGACTTCAATGGAGTCAATGGAGTCAACTGAGTCAAGTATAGAGTATAATTGGAAGAAGATCTATTTGCAAACGCTTTCTCTGTTTTCAATTCAAAAGGCGGGCTGCGTGATTGACATGCAATAATAAACAGAAAAAAATCTAGGGGAATGACTTACTGGTCAAAATCAATGTTTTCACTGCCAAATGCTGACTTTCCATAAAGAACTCGAATTTCCTTAATTCGATGAAGTGGCAACCCCATGGCAACCTAAAAATAAATTAGACACATGCATTAATATTCACCTGCTATCCCATTCCATCTATCATTCCACGCATCCCTCTATCCATCCATTATCCATCCCCATCCATTCATCTATCTATTCATCCACTCATCCATCCCCATCCATTCATCTATCTACTCATCCACTCATCCATCCATCCATCCATCCATCCATCCTCCCATTCATCTATCTACTCTTCCACTCATCCATCCACCCATTCATCTATCTACTCATCCACTCATCCATCCATCCATCCATCCATCCATCCTCCCATTCATCTTTCTTTTCATACACTCATCCATCCCTCCTTCCATTTATCTATGTACTCATCCTCTCATCCATCCATCCATCCATCCATCCTCCCATTCATCCATCCATCCATCCATCCATCCATCCAACCTTCCATTCATCTATCTACTCATCCGCTCATCCATCCATCCATCCATCCTCCCATTCATCTATCTACTCATCCACTCATCCATCCTTCCATTCATCTATCTACTCATCCACTCATCCATCCAACCATCCATCCTCCCATCCATCTTTCTTTTCATACACTCATCCATCCCTCCTTCCATTCATCTATCTACTCATCCACTCATCCATCCATCCATCCTCCCATCCATCTTTCTCTTCATCCACTCATCCATCCCTCCTTCCATCCATCCATTCCTTCCTTCCTTCCATCTTTCCATTCACCCATCAATCCACTCACCTGCAGTTGGGCAGCTGGCAGATTGATATCAGCTATGTACTCTGTACATGGATGCTCAACCTAAATACAAAGCAGCAATACTTTACAATGTTTTCCAAATACTTTGGATTTTTAAATTATCATATTCTGTCAGTCATAAGAGTGAGTGGAGATTATTTGTCAAATAACCCACAATAATGCATGGCAAAACTTAGTGAATAACTATGTATCCAACTGGGTTAACATAATACATAGCTGAGGCACATCAAGATAAAACAATTATCCGACAGTAATTTGAATTTTTTTGTCTCTGACTTTTAATAACAGTTATTTTATCACAGTAATTTTTAAATCCCATTCTGTATTATTATTATCATTTATTATTATCATTTATTATTATTATTATTTATCATTGTTATTACTATTATTTATTATTATTATCATTATTATTTATTACTATTATTATTACTATTATTATTATTATTTATTATTATTATTTATTATTATTATTTATTATTATTATTATTTATTATTATTATTATTATTTATTATTATTATCATTTATTAGTGTACCTGCAGTCTTGGGTTGAGCTCCAAGAAGTAATAGGTGTCCTCATCAGCATTATATAAATACTCAACAGTACCAGCACTGACATAACCCACCATCTTGGCTATTTTGACAGCATCCTAAATAAAATCACAACAAATTAGTCTAGTAATATATCCTATAGGAATACTCATTGTCACATTGTAGTAGTAAAGTAAGGGATGAGAATGACGACTGTTGTGATAATAGGTAAACAGCAATGAAGAGGAACATGAAGACCTGTAGGCTACCAGGGGAGGGGTGGGGCAAAACTCAGCTTCTTAAGCTCTGAATGACATTGCGCAAAAAGACAATGATGGCAGCATGTTACATTTATGTATAGAGTATGATTATTATTTATTCACAGGTCTTTCCCTTGGGCTTGCTGTGGCATACTCATTGGATATCTTAATTTGGGCTCCCTGTGACAGATTTTCAGTACCATTCATGAACTGCTTACTTCTTCCATTCTCCTGAAGGTATCACTTTTAGATACAGTAGCAGGGGCCTCTTCAATGATTTTTTGATGTCTCCTTTGAACTGAACAGTCTCTTCCAAAGAGAGATACTGCATTGCCGTATTCATCTGCAAGAAGTTGTACTTCCAAATGCCTTGCACTAAAATAAGAATAAGTCACACTTGTCATTTAGAAGAAATAAAAAACATGTATGCCATTATAACACACATTGGGATTAGCAAAAAAAAACAAGACTGATAGAAAAAGAATAATGCATAGCGGAATGCTTCTCAACACTTCATAAGATTCTAACAATCCCCAAGTGCTTTATTGAACAACACAGAATTTATATAATGAAGTGTATTTTTTATATATTTCTTTTATAAGATACAAATTAGAATAGCCATTGGATACAAATGATAAAATAGAAAATGGAAGTGCATGCTCAGTGCTCTCTTAATGCACATGTTCCCAACCAATCAGATCCCAAGATTTATAGCAGTTTTTATCAACATTAATAAAACCATTTCTCAAAGAATTTCTAAGAAAAGGACTTACTTTTCAGCAACTTTCATTACAAAAATGGGTGAGCTTGGAACTTCTATTTGAACCTAAAGAAAAACAGAATTTTGAAAATATATAATTTCATAATCACAAAGAAACAATGTGTATTTCCAGAAATCATCCATACCCACCCCAGAGAGGAATTTGGAATTTCCGAAGAGTAGGGGTGTCAGAAAAAGAACAATAATTACAGAGTTTGTATGGAAGAAAATTGGAATTTCCGGGGGGTAGGGGGTGTCTTAAAAATTCCTCCGTGCAGGGGGTATGGATAATTTTTGGAACTACACAATAACTATTTCCTAAGGCCCCAACAATTAATAATAGGATTTCCTTACAATTTGATTGTCATTTCTTTACACGTTTTTGATAGTTTTTTTGTTTTTGTTTTTGGAAATATTTCATTGCTTACCTGTCGAAAGAAATTAGTAAACTCATCGTCATTGCTGGCTTTACGAATGCCCTTTCCTCCTCCACCTTCTGATGCTTTGATCATAACAGGATATCCAATTGTTCTTGCACTCTAAAATAGTCAAACACATAACATTGAAGACAAGAATGCAAACAAGATTTATTTAGAGTAAACTGCAAGTTAATATAAATGTAGGGCTGAAATAAGTCACGGTCTGGTTGTACAAAGCCTGGATAGCACTATCCAATGGATGTAAATCTTATCCAGTGGATAAATTTATTAATAGATAACAGCATGGACTTATCCACTGGATAGCACTATCCAGGCTTCGTACAACCAGGCATTTGTTTTTGATCGTTATGTTAATTGCCAAACAGAAATCTATTGGACAACCCAACAAAGCAGAGTGACAAAACCTAATGTTGCAATGGGTGGCAAATATTACCATCAACATTGCAATAAACATTATATAAACATTACTTAAAAAACTTATTAATAATTCATGAAGAAAACACAATAGAAATCATGACCATGAAGGTGATTTTATATTTGATATAGACTCGTCTTCATTTGCATAAACTTTAACTTGGATTTTCTCTATCAAACTTGGTTCATTTCGTAAATAATTCTGTACAATATGAGAACATACATCATGAGTTTTCTAAGCCGTTTAATAAACTCGCAGATCGTGTTTTATCGGGTCTAAAACCACTCGGCTACGTCTCGTGTTTTATACCCGATAAAACACTCCTGCTCGTTTATTAAACAGTACATAATCAACTCTTGTTATTGTGGAATCTCGCTATTGCAGTCCAGAGGATGTCCGCTACAACAAGAGTGGACTGTCCAAAAAAGCTATTGTACCTTAAGTCCCTCATTGCTGTCCTGCACACAACCTTTCCTGTAGATATGCTCGGGTACTGTTACTACTATTCCATTCTCTAAATCACTGTCTCGAAGTTGAATCCCTGCAACAAATGATTAATTACAAACTTTATTTAAATAATTTCATTTGGTTTGTGGAATTCAATAAAAAAAATTTAAAGGAATTTGTGATGTTTTTAAGTACACGTATCTTTCATTCATTCAAATTGATATATCTGGTTCTTGTACTTACCACTACCACTCCATGGGAGAGTTGGTATTCCCACTGTCTGAGCTACTATTGATGATGCTATTTTGTCTCCAAGAGCCCACATTGCAGATTCTGGAGGTCCTGTTAAATGAAAAATAGACAAGAGAGTTAATATTGATCCTTTATCGTGGTTCAGGGAATTCCCTTATTCTGGTTCAGGGAATCCTCTTTTTGATATTCTAGGGAATCCCCCTACATTGGTTCTGGGAATTCCCTTATGTTACAGGGAATCCCCCTTAATTGATTCAGGTGATATCCTTTTTGGCATTTCAAGGAATCCCCCTATATTGGTTCAGGGAATCCCCTTGTGAAGTTACAGGGAATCACCTTTTAAGGGGAACAAAACCTACCTATGAAAGTAATGTCATTTTTTGCAAGCAGTTCTGGTAATTTTGGGTTCTCCGATGCATGCCCCCAGCCAGCCCACACAGCCTGGAGAGAAAATCAAAACAATTAATAGGTCACTTGCATTATAGAGTCATTTACTACCTCTACCAGAATCCCTTGAACACTTTCTTTTGTTGAGTTATTTCTCTTAATGATTAAAATGATGCCATCATGAAAATAACCTATTTAACTGCAGAGAAAAAAATCATTCAAAGAATCTTTACAATTTTTACACCTATCACTGAAAGGTATTCTATTTGATAGTATTGTAATGTTCTAGATTGCTTATTTGTTCCCCAGATAATTGGGCATAATGGGCTCTTATTCATTTGACCCTACTATAAACGTTTTTAGTGAAGTTAGGGCCTTACCTGGACTGGTAATCTCTTAGCTATGTCCAAAATCAGCTCAACATTAGCATAGTTGTGGTTATTTGTACCCCCTGGTACTGGGACATAATGGTCTGCCATCTTTATGAACTCTGCATTAGCCTGCAGGTAAATGGAATACAGGTTCACAGTTACAGAACATATTTCTGCAAGCCACATATCTCTTCCAAGATAGCAAACATAGTGCAATGTCACATAGTTTAGTGCAAACCTCTTTCCTTATGTATGGTTTTGTTTGAACCAAAGCTAGACTATAATCAATCCAGTTTATCAAACTCAGAAAAGGTCGACGCAACTGCCCTGTGTTTCAAAATCACTTAGTATTTTTGCACTTACCCTCAAGTCCTCAGGTGTTACCATGGTGACAAATTTTATAGCTTTCTCATCCCCAATCATTTCATAAGCCCAACGGCGAATAGAACGCATACATTTTACTGCTGCAATACCATTGTTTGCTATCAAAACCTGAAATATTAAAAAAGTGAATTATGAATTTAGGCATGCATGTTATAAATTCATAAATTTTATAAATGAATGCCAATTTATCTGACACTGTACTGTAATAATTGAGACTATTAAATAGAAGGATCTCAGACCCGGGGGGGTACTACCTCCCCAACTTGGGTAGGGGTGTGCCGCCAGGACCTCTAAACCCTGACCCTATCCCAGACCTAAAATTTTGATTTTACGTACCCTACCCCCAGACTAAAACTAAGAATTGTACACCCTATCCCAGACTAAGCCCGGTTAGTCAATAGATTGCAATCAATATTTGCTAACGTTTTTATTGTTTTTGTGCCGTCAGAAAGTGTAGTCTATTCGCCAGACAAAAACGACCAAATCGTAACCCTATCCCAGACAAAATGCCAAAAAAATGATACCCTACCCCAGACCCAAAAGCCGAAAAACCATACCCTATAGGGCGACACATACCCGTATAGCCAATATAGTGGAGTACCCCCCCCCCCCCCCGGGATCTCAGAGTGGGAACTAGAGGTTGATGTTGTCATTAGTCAGAATAGCTACAGTAAACAAACCTTTTCAATCACTCTTGTCCCTCCAAATCGTCTGACAAACTCAGCTGGAGTGACGACCTAAATTCAAAAATCAACATGCTTGTCAAAAGATAGACCTCTCCTTGAGTATAATGTTTTCCCATTTCGAAACAAGTTTCATTCTCTTGAAAATAATATTTTTGTTTCAGTTGTATACATGAATATCCACATGTCTTTTATATAATATACAACCATTAGTAAAGTAATACTAGTGAAGAATGACGTACACATGCATGGTTTGAAATGGGCAAAAATATTATGCCCAAGCTAAAGAGGTATATCATATATTTGGAAATTAGGCTGCTTGGCTTTAATTTTATCAAAGAAATGAAAAGCAATCAAGTTGCATAGCCAGTAAATCTCATGTAAGCATAGTTCCTGTATAACAAAATATGTAGTAGACCAATACAAGTGAGAAAATGAGCCCCAAACCAAACCAACACCACTGAGACAAAAAATAATATTCTGAGTATTAAATGGCATTCAAACCTACAATGATAGGCTACCAGCTGAACATCAAGGCAAGAATCATGGAAACATAATAACCATGCAATAACCAAAGTTCATCAAATCATGTTATGTGCTTTTAGTAAAATTTAAGTTTCAACATGACACTTCTTTTTATTCTCATATGGCATATATGTTATTGTTTATAAGAGCTGGAACAGATATACAAAGCAGAATGAGAATAGCATATTAGTGTCATTATAATTAATACTATCACTTTATGTTAGACAACTTAGATATTTCCAGGAATGCATGACTAAATGAAAAACAACTTTAAACTTTCATTATTTCATTGTATTTCTTCTTCACATCAAATATGTCTAAATTCTGAGGTCAATCTAATTAGGAGAGGCAAATTGTAAAAACATATATATAATTTATATTGCATCTTGGAATTTTATTATTTAGCTAGAATGGATAATATACAAAACAGCATTATGCAACAAAGAGTAACATGCTGATAAATCACTTTGACAATGAATCAGTTCAGGTAAAGGTCCATGAGGGAAGGCTCTGCTGCATGGCAAATAAACTTTAACATGCTTTGAATCTTGAAGTTGAAAGTATCTTATAAGGTAAAAATAGTATTTCGAAAAAGGTTTTGGATATGGTATTAGTAATCCAGCACTTTTTTTAAATAAAGGAAGTCCTAATTTTTTTTGCCATCCAGTAACAATCATGTGATTATTTCCTGCAAATGGTCTATTGTTTGCCCAAAAACTGCAGTAATTAAAAGTGAAACACCAGATGTTTGGAAAAATGTCTGGTCACACAAAATAAAACAATAGGTAACCTAAGTCGTTGATCTTAAACATCACGTCCAACTTTTTCCAGACAATTGAATAGTCTGGTGTTCTGGTATTTGTCAATCAAACCATGGGATCTTGGAAGATAACAGTCACATGACCGTTACCAAATTTTGCATTTTTTAGCTTTTTTAAAATTAAAAAAAATTTCTGTTCCCCCTTTGAACATCATTGCACCACTACAAACAGATTCCACTATTGCATTTGCCTAATTCTTTTAGTGACTCCCAAGGCAGGTAAAACATATGCATTTAAGAAAGAGAATTTGAAAATGGTTCTGATGGTAGTGGTGCAAAGATGTAATGAAGGATAGGCAATTGTACATGCCTGTTGTATGGGCATATCTTGTTGTACAAATCTTGTTTTTACCTAAATACATAGTCGTATTTCAAAGTGTTGATTGTCATAATGCTTTCATTCAATCATAAGCTAAACCCAATCATACATTTGATATACCATTCTGGTAATTCTGGCGTGTGGGAGTGCAAGTGTAGTGCAATGACAAAACAATAGAATATCTATTCATTTTCTATCTGTCTTCAGACAGAGTTTTGACAGTAACATCGTATCTAGATTCAATTGCACTTATGAACTTACGTTAAATTCTTTTCCAGGATTGGAGTTGCGATCGATCTTCATATGTATTCCTATGCCATCTTCACTGAGATCAGAGTCTTCCGAGGTGGACATTTTTCCTGGCTTGCATCATAAAATACACAATAAGTTGACTAAAAGCCATGAGCTCTAGCAACCTCGATAAATAAGGCTAAACGTACAAATATCTAAAATTGCAAATATCATTTACGAACAAATCTAAAATATTTGGGTAATTTTTTGTTGAGAACATTATAATTAGATGTCAAATGTACAAAATGACCTCGGCCTTATTCCTGTTGTTGTACGCTGCAAAGCGGCAGTAAAAAATAGTGAGCTCGAATTTTAGAAAATACAATACTCAAAATTTAGTTTAATAGGAAAGGCTAAAAGTCCAGCAAAATCGAGGGGTTTTTTGACAAAATTTTTTACCTTGAATCCTAGGTTTGTCTTGGTATATAATCAGGTGAGTCTTACTACTTCTAACTCAACCAGGTTAACAATAATACCCAATACCCCCTAGATTACATTTGCACGTGCAACCAGGAACCAAAACACTTTGCAGTCCTTTCCATCATCTTTCAAATAACTTTGTGTTTTACTTCGCCTTTTTCTAAGATCTCGCAGTTTACTGGGGAAAGGGAAGGTCTTAAAGCGGTTTTTCTATGAGTGGCATGCGATAATACTACTACCCGTAACATGGTAATTATTTTTGAATGTGTTCCTAGCCCGCGTAGCCCGGGGTGGGGCCTGAGGAGAGAAGAGAAAGAGGGCAAAAGAGAGGGCCG